>NC_073631.1:16079242-16382272 GCF_029407905.1 Bubalus kerabau | reverse complement strand
CCCACACCTCAAATATTTATTTATTCACTTGGCTGTGCCTGGTCTTAGTTGTGGCATGTGGGATCCAACCGGGACCCCCTGTGCTGGGACCCCGGAGTCTTAGCCCCTGGACCATCATTCACTGTCTTTTTCTGAGTTAAAGCTGCCCCTTTCCCTTCCTCAGACTCTGTACCCAGGGGAGTTGATTCACATGCCACTCTAGCCAGGGACTCCTCCTCTATCCAGCTGTTCCTTTCAACATCTAAGGCTCATTTAAGCAACAAGAAAAGTAACAAGAAGTATGTGATCAAAAGGATCATCACAAAGGATCCCACAGACACTGACTGCTTGACCACTCGCCTAAAAGCCATGACTTAACTTCTCAGCCCCTCCGTCTGTGATTGCTTTGCATAAAGAGAAAAGAAGTAAAGGTATCTGCCTCAGCTAAAATCCAGTGTTGTGAGACAGTTCCAGCTGAGCCACATTGCTGTTTGGCAGATGCAAGGTGTGTGGGGGGGGGAGGGGGGCGGTCCCTCCCTTACCCAGCCAGTACTTGCTCTCGAAGAAGAAAATGGTATTTAATACTTTTAGAGACAGACCCGGAAACTGGCAGCCATGTAAGCCTGTGCCGCTAGGCCTCTCTGCCATCTGCTGACTTCAGTCTTCTTCTTAAGCACCCAAGTTAAAAAAAAAAAAAAATCAACAACAAAGACCCCTCTTAAAATCTCTCACCTTAGAAATGAGGGGGTTTCAAACTCCAGTGAAGCTCCGTTTTGCAGGTTCTTTGGTGCAGGTAGATAACCTCCATCAAAGGCCTTTTGATCTTTCTCTGCCCTCTTTCCCTCACCCCCTGCCTCTTCTCACAATTGGGAAGGTCTTTGACCCCAGGTGATTGATGATGACCCCTACAGGGTCACTGCCTTCCATCTGAAATACTTCTCCCTCCTAGTGACAAGCCTTGCAAATGAAAAGTCCCCCCAAGTAGTACAAGGTTAATGTCGCAGTTCCTGCTTTGCACTGAGTGATTCAAGCAAAGGCGACCACTTTACCTTTTCACGTGGGTTGTTTTCTGCGGGGACAGTTTTGAACCTCAAGCTGGACAACACTAGTCTGTGGGCTTCCCTTGGTATTGGGTTAAACATCAAGGGTGCCTTAGAATTGTGAGGAAATAATTTCTGTCCTGTGAATGCCCTTAACGTGTTGACCTGGTTCACTTGAATTTTGAGTCCCTTCTCTTTCCTCTCTGACCACACCTGGTGGCTCCTGATTCTTGGTAGCACCTGGAATTCCTTCCTTGACCTGTCCTTTTGACCTCATGGACAAAACAGCTTGAAGTGTACCTGAGTTCTGAGCTGCTCTGGGCCATCCCATAAACCTCATGCTGTTTCAGTTACATCGGAGAGACTGGAGGAACTGGTTTTAACTCCTTAGGGAAGGGGGCTGTGTCCGCCTACTAGATAGACATGGAGACTCCCTTTGAACACCAAAGAAGCGACTCCTCCTCGTTTTCCTGGTTAGAAAGAGCCATTTATCTAACCTGTGTGGGGTGTCTGATCCCTAAGGGGTGCTCTTGTCAGAAGTGATGAGTAGAGTGTGAATATAAGATGAGGAGTGCTGGGAGTCACCTACGTTCATTTCTCCCTGACTTCTTATCTCTTCCAGTTGATAATTTTAGAACAAAAGATGTACTGTAAAACTTTTTTAGTTTCTGTTTTGTAATTTGGATCTTGAGAGCAGAGGTGATTGGCAGTGTTTTTGAAAAAGTGTTTATAATCTTCATAAATGAATTATTCCTATTCTTGATTGGCTGGGGACTAATTCCCTTTTGTGCCTTGTGCATAATCATTGATTAATAATTAGATGTAACTGCATATTTGTAAATGCTTATCATTGAGTAAGAGAAGGATCAGATGAAAATGGGAAACTGTCATTACCAGCAAAAAAATGATAATAGAAACAGAAAAACCCCAACTATTTCTGAGAATCTGTATTCTAGCTTTTGTATACAAAGTCAAGCTATAATCACCCACATGTGGTTCTTTGACTATAAATTTCTTATTCAATGTAATTTTATTGTTTAAAAATTTAATATTCCAGGGGAAAACAGTTAAATTTTAATTTTGAGAATTTAGAAATGCTGCTCTGCACACTCTACTTAGCAATACTGGAAAAGATGGCAGAGTACATCTCTAATTTATAAACATGTTTCAAAATATTGAGCCTATTTTTTCCTATTGTGGAATTTTGCTTAACATGTAATTTTTCTGCATCAGGACATATATAATTGCTAATATTTCCTGAGGAGGATAATTTGGGGATATTGCAGAAGTAAGTTCTCTCCCCTGTTTTAAAATTAGCTTTGTGTATATTTGGAGAAAAAGTATATAGCATCTCCCTCTTTTTCCTTCTTACAGTGAGAACACAGGATTCTAAAGGGAGCAGTTTTGTATTTAGAAGTAGTTCTCATGGAACTCCACAACTGATTGTTATTTTTAAAGGACACTTTCAGCACGAGTTGTTTTCCTCTGTGCTTTATCTGGCAGTTGCCAGCATCGCTCACGGTCCTGGAAGTTATCCCATCATAATCAGGGAGGCTACTGATAACGCAGCTCTGGGGACTGCTCGTGTTGTCCTCCATGGATGCTGAGTCCAAGGGCTTCTAGTGTTGTGAGTTGGTGAGGTCCTCTCCCCATATTTCTGTGCACTTCCCGGCTTCTTTGTCCATCAGAGTCTCTTAACTTTGGGGGTAAGTTTGGTGGTTACAAAAGATCCCCTTAGAAATCCTATGAGACTGACCCTGAAACCATTCTCTGTTAATACAGACTACTTTACTTTTCTTTACAGGAAAATTAATTGATTTTTCTAGGCCTGTATTTTTTGAAATTCATGCCCCCTAGGCTAAGTGTATCTGTATCACAGGAAATAACACCCAAGATAATCCAAATCTCCCTCAAGTCACTTGTAAAAGTCTTCCTCTGTTTCCTCCCCAGTCTCCAGATTGATTTAATGCACCGAGGTGTTTAAAATCCTTAATGAATTACCTGACAGCTCATTTGATTTGAATGAACCGCATGACCAGATGAATCAGTTATTGGCCGGCTGTAGACTTGGCTTATTAAAGAGAAACGATTGATTGGGTGATCATCCATAATTAAATGCTCTTAACGTTCCAGGAATAACTAATTTCTGCCTTAAAATTTTTGCCACACTGTCCTCCCTCAGATGCTTCAAGTAATGAGATGAGTACCCTTAGAAATTGGAAAATGTTTTGGGGAGGGAAGACCATGGGGAAAAGGATGGATTCAGGAAAAATACTTCTTAAAGGAAGGTTTTAGTTTTTACTTCTGCTTTTGCAGAAGAGGAAAAGAGGAAACTCTGCCAGAAAAGGAAATTAGATAATTTTATGATTTAAACTTAATTTGGAGTACTACTTAGTCTTTAAGGCAATTAGCAAGGGAAAAAAAAAAAAAAAAAAGGATGTTTTTTAATCAGCCCATGGACCAGGCTTGCAGAGTTTTAAATGTATCTATTTCAGGTTGTCTGCATGCTGCAAAAGCAGTCATCTTCCATCCTGGAATGTTCTCAAGGTGACATCTAGAGGATGTTGTGGTGATATCTCAGGAAGTTTTTGATATCTTTGCATTCTAGAAGGAGGTGGTGTTGGACAGCTAGTTTAAGCTAGGTCTCCTGGGTGTGGCTTGTGGTTCTATAGAGGGGAGGCTCCAAATTATATGGATCCACAGTGGGATCCCTTCTTTAATCCTTGTGGATAAAAATAAGTCCAAAAATCCTATCACCAAAATAAAGCAATTGGAGGTCCTATAAGAAGGCAGGCGTCCTGGCATAAACCACAGTGAATCTGTGCACTGCGCTGAGTCATAGTGTCCATCTGTGTCCACCAGCACTTCTCACGAATGCAGAATGGTTTGTTCTGCTCCTCATTTTCTTGGCCAGTTTCTGCACATTTTCGTTTAGGGCGATAAGTTGTGACTAGATCAAAAAGCAGATATTTGGTTGTAGGAAATCAAACAAAAATGAACAGAAAGCTTGGACAGTTCCTGAGCTGGGTAATCAAATCTCCAGAAGTCTACCGGGAGCACAGAGCTTTCAAAGGGGAAACTGAGGTGATGGCAACTCGCAACTGGGGTGGATAGGATTTGGATCGTCAGAGGCTGGAGAGGGCCTGATGGAGAACAGTGAGGAGCTTAGAAAATTGGGCAAGAGGAAACTAGGCAGAGCCTCGAGAAGAAAAGATTAATTAGCGAACAAATTAGTTCCAGGCCTCAAGGATGATCATTTATAACTAGCTACGACCTTTACTAGGGCTTCCCTGGTGGCTCAGATGGTAAAGAATCTGCCTGCGATGCAGGAAACCCAGGTTCGATCCTTGAGTTGGAAAGATCTCCTGGAGAAGGGAATGGCCACTCACTCCAGTATTCTTGCCTGAAGAATTCCGTTGTCAGAGGAGCCTGGCAGGCTACAGTCCATGGGGTCGTTAAGAGTCGGACACGACAGAGCAACTAAAACTTTCACTTTTCATTGCCATTGCTGAGGCTGAAACAAGGGCAATAGACAAAATCTCAGCACCCAGGAAGTTTAGATAGAAGAAAAGATAACCAGGACCCCGAAAGTTGCTATATACCAGAGTGAAAAACTCGAGGAAGAAAGGTACAATTCTTCTTCCCAGTGATCTTCTAAGAAGTTCCCAAGGAGGACTCACAGGAACCATGATTTTTCTAGACCATGACAATATCATCCCTCTGTGCTTTAACACTCAGTCTCCCAAAGCCATCCCGAGCCATAGCTAAAATAGCAGATGATTCTTGACATTTTGAACAAAAGTATCTAACCCAGATAAGCAAGCATTTAAATCTTAATATCTGCCATGCGCCTTGCTCTACCATATACTTACCTTGGGGTGACACCCTGAGAGCCGGTGGAAAACTGGATTGCAAGAAGGGCCATGAAAGGGGATAGTGTAGTTGGTGGGGGTTGGGGGGGTGCCTTATGCCTGGGGGCTATATGAATCAAAAACAGACAGACACAGGGGAAGGGAGGAGGGAAGAAAGCTTGAACAAGTGAAGAGAGAAGGCCATGGAAATAGGAGCAGGAATAAAAGCCGTGAGGCAGGGTGCGCAGGGCGCTGATAGCTCCAGAATAAAGGTTAATCTGATGTTGAAAGCAAGGCAGGCTCTCTGGGAAGATGGGAGCAAGTAGAGGGACCTCCGTGCAGAGGTCAGGAGGCTAAGAATTTAACCTCGGAGGGGTCGCCTCGGGGTTGAAATTAGATAACAGAAGGGCACTGGATGTGGCTCCGGCCACAGCAATAGGAGTATTTTCTGCATTAACATCGTCTACCAGCCCTGTAGCATGTCTCTGCCCTGCCTGCCTTCCACCCCACCTTACATGCTCTAAGCTACCTTTCTCCAGGTTGGGCCGGTCACTTTGGAACTTGTTTTTTGTCTGAGCTGATACAGAAGTGATGTGATGAGATTTCTCCCTTATCGTGGCCCTGCATCATCTGTGCTCCCCCGTGTCTTGTCCAGAGTGATCTGTTGGGACACCCGCCGTGTGATGGTTATAGTGGTTGGACTGTCAGTCCAGTCCCTGACCCACTGCTTTCTCTGAGCCTCGTTCCCCAGCCGGGCCCTGACTCCCACTTGTTCACCAGGTCGTAACCTGCAGTTCGCCTCTGCCGGCCAGTGCCTTCTCCCGTTTGAGAGGCAGACATGGGTTCCCACCCTGGCACAGCCACCGTTCTTGAGCGGTGGGAAAGGGCCAAGCCATGCAGCCTGCCAGCCCAGTGTGAGCTGGCACTCAGAGAAACATGCAGAATGGGCTGGAAGAAATGCCTTTGTAGACCAGAGAAGGAAGTTGGAGCAGCAAGTCCACTAGGGTGAACAGGGGAAAAGTGAGCGTTGAGGGGCAGAGAGCCTTGTTTTGAGAGGCGGAGTGGGGCCACATTCACCTCAGCCACTGCACAGACACCACGTTGTGAGGGACTGGGGAGATGCTGCTCAGCCTTTTAGAGCCAGTTTCCCTGAAGGACACCAGACTTCCCTGGTGGCTCAGATGGTAAAGCGTCTGTCCACAATGTGGGAGACCTGGGTTCGATCCCTAGGTTGGGAAGTTCCCTGGAGAAGGAAATGGCAACCCACTCCAGTACTCTTGCCTAGAAAATCCCATGGACGGAGGAGCCTGGTGTCCATGGGGTCACAAAGAGTCGGACATAACTGAGCGACTTCACTTTCACTTTCCCTGAAGGAGGGGGAGGATGCTGATGATGATGAGCATAAAGAACAACAACCAAAACACACATCTAGAGTGCTTACTGTGTGCTGATACACTTCCGAGGGTTTTGTGTGTGTTGTTTCGTCTTCAGGACTGCCCCGTGCACATACTGTGCTTATCCGCATTCTACAAATGTGGAAACTGAGGTTCAGGGAGGTGGGTGTAACTGAATCACGACTGCACAGCTACTAAATAACAAAAGTCAGAATTCAAACCCAACAGCCTGGCTTCAGACTCTATGCTGTTAATCACCTGGCTCTTCTGCCCCTCAAGAGAAATTATATGGCAAAAAGTGGCTCATCATCGGAGGTTGAGAACTGTTTAAGTTCTTAGCTAAGGCATTATATTTTAGCTAAAAATGTAGCTGAAGATGTGGTGTTCTGTCTGTACTGCTTCCTCACCTTTGCTAAAGAATGTGGTGCTGCTGGACGCTGTCAGTGCTTCTAAGCTTGGGGCATAGCCATGGGGAAGAGCATTATACTCCCGTCACACTCCCCTGATTCCCGTGCTCCCATACTTTCCTCATTCTTGACAGGGAGCACTCTTCAGGATGAATTGCCTCTTAGAGGCAAGAGGAGAATCAAGAATATGCCATGAACAGATAGGTAGAAACATGACCTTTTTGGAACACACAGTCTAGGCTGTGAACAGTGTCTGGCTCTTTATATACAGTTACTCATATCATTATCATAATAAACCAGTGAGTCGTAATTAGCATCCTTGGTTTACTAACGAGGAACTTAAGAGTTCAAAGGATAACGTCCCCAAGATCACTCAGCATGAAAGCAGGGCAGACCGAGGATTCCTCGGTCCTGGTTTGTCAGCCTCCAAGGCCCCAGTGCTCCAAGCCATTCATTCTGTTGCCAAGCCATTGGGAACAAATAGCTTTAATCATGCCACTGTTATTAATGAGTTTCTCTCATAGTCGCTTCTCACCCGGAGATTCTGGAATTATATATCTCTAAAAAGTTTTTAAGTAAAAACTACAGCTCAGTAGCCCTTTGGTCAGCATACTGTTCTCAGAAACTTCCTTTTGGGGGTTCTCTGTAAAGCCTGCAGTTGAAGTTCCTGGTGTGGGCTTAGCTTCCACATCTTTTGCTCAGTCCTTTCTCATCGAGTTGCATAAAGGACGGGGATCCGAGGGGATCATGTGATTTATATCTCAACCCCATTAAATCTGAAGACAAAATACTATATTAATATTGTACCCTGTAAATCTTTTCTCGCATTAGCAGCCTTCTGGTAAAGTTTGCCAAGGAAGCATTGCCACATGTGCTGATGGAGCTGAACTAAAATGAGAAGATTAGAAAACTAACCACACTAATAAATTTCATTTGAGGCAGTTGGAAAACAGACTGCTGTTTTGACAAGTCAGAAACAACACACACATGCATTCTCTGTTTCTAATGGTTAAAATGAATTTCCAGAATCCAACAGAAACATCTTGTATTAGAAGCCTGATTTTTCTGCTGAGTTATCCAGATGTCAGACATACATGTGCTTTAAACTTCAGTGTGATCGCGTTGAGCTGCCTTCACCAGACTGGCTGTTTTAGGCATTACCGAGCCACATCACCCTTCCTCTTTCTGAGGTCAGGGAATCAGGAGGTTGTTGAAATCCGCAGCTCTCTGGCTTCCCTTGTCCTGCAGATCAGGACCCCTCCCAGAGGGCGTTTGGCCACGACCGATGGCGTCAAGGCCCACATGTCTGCTGGCTCTCAGATTGCCATCCACAGCCACCCTTGATTCCCAAGGTCACCACCACAAGAATGATCCTGATCCAGTGCCTCCCTGAGTGCCAGCATCTGGCCTAGGTCTTAGAAATGGATTTGTACTTTGGTTTTATTCTTACTGGATTAAGTTACTCATTTTATACAGTGAAACTCAGGGCCTGATATTAAATTACCTTAACCTCCCAATTATTCTTCCTGCCTTGGGTCTCTGCCCTTACCATCTGTCCTTCACCTGCCTCCAGAACTCTTTTTCTTTTTGAAGTTTCCTCTTTAAAAGCCACCCAGACTTTTTCCCAAGCCCCTTCGTGTGGCCTGCGGAGAAACAGCACAGAGTCCTTGTTCAGGAGCACCCCCTAGAGCCAGCCTGCCTGGGTTGAACCCCACTGTCCCACATACCAACTGAGTGCCCCTGGGCCGGCTCCTGGAAGTCTGCCTCAGTTTCCTCATCTGTTGATGGGATAAAAAGGACATGTGCTGAGTTTTGCTACTGACTTGTGGTGTGGGTTTCATATTGGGGCTTTCCTTGTGGCTCAGATGGTAAGGAATCTGCCTGGAGATAAGGACGGTAAGGAGACCTGGGTTCAGTGCCTGAGTGGGGAAGATCCCCTGGAAAAGGGCATGCAACCCACTCCAGTATTCCTGCCTGGAGAATCCCATGAACAGAGCAGTCTAGTGGGTTACAGTCCATGGGATCGCAAAGAGTTGGACACAACTGAGCGACTAACACTTTCCGTGGTGTGGGTTTCATATTGGGGCTTTCCTGGTGGTTCAGATAGTAAGGACTCTGCCGGCGATGCCGTAGACCTGAGTTGAATCCCTGGGTCAGAAAGATCCCCTGGAGAAGGGGATGGCAGCCCACTCCAGTATTCCTGCCTGGAGAATTCCATGGACAGAGGAGCCTGGCGACGAGCTACAGTCCATGGGGTCGCAAAGAGTGGGACACGACTGAGCGACTGACGCTCTCACTTCCTCTGGCGTGGGTTTCGTATGTTGCTTCCCATACAGCACACACAGTGGTGTGCGGCATGTAGTAAGTGCCCCCATACTGTCATTATCTCCACTGTTGTTGATTCGTTGAATTACCTCTGCTACCGTTGTGTGTTTACGAGGTCTGTGACCTCGCCCCAGCCCTGCCTGTGCCGTGAACTTGAGATTTGGGTGCCTTTTCACAGTCTGTTCTCTCTGCCTAGGCCGCCTGGCTCTGCATCCTCCTCGTGTCTCTCTCCTCCAGTGAACCTCTGCTTGTCCTTAAAGAATCACGCCCAGGATCTCCTCCTCTCTGATGCCCTGCTCCGCCCTGCAGGCAGAGTAGCTGGTTCTCTCCACTGTGTTCCCAGAGCGCTTTGGCGCCCCAGGGCTGTGGCACCCAGCACTCTGTGTTTAGGTGCTGTGTCCCGTCTTTGCACACAGACACCTGGGTCTCCCTCTTTCTCTAAGCTGACACTGGCTCCAGGGCGCGCCACAGATCTTACTATTTCAACCTAGTTTCTTCCAGTCCCAGGCACAGACAGCATTTGGTAAATGTTTGCTGAACAAATAAATATTTGCCACCCTATATTTAGTCTTAAATGCAGGGTTTTCTCTATTGTTTTGTTTTGGTCTCTGCTGTTCACAGGGCATTACTAAATTTATAGTGAGAAAGACAAATCTCGGTCGCTTAAAAGGCTGGCTGAAGTGATTGTATCTAACGCTGTAGTCATTTGGCTGTGTGGGCTGTTTTTTATTAGTCATTTAAAAAGACTGTCACAGGCTAGTGATAGAGACAAGAGATCATCATGCAAATCACAGTGCTATCAACCCATCCATGGTTTTGGTCTACAATTTAATGATGAGAAAAATACATCCAGCCAGTAAATATTTAACTAAACATTTCCGTACTTGACCTCAGTGTGGAGAGTAGAATGGAAATTGTGAATGTTACGATGTAGTTTAAATAGCTTATGCCTGAATTTTACTGGTAGGAATGAATGTTGTGTTTTCATGAAGTAATCGTAGTGCTTTTTTTCCTCATAGATATTATCTCATGGTGTAAGTAAAGGATTAATAAGTGAGTATAGTTCAGGAGGAGGAAATTCTTACTTTGAATAAGAGTGCTTGCTTTGCCCAGAGGGTTCCATATTCACATGTTCTGTGCTGTTTCGGTTCATTTAGATTAAAAAGAGCATGGCCATACTCAAGCTAGCAAGAGCATAGGGGAACTTTCCATAAGAGTTCACATGAGGGAGAAGGAAAACCAAGCACTCGTAGGGATCCCAGGGCAGGAGTTTCACCGGAATCTGGCCCCAGTGGGTCCAGAAGCTGGTTAAGGCCGACTCTCCCATCTGGGCACCTTCACAGCCTGTGTGTTCTCTCTGGTGTCCGTATTCTATTTGTGGCACATTTCTCCTCTCTGCTAGGCCACTTCCTTTCCTATCACAGTCTCTGCTTCCTTCTGGCGTTCACACATACGTGGCTTCAACTGGCCACTTTTCCCATGCCACATGGCACCTTCTCAGCTTGTGCCTCTGTGTTAACTGGCTCCTCACCTCTGAGGAACTAAAAAGCCTCTTGATGAGAGTGAAAGAGGAGAGTGAAAAGACTGACTTAAAACTCAGCATTCAAGAAATGAGGATCATGGCATCTGGCCCCATCACTTCATGCCAAATAGGAGGGGACAAAGTGGAAACAGTGACAGATTTTATTTTCTTGGGCTCCAGAGTCACTGTGGATGGTGACTGCAGCCATGAAATTAAAAGATGCATGCTCCTTGGAAGAAAAGCTATGACAAACCTAGACAGAGTATTAAAAAGCAGAGACATCGCTTTGCCGACAGAGGTCCATATAGCCAGAGCAGTGCTTTCTCCAGTGGTCATGTCCGGATGTGAGAGTTGGACCACAAAGAAAGCTGAGCCCCAAAGAATTGATGCTATTGAATGTCGTGCTGGAGAAGATGCTTTTGAGAGTCCCTTGAACTGCAAGGAGATAAAACCAGTCAATCCTATAGAAAATCAACCCTGAATATTCATTATAAGGACTGATGCTGAAACTCAACACTTTAGCCACCTGATGCGAAAAACCAACTCATTGGAAAAGACCCTGATGCTGGGAAAGATTGAGGGCAAGAGGAGAAGGGGGCAACAGAGGATGAGATGGTTGGATGGCATCCTCGACTCAAATGGACATTGGAGTTTGAACAAAACTCCAATGAGTTGGACTCAAATGGAGTTTAAGCAAATTCCAGGAAATAGTGAAAGACAGGGAAGGCTGGCACATTGCAGTCCATGGGGTCATAGAGTCAGACACAACTTAGCAGCTCAACAACGCTGCCACCTCTGATGACTCTGCCATGCTCCTGGGAGAAGGAGTCTGGACTCCGTAGCTCCACTTGTGGTACCAGGTCCAGGTTGCTGAACTCATCGGTTATTCGCCTTTAAGTGCCTTGCCCTTGTCCAATCAGCTCGTCGCCCGGGAGGCTCAAACGTGGCTGGCTAGAGAAGATGTTGCAAACCCAAATAATTATAGGATCCAGGCAGGTTAGTTATGTAAGTGAACAAATGAGGCTGGATATGGAAGGGCAGATACACGTTTGCATATTAGGCATGCTGCTGCTGTTGCTGCTAAGTCGCTTCAGTCGTGTCCGACTCTGTACGACCCCATAGACAGCAGTCCATCAGGCTCCACCGTCCCTGGGATTCTCCAGGCAAGAACACTGGAGTGGGTTGCCATTTCCCTCTCCACATGTTAGGCATAGGACTGAGTTAGTTCAGTTGCTCAGTCATGTCTGACTCTTTGTGACCCCATGGACTACAGCACACCAGGCTTCCCTGTCCATCACTAACTCCTGGAGCTTGCTCAGACTCATGTTCATTGAGTCTGTGATGCCATCCAGCAGAGTTGGGTGTTGTCTAAAGGCATAGACTCTTGAGGGAAAGGGCTTAGACTTGAATCCCAATCTCACTATCTATCATCTGCACAACTTAGAACACATGACGCAACCTCTGTATGCCTCAGTTTCCTCTCTGCAAGGAGTAAGGATTAAATGAGTTAGTAAAGTGCTTAAAATGGCCCCTGACATAGAGTAAACAGTGCGTTAGCTGTGTTTTTAGAGAACATTTTGATTGGCATCAGCATCCTTGTCATTTATTTTTACAATGAAATGAACTTTCTTCAGTTTTCGTAAAACATGAAGCTGTCTTGGTTTCATTAGTTCTTTAGTTTCTCCCTTTTTTGCAGAGCCTCAAGCACAGAGAGATGTTTCCTCTAGTGTGAGGATATCAACAGAGCATGAAAAATGATGAGCAATACTTGCCCTTATTGCCATGCAGGCATTAGGGCGTGGTAGGGACCTTGCTGAATTGACGTTTGGGTCCTGTATAAAGGGTGGAGCCTCCCCCAAAGGGAGATAAATTGCTAAAAGGTCAGAAGGAAGCCCAGAGTTGTCAGATCATTAATCAGTCAGTCCATCAGTCCAGTCATCCATCCAGACATCTACCTATTTATCTTTAAAATAAGCTCAAATTAGGTTTCAAACCTGTGCTACTCAGCAAAACACATCTGCAGACTGGATGCACACAGCCCTGGCGCTAGAGACTTTTGGCTGTAGACTGTTCCTTTAAGAAGATGGTGTGGCCAGAGCTGGTCTCTCCAAAGAGGCTGGAAACAGAGCTTTTTATATAGCAAATTAGGAAAGTGAACTTACTGGTGAAGGATGACACCGTGAAGCCCCTCCCAAGGACAGCAGCATGACCCGGGAACAATATATTCTGACCCTTGGGTTTCCAAGGAAAAGTGTCTGTCTTTGATTTCATTTTCTTAGAGCAGATGAAAAGATCATTTTAGCTCAGATAGGTAGGTCCCTAGTGTCATAACCACGTTTCCTAGAAGTGGCCCTTTCCTGTCAAAGACCACACCTCCTCCTCGTGTTTTGATTCTTATTGTTGCTCAGTCACGCAGTCGTGTCTGACTCTGAGACCCCATGGACTGAAGTCTCCTCTGTCCATGAGATTTCCCATGCAGGAGTACTGGAGCGAGTTGCCAGTCCCTTGCCCAGGGGATTTTCCTGACCCAGGGGTTGAACCTGCATCTCCTATATTGGCAGGCATGCTTCTTTACCACTGAACCACCTGGGAAGCCCTGTGCGCTGATTGATTCCCACTGCCGCTGACGTGCTCAGACCTGAGCTCCTCCCTCTCCACCCCCATCCTGTTACTCTCGACAGCCATCTCCATTTCCACCAGGTAGTTTTTTAGTACTAAAACACCAAGCACTGGCAGTCAGATTGTTGTTTCTCACGGTCTCCTCTCTGCACGCACACACGCACACAGCCACAGTCACACACATCTCTGCACATCAGTATATATGCCTTGTCTCCACAGGAGCCAGAGCAGTCATTGACAGTATGCGTTAGCGCATCACTCTCCTCCAGATGGAAAACCTTCTCTCTTAACTTACAGTTTCTCAAACTCGGGTCCTGGTTTGGGTGTGGCTCCTGCATCAGGCCCCAGCTGTGTCTCCCTGTGCCCGCCTCATCCAAGAGGGCAGACTGATGTGCTCCTTCATGTTTGAGCCCAACGGGCTTGTGCCCACTCTGCTGTCTTTGCCCCGTGTGTTCCCCTCCCTGAAATGCCTGCTTCCCAGTAACTGTCACCTTTGTAGGAATGCCTCTCCCCTCCTTCCATCTGAGACTGGTCAGAGCAGGAACCTTGTCTGTCTGGTGCTCATCACCAAGTCCTAGTTGCTAAGGGTATAAATGGCTGAACTGTGGGCAGTGAGGGAGCAGGGTGGGGAGATGAGAAAAGTATTTTAAAAAAGGATATATTCACTGAAGTCCACTTATTTAAGAGGTGGGAGGGAAAAGAGCAAATTTGTGAATAATGAGATTTCCTGATTCACTAACACTGTTGACTTACCTAACGTGCAAACTATCTAAAATGTGAGAGGGAATTTGCTCAGACCTGGCTCTCAGAGATTAGTACCTGAACAGTCCGTTTCGAGTATTCTCATCCAAGGTAAGAACAGAAAATTGCAGCCCAGACTGCCCTGGTTTTTACATGGTGATCCCTTCTTTGGAGCTGCTGATATGTTTAGTCAATGTTAATTTATTTAATATGCTTCTACTTTTCGTTGTTTTTCAGGTCTGTTGCCACAGTTACTGGGAGTCGCCCCAGAGAAGGCCATAAAACTTACAGTAAGTCTTTTGATTTGATGCTTCTGATGAAGGTCGTTTGCACATATTCAGGAATCTAGCAGAGATTCTTAACGTGAAATAGCAGGTCTGTGTTTCGTCGGAGGTGCTAACTGATCTGAATGTAGGGCACTCACCACACACAGCTTTTTATTATTCCCCGACGTAACACTGAACATCCGAAAACGTGATAATGTATTTGAAAGGGATTTTTGGTGGTCGTCACCATCACCGTCGTCGTAGCAGGGGCAGCGGCAGCAGCTGCATGTCCTTCAGCGCTGACTGTGCTGGGCGCTGTCCCGTTTTGCCTCTGGGGGCTTTCATCCCGAGCACACTGCGTACAGACATGCAGAGTGAGGCCCACGGCGGGCAAGTGTTTGCCTGCGTTTGCACAGGTCATCTGTGGGAAAGCTAGAATCCAAAAGCAGTTTTTTTCTGACTCCAGAACATATCACTCAAGTACACAAGTAATTTGTGTTCGAGGTGTAACATTTGCCAGAGCAACAGGTTGAGGAATCTGAGTTCTGGTTGAAGTTGGTGCTCCATCAGATTGGTTCTCCAGTTCCCGACTCCTCTCTGACAGGTGGTAAGTAGTTAGTTCGGATTTCTGGAACGGGTCAGTGATCACATTGTCATCACAGGTCATAAAGCCCCCGAGAGTTAGACCTTCCCTCTGGATTGGGCTGTGTGGTGCGGGTGCTGAAATTTTCCTTTTATCATCTTCCAATGTGACTGGTGGGACAGCTAATCTTCTGATTGATCCTTAAAATTGCTTTTAGTATACACCATTTTGAGAATATTGTACTTAATTAATTAATGCTCTTGACGTTCTTTGAGAATCCTTGAGAAATTTCTTAGATGCTGAGTTTCTACCATGCTGAAAGATCTGCTCGGCTAAATGTGTTTCAGTGATGAAGCTGTTTGAGATTAAATCCTGTTAGAAGACTTGAAAGTGATTTTTAATCAAACCTTCTAAAAGTTTTTAAGTTATAAAATGTATGTTTTAATTGTGTCTCTGTTGTTAATATGTCTCTCTCTCTATGCTATGGTAATTGCAGACATATATGAATTAGGCTTGTTAAACCACCTCTCTTAATTTATATTCTCCCCCAAACATCAGGAATGCATATCTATATATTCTGGCTTTCAAAAACAACATATATGAGATCAAGAGCAAAGTCTTAAGCTCGTTCTTTTATTCAGTTTATGATTACTCCAAAACACTGGAAGAAAAATAACATTTATGTACAGTTGTATATGTATGTTTGATGACTATCTCTATATTTTTTATCAGCTTTTCTAAATATTTTTCTTCAAGGTGAATGATTTTGTGAGGGATAAATTTATGCGCAGAGATGGCTCAGTCCCACTGGCAGCAGAAATTCTTGCTGGAGGCTGTGTAAGTACCTTTTGCGGATCTCAACACTGAAAAGACTTGTTTCATGTACATAGCCCTACCATGCTACCCAAGTGTGGACTAAGGCTTCTGTTCCCCACAGATCCTGCTCAAGGGCCCTGTCTACTAGGGCACCCTGGCGTTTCCTAGACAGGCAACCATTCCTGAGGTGGAAGGGGTAAACGTCTCTGGTCTTACTGCCTGTTGAGTCATGCCTGTTAAATCCGCCATTGCTTGCAGCTGGTTCTGCAGTAGAAGTCGTCTGTGGCAGAAGTGTTTGGCCTTTGAGCACATCTTTGCTGACCTTTCCTGGAGTTTTATTTTTCATGCAGTCTTTCCTCATGGCACCCTCTGCTGGGTCAGGCACTGGGATTTGTAGTTTGAAGCCAGCAGCCATAGCCCTCTGCTTTGCTTTACTTCACACACGCCAGCAGGTCTTCAAGGCTCCCTGTGCTTCCGGGAGAAGGAGGTGGGGGGTGATGGGCAGAGTGCGCTCTGCATTGTCAGAAACGCTTGGAATGAGTATTTCTTTATGTGGACGGACGACCTGCATCTTGTTCCTGAGCTCGGCAAAACATCGTGTCTTTTTTTAGTTCACGTACGGGTTTGTTCATGTGAGTGTAAATACCTTAAGTAAGTTAAACTCTTCTACAAAGACGGGTGCTATTTAAAGATAAGGTTGGTTAAGTAAATGGTCTTTGATCACTGGGGCAATAAATATGGGTATATTTTCCATCTAAAGCTGTGTTTCTTGTACAAAAGATGAGATCACTTTTTTTTTTTTTTAATTCGCTTGTTCTGTGCAGGAATTGGTGATCATAAAATGATCTTTTCTTGAAAAGTCATTGAGTTTAGAAGTTGGGAAAACACCCGAGAATATTAAACCTTTGTCTGGAGAGGGCTTATTGTCCTAACATTGAATAGGGTTCCCTGAGTGTAGCAGGAGCGACAGAGTCCTAGCCTCTGGTGATTCTTAAGAGGCGGACGGAATTTGGCTCCAGCCTGACTCTTTCTGTTTGATCACTGACCTGTCAGAGACGGCCAGGTAAGAGCCCCTTGTCCTGTAACTTTAGGAGCATTGAGGATGGAAAAAGGGAGCCTTTAATGTCCTAAGTGAAAAGGACACACAATAATAATCAAAAAGAATATGAGGAGTTGCAGACATGGTTTTTGCCAGTAAGTATTCCTTTAAAACAACTCGAGCTTCCAGTTGAATGACTAGGTTTTCTAATTTTCAATAGGCATAACCATGGGCTATATTTAGTGCCTCCTTAAGGCTGCTACCAGGGGCCCGAGAGAACGGGCCGATTCAGTAGGTCAGGTAGGTTTGTTATTTTTTTCAAAGTCAGGTTTTAAACTTGCTGAAAAGACATGATTATATATCTCTGTAAGAATTTAAAGTGGAAAACTAACTATGTGATACTACTCAAGATTTTTGGCAATAATCTTGAGCTTTATTTTCTTTTTATGAAAGCATTTTGCCCACACACAGGCCTGGGTGCCAAGGAGATTGGTCGTGGCACGTATCGTCTGCCGTAGGTGGTCTTGTTTTTTCGTTTGTGGTCGCCCATTTCAAATACAAAGCACCGATTGGCATCAGACGTGGTGCCTAGTTATTGTAAAGTGGTGCAGCCCCTTTTCAAACCTGATCTAAACACAGGCTTAAAATTGGAGCCACTGGGGCTTTACAGCTACTTAAAATATCTGCGAAATGAGGTTTGCCATCCTTCATCTCAAAGGTTGGGGAGACAGTGGTCCTCCGTGTTTCAAGCCTCCTGTTTTGATTTGTCCTGCCCCTCCTTCCCCCATGCCACTGCTTTAAGAAGTAAGAGTTTATTTTTCAGGTAAGCAATCCTGTAGGTGGCAAACAATCCAGGTACTTTAGATCTCTGAGTAGTGGGTGGCTGGTTTCATTCAGCATGTGTTTTGGAAGTAAGCAGCCACATCTTTCTCTGCAGGCTCTGGTGGCCTTGTCTCTATCCTCAGAGCCCGTCACATGCCCCCTTAGAGGGTCCTTGTGAGGGTGCTTCTGCCTTGCTGGCCAGCCTGGACAACAGAGAGTTTAAAAGATGGTGTCACATGGGCAGTTCCCCTTAGTTCACCCAGGCATCGCCCAGCCACGGGAGCTTACTTGCTTTATTATTACAGAGGATTAGCATACATGGCTGGCTTTTGCACTTATAACCGCAAATTCTGGTTTCTTTGAAGATGGTTTTTTTGTGTGTGGTTGGTTTGTAATCTGTTTTCTACAAAAACAGGGGTGAAATGCAAGGAGGTCCTTGTCTCCTAACCTTAACTGTCTCCTAGCTAAACTAAGGCTTGTTTTTATAAGATACGTATTAGGAAAACAATAAAAATGATAGTAAATTTGAAGGAAAGGGTTGAAGGAGAAAGAATAAAACTGGTCTCATTCGTTAATTTTTAGGATAATTAAATTTGTGACTGACAGATTTAAAAAAAAAGAAACTTCTGTTTCACTGATGTGCATAAAATGATGAATCTAGCCCTAAACTCACTCACTACGCTAGTTGTGCCGCACTCGGTCGTGTCCTACTCTTTGTGACTCTTTGGACTATAACCCAGCAGGCCCCTCTTTCCATAGGACTTCCCAGGCAAGAATACTGGAGTGGGTTTTTTCCTGACCCGGGGATCAAACTCCAGTCTCCTGCACTACAGGTGGATTCTTGAGTGCTGTGTCCCCTCACCTCTGCACTAGCTTAGAGCACTGTTATAAGTTTGACTTCAGTTTTCCAAGTGTTTTTGTAGGTTGACACTTGCCAGTAGTGACATAATCAGCACACTAGATGCTGAGACTGGGGTTTACAAACTCTGGAGTCTGAAAGGGGCCTTTTGGTTTACGCTTGCTGTGTTTAAGCTGGTTTTCTGCTTTCTCAGTTAGACTAAGAGTTGTAGGAGTTTTAACAGAGACCTGGAGCCTCGAGTGTCCCTACACAAGGTATATATTACTGTCTGTTTCTTCCGTCCTTTCTTTGCTTCCTGGGTCGGGAGCTCAGTCCAGGAGGGAGACCGCTCTGGGGTGGTCACGGTGGGCAATGGTGGAGGCTTTCAGGATATGGGGCAGAGGGCCTGTCGCCACTACCCATCTCCAGTTAGGCTCCCAGTGACTGTAAGCCTGACATGTCATCTCTGAGTATGTTGTGATGGCAGTGTTGCTGCTGCTTTAAGAAAAAATAACATATATGGTGCCATGTGGTCTGTAGGTTATAGTCCTCGATTCAAGTAAGTCTTCTGTGCCTGTTCTAGTGGAATAGAGGCTTGAAATCCTGAAGGCACTGGGGTCTTTGGTTTTTGATCTTCTGATCTTAATGTCTGAAAAGGAGACACAAATGGTTCCATCATGGCACCGTTAGATTAGCAGTCTAATCTACTTGGCCTGAATATCCACATTGAAATGAAAAGAAGTGAAATGATATTCACTGGGAAAAAATGGCAAAAAAGGATAAACCTCCATCCTGTAAAGCTCATATTTAGTAAAAATTATCTGCATACCAATAAAAATTAATAGTATTCTGCAGTAATTTTTTGAAAGACAAGCAAATATGCTTGATAATGGGCTTCCCTGGTACCTCAGTGGTAAGGAATCTGCCTGCCAATGCAGGAGATGCAGACAACACCAGTTTCATCCCTGAGCTGGGAAGATCCCCTGAAGGAAGAAATGGCAACGTGCTCCAGTATTCTTGCCTGGAGAATCCCATGGACAGAGGAGTCTGGCAGGCTACAGTCCATGGGGTCACAAAGAGTTAAATGCTACTGAGCATAATGGGTCCACAGTATTTTTCTTTCTTTTTTAAAAAATTTTATTTTATATTGAAGTACAGTTGATTAACAGTGTTATGTTAGTTTTAGGTGTACAGCAAAGTAATTCAGTTATATATATATATATATATATACACATGTATGTATTCTTTTTAAAATTCTTTTCCAGTTTAGGTTATTACAGACTATTGAGCAAAGCTGCCTGTTCTATACAGTAGGTCCTGTTGGTTATCTGTTTTAAAAATAGCAATGTGTTCATGCTGATCTCAAATTCATTCTCTGTCTCTCCCCCCGTGCCCCCCCCCAACCCCAGTTAACTGTAAGTTTGTTCTCTAAGTCCATGAGTCTGTTTCTGCTTTCTGTGTGCATGAGTGCTCAATCACTTAGTCGAGTCTGCTCTCCACAACCCCATGGACTGTGGCCTGCCAGGTTCCTCTGTCCATGGAATCCTCCAGGCAAGAACATTGGAGTGGGTTGCCATTTCCTACTCCATTTTCTGTTTTGTAAATAAGCTTATTTGTATCAGTTTTTTTGAAAGACTCTGTATGTAAGCGGTATCATATGGCGTTTGTCTTTATGTGACTTAACTTCACTTAGAATGATAATCTCTGGGTCCGTCTGCCAATGGCATCACCTCACTCTTCTTTATGGCTGAGTAGTATTCCATCGTTCATGTGTACCACATCTTCTGTGGATGGGCATTTAGGTTGCCTCCGTGTCTCGGCTGTTGTGGATAGTGCTTCAGTGCACATCGTGGAGCATGTATCCTCGTGAACCATGTTTTTCTCTGGATATTTGCACAGAGTGGATTGTTAGGTCATATGTTAGGTCTGTTTTTAGTTTTTAAGGAACTTCCATACTGTTCTCCATAGTGGCTGTACCAATTTACATTCCTACCAACAGTGTATGAGGGTTCCCTTTTCTCCACGTCCTCTCTAGCATTTATTGTTTGTAGATTTTTTTTTTTTTTTTGGTAATGGCCATTCTGACTGATATGAGGTGGTATCTCGTAGTTTTGATTTGCATTTCTCTAATAATTAGCAATGTTGATCATCTTTTCATGTGCCTGTTGATCATCTGTATGTCTTCTTCAGAAGAATATCTATTTAGGTCTTTTGCCCATCTTTTGATTGGATTGTTTGGCCTTTTTTGATATTGAGACACGTGAGCAGTTTGTAAATTTTGGAGATTAATCCCTCATTTGTCACATCATTTGCAGATATTTTCACCTATTTTGTGGCTTGTCTTTTGTTTATGGATTCCTTTGCTATGCAAAAACTTCTGAGTTTAATTAAATCCCATTTGGGTTGTTTTTTTGTTTGTTTTTTTTTTCCCACTACTCTAGGAGTAATGGAAAGATAGTAATGGAAACTGCAAAAAAGATATTGCAGTTTATGTCAAAAAATGTTTTGCCCCTATGTTTTTCTCTAAGAATTTTATAGTATCTGATCTTACATTTAGGTCTTTAATCCATATTGAGTTTATTTTTGTGTATGTTGTTAAAGAATGTTTTATTTCATTTTTTACATGTAACTGTCCAGTTTTCCCAGCACCATTTCTTAAAGAGATTGTCTTTTCTTCACTGTATAATCTTGCCTCCTTTGTCATAAATTAATTGGCCGTAGGTACGTGGGTTTATTTCTGAGCTTTCTATCATGTTCCATTGATCTGTTTTTGTGCCAGTACCATACATTTTTAATGACTGTCGCTTTGTAGTATAGTCTGAATTCAGGGAGCCTGATTCCTCCAGCTGCATTTTTCTTAAGTCTTGAGATTGCTTTGTCTCTTTAGGGTCTTTTGTGTCTTCATACAAATTTTAAGATGTTTTGTTCTAGTTCTTTGAAAAATGCCATTGGTAATTTTTCCATCAAGATATATACATGTACATTTGTGTGTGTATATGTGTGAATCTATCTAATGCTTATGGGAGTTTATATTCATTTTAAGAGAAAAAAATAGTTGATGTGTTCACATCATTGGTTCTGAAAGGGATTGGTGAGAATATGCTCATGGAAAAACATGACATGAAGAACAATCTCAACACATTGTTGACTGGGGGATTTTTGCAGAAATTAATGCTTATGGCCGGTTGATTTGTTATGTAAGTGAATATTGAAATAATCTCCTGTCAATACCGTCCAAGTAACAAGAGATGTATTAATACATCTCTGTTCAGTAAGTTAATTGCTCACCCCCAGAAGTAAGTATGACCCTAGTATTGTTGCCTGTATTCCCATTACTCTGGTAATTTCCACGTACAGGATGTTTTTTATGCCTGTGTGTATAGCTGTGTATCAAAATACCATTTTTAAGGGATGTTTTTATAACTTTTTTTTTTTTTGCTTTACATTCAATTGCAATTAGTTTCTATGGTTCAGAAAAATAAAAAGACACAGACACCCGTGTGCCTACCACTTAAGATGTCAAACTTGACACACGCAGCCAGAAGCCCGCATGTACCTGTCCCAATAGCGCCCCCGTCTCCCAAGAGATAAGCCTGTCCTGAAGTTGGTGTTTTTCACTCCCACACCTGCTTTCTATACTTACTGTAACATCTGAGTGTATCCCTCAGTGAGATAAGTGTTTGCTTTTGGATGCTTGGTTCTGACCCACTGCAACAAGAACACAGACCCAGAGGTTCCTGTACTGGTGCCTTTGCCTATTTTCATACTCGTGAAACTGTGTGCTTTGCTTGGAAGAAAAGAATAGTAAATGGAAATATTATTTTCAAATGCTGTAGTGTGGCTGGCATACAGTAAGTCTGTCTTATGGATGTGTGGATTTATAGAATTTTGGATAAATATAGTTGGAACAGTATACTTTATTTCTTTTTTTAAAATTTTTACAGTGTTGTGTTGGTTTCTGTCATATAACAGGAATCAGTCATAATTATACATATATCCCCTCCCTCTTGAGCTTCCCTCCCCTTCACCTACTGCATCCCTCTAGGTCCTCACAGGGCACCAGACTGCGCTCCCTGTGCTGCATAGCAACTTCTCCCCAGCTCTCCATCCTATACGTGTCTATTGTACTTTTCTCCATTCATCCCACTCTCTCCCTCTCCCACTGTGTCCACAAGTCCATCCGTTCTCTACTTCTGTGTCTCCATTCCTTCCCTCAAAACAGTTCGTCGGTACCATTTTCTAGATTCCATATGTATGTGTTAGTATACTGTTTATTTTTCTCTTTCTGACTTAACTTTGCTCTGTATAGCTGGTGATAGTTCCATGCACTGGAGTGGTGCACAAGCTCCCTACCTGCCTTACTGTCCCCACTCCTGCTCTTCTTCCTAACGGGGATGGTGTCAGTGTTTCTCCATCACTGTGGAGGAAGGATGTTCTGGCTATCTATTGTTGTGTAACAAGTCATCCTGAAACAGTAGTGGCCTCAAACAGCAGTTGACGACTCTTTCTCCCGGTTCTGTGGGCTGACTGGGTGCACTGGGGCAGTTCTTGCCTGTGATCTCCGTGCGGTGATGGGCAGACAGCAGCTGGGCTGGCATCGTCTGAAGGCTGTGCTGGATGGCCAGGATGGCTCCTGCATGTGGCTGGTGCTGGTGCTTACTCTGGGCTGGGAGCATCTGGGGCTCTTGTCCAGAGCACCTGCTGGGTTCCTCGCTGTAGCCTGAGCTTTTCAAACCTTGGCAGCTTGATTCTAAGAGAATGCTTCCCCAAAACAAGCACTTTAAGGGTACTGGGTAGAAACTGCAAAACTTCGTATGGCCTGGCTTTCAATAGCATTTCTGCTTCATTCTGTCGGTCAGACAAGCACTCTGCCAGTTCAGCTTCAGGAGGAGAGAAGTTAGCCTCAGTCTCTGAGTGAATGAGAATGACAGCAAAGAATCTTTAAACTGCCACTGGAGGGTTCAGTTAGCAGTGTCATAGGATAGGAGCATCCTCATTGCCCTGCACATTATGAAGGTTTCCTAGTTAATCATATGTCTTCTCCAAGGACCTGTTGGTGATTCTAGAACCCATTCCTGTTCCATAGCACTCTTGGTTGCAGGGAGCAGAAGCTCACTGAAAAAGGAGTAACTCAAAGTTTCCATTAAGGATATACATGAAATCAAAGGCTCTGGAGAATTTAAGTGGGCTACTCTCTCTGTTTTCTCTGTGGCTTCTTGGTCTCTCTCACAGTGACTTTGCATCTCTGCATAGTTTTAAAAGACTTTTCCTTTTTTCTTATTGGAATATAATTCCTTTACACTGTTATGTTAGTTTCTACTGTACAGTGAAGTGAATCAGCTACAAGGCTTTGCTTTTTTTAGAGCAGTTTTAGATTCACAACATTGAGAGAAAGATACAAAGATTTCCCATGTACCCCCTGCCCACATACCTGCATAGCCTCCCCATGATCAACATCCCCACTGGAGTGGTGCATCTGTTACAACTGATGAAACTGTATCAACACATTAGTCCTTCGGAGTCCATAGTTTACCTTAGGGTTCGTTCATGGTGTCATGGATTCTGTGGCTTTGGACAAATGCTTCCCTGGTGGCTCAGGCTGTAAAGCATCTGCCTGCAATGCGAGAGACCCGGTTTCGATTCCTGGGTTGGGAAGATCCTCTGGAGAAGGAAGTGGCAATCCACTCTAGCACTCTTGCCTGGAAAATCCCATGGACGGAGAAGTCTGATAGGCTACAGTCCATAGGGTTGCAAGGAGTCAGACACGACTAAGCAACTTCACTTTCATAATGACATATCATGCACAGTGTTTTCACTGCCCCAAAAATCTGTGTTCCATCCATCCATCCATCTTTTCCTCCCTGCCCCACCCCAGCAGCCATTGATGTTTTTGCTGTCTCCATAGTTTTACCTTTTCCAGAATGTCTTATGGTTGGAACCATGCAGTTTTGTATTCTCTCCAGATTGACTCTTCACTTAGTAATGTGCATTTAAGGTTCCATGTCTTTTCACAGGGCTTCCCTAATGGCCCAGTGGTTAAGAATCCACCTGCCAAACAGAAGATCTGCATTCGGTCCCTGGGTCGTAAAGATCCCCTGGAGAAGGAAATGGCAGCCCATTCCAGTATTCTTGCCTGGGAAATCCCACAGACAGAGGAGCCTGGTGGGCTACCAGTCCATGGGGTCACAAAAGAGTCAGGCATGACTTGGCAACTGAGCAACAACAGTACTCCTTTGAGTGTGTCATAGTTTATCTGTTCTCCTACTGAGGGACATCCTGGTTTCTTACAAGTTTTGGCAGTTGTAAATAACACTGCTATAAATATCCTTGTGCCAGGTTTTTGTTGAAAACATACATTTTCATCCTTTGGGTAAATACCAAAGAGTGCGATTGTTGAATCTTTACTATGAGACTATGTGTAGTTTTTTAAGAAACCTCCTAACTGTTTTCCAAAGTGGCTGGACCATTTTGCATCCTGCCAGCAGGGCCACTCTGCATTCGTGTCAGCATTTGGTACTGTGAGTGTCCCGTGCATCTTTTTGCTTCTATAGTCCATCTTCTCTTCCTCATGGTGTTCACTTTTTCAAGAATTCCTTTCATATTTTTGCTGGCCATCTGGTCTATCACTTTACAGTTTGACCTTCAACTTATTATCCTCAGCTCTAGCTAATTGCTTAATTTTGTTTTTTCATTTAATTTTTTGAGAGGAAATTTGACTTGCAACCCTCAACTTGTGTGCTTGGTCATAGAACACTAGTGTATGTGTGTGTGTGTGTGTGTGTGTGAGTCAGTCATATCTGACTCTTTGCAATGCCTTGGATTGTAGCCTGCCAGACTTCTCTGTCCTTGGGATTCTCCAGGCAAGAATACTGGAGTGAGTTGCCATTCCCTTCTCCAGGGGAATCTTCCTGACCCAGGGATGGAACCTGGGTCTCCTGCATTGCAGGCAGATTCTTTATCATCTGAGCCTCCGGGGAAGCCCATGACATGCCAGATATTCATACCTTTGCTTGACAAATCTATTTGTTTCAACTATTTATAAATGTGTTCAAACCCTTTGTTGCACCATTTTGGTTTTTAGTTTGAATTCTGTAAGTATCCTGTGGCTAACAGTGTAGGTACTTCTGTCATAAAATATACCCAAAGCCTTATTCCTTATGACTGAGCGTGGAATCACTTTCAGTCAGTCATTTCAAACCAGGGAGAAAATTCCCTCACGTAATGAACACATGTGTCCTGGCAATCAGAGCTGGTCGTTGGAGTGTCAAAATTTGATTTAAGTCTTCTGTGATCATTCTCTTCCCAGGGTTTTCTGTGGAGATGTGGCCTCATGGTATAGTATTCTTAAGGCAGAATCCTCATTCCTCTCTGCAGGTGCACATATCCTACTTAGAAATATAGACTGATCCAGGAATCAATCATTAAGTTGAATTTCTATGAGATTGCTGCTGTGTCACATGTCAAGTAGCCGAGATTTATTATGTGTTATAATGATGCTTTGGAAATAAGGGTATTATTTTTAATACTTACATTATAATTTATTTATAGTTTAATGAAAATCTAATGGCTAGTTACATTTTGTTATTGTTTTTATTTGCAGTATCTCTAGGTGACTTTTTGCATACCCCTGAAAATTCAAAACCATGTTGTAAGGCTTCCCCCCCACCATGGTAAAATAATAGTTTAATAGATGACTTCCAACAGGATTATAGTGAATTAAGTTATCCTTGTTTCATAAACTTTAGATTATTTAAAATAATTTTCATATTTTTACAAACAAAAAATTATACCAAACATACATATTTTAGTCAAGATCATATCATAAATGTTTTCTCTCTTTCAACATATTGTGATTTTTCATTAAAAAAATAACCATATTAAAGCTAGAGTAGAAAACAAAGCAAAAGAAACTGTCCATAATTCTTCAGTTCTCATACTGTAAGTTTTCTTAATCTGTATTTATGCTTTTTCCCTGACTTCCAACTCTACTGACTGCAAGGCTCAGAGGTTGTATCAGGTATTATTAATATGTATGACCTGTTGTCTTGTCAGATGTGGTCCTGCTTTGCTATTTGAGCTCTTCCTTTATAACTTTGTGCTGACAGCTAATTGTATCCTGGGGGCCTTGGGTGGGTGTTGACAGAACTGAGAATCTATAAGTGCACAGGATAGGACTCTTGTCTCACTGTTCTGCCTCTACAGAACCTTGTGTCTGACATACAGGAAAGGCTTAAAAGTATTTATGAGATGAATAAAGAAACGCTTGACTAGAAGGTGTTGGTGATGAGGGCAGTAAATGTAGGACAGTCATTTGATACACTGTGTTGCCACTAACTCAATTATAAATGGGCAGTGAAGACACCGTACCTCCAGGGATTGGAACAGGGTGAAGAAATTGATGGACCTTAGGGAATACCTCTAACATGCCTACACACGAACACCCCTGGATGTTTCTCAAATAATATTTTCATTGGTCACTCAGTAAAGGAACCAAACTTTAAAAAGCTCGTATTGGTTTATTTGACTTCAGTTCTAAAAATGGCAAATAAACTAACCTGCAAATATATGCAGAATCTTAAGAACAGGATGAAGATATACAACTTGGGGCACTTGGTGTAACTTACTCATTATTGCTTATGTTCTTAGTAGGCAAGATTTTATTGGATGGATAACATGTGAAATTATGTCAGAATCATGAAGGAATCATAGAAAAGAATGGCTTTAAAAACAAAAAAGACTGACAATGCTCCAATACCACAACACACCTACTGGAGTAGGTAAACTCGAGAACACTGACGGTACCCGGGGCTGGTGAGGATGTGGAGCAACAAAAACTCTCTTTTGTTCCTGGTGATGTGCACAGTGGTGCAGCCTCTTTGGAAGACAGTTTGGAGGTTTCTCAGCGAAACCTCCTCTCACAGTAAGATCCAATAACTACATTCTTTGGTGTTTACTCAAAGGGGTTGGAAACTTATGTTTTCAGCAAAAGCCTTAAAACTGCTACATAGTGTATAGTTCCAACTACAGGACATCCTGTAAAAGGCAAAACTACGCAGACAGCAAAAGGATCAGTGGTTGCCAGGTGTTGGGAGGAGGAAGGCATGAATAAGCAGAACACAGGATTTTTAGGGCAGTGAAAATACTTTGTATGATATTCAGTTCAGTTCAGTTGCTCAGTCGTGTCTGACTCTTTGCGACCCCATGAATCGCAGCACGCCAGGCCTCCCTGTCCATCACCAACTCCCAGAGTTCACTCAAACTCATGTCCATTGAGTCTGTGATGCCATCCAGCCATCTCATCCTCTGTCGTCCCCTTCTCCTCCTGCCCCCAGTCCATCCCAGCATCAGGGTCTTTTCCAATGAGTCAACTCTTTGCATGAGGTGGTCAAAGTACTGGAGTTTCAGCTTCAGCATCAGTCCTTCCAGTGAACACCCAGGACTGATCTCCTTTAGGATGGACTAGTTGGATCTCCTTGCAGTCCAAGGGACTCTCAAGAGTCTTCTCCAACACCACAGTTCAAAAGCATCAATTCTTCGGTGCTCAGCTTTCTTCACAGTCCAACTCTCACATCCATACATGACCACTGGAAAAACCATATTATAATACTGCTAGTATGTCAGTAACCATTTTCCCAAACCTATAAACTATACACCTCCTTGAGTGAACCTTAATTAAACTCTGGATTCTGAAGGATTATGAAAATAATTTTGCTCCTTCACAGTTAGCCCAGTAAGTCTTCTGGGGGGTAGGATTAAGACACTGGGCTGCAGTGAGAATTCTATGCCTGGTGCTATGGAAAACTCTTTCTCCAGACTTTTACTTGAACTTGGAGCAAAAATAAAAGATATCTGATGGCAGTCAGAGTTCCGAACGCTGGCCTAATTGGCTGCCTTTGTGTGTGTGTGTGTGTGTCCATCCCTCAGTTGTAACCCCAGGGACTGTGCCCCCCCCAGGCTTCTGTGTCCATGAATTCTCTAGGTAAAGAACAGTGGAGTGGTAGCCATTCCCTTCGCCAGGGGATCTTCCTGACTCAGGGATCGAACCCCAGCCTCCTGCTTTGCAGACAAATACTTTATCATCTGAATCACCAGGGAAGCCAAGGGCTGCCTTTGGTGCCTCAGAGATGTCATCTGATCCGAAGCAAGTCTATCTCATGATAGACCCTGAGCCAGCCAGCTGTCGCTCTTCCCTTCTCCTTCCTTCCCCTTCTTTGGGAAAATCTCGAGTTTTTGTTTGACTCAACACAGTTCAAACCCTGGGTCGTCCTTCTGGTTTTCTAATAAATAGGGGAGGGGTTTGTTGTAATATGAAAATATGAAGAAAGGTTGGGTCCCATCTTTAATACAGTTAAGATACTTTAGACATTGAAGGTCTGTAAATCATTAAGGAATTCTGTAGTCGAAATAGACATAATATAACAGGCAGAGCCCAAATATGAATGTATTTGACAGGTCTATAACTTAATTACTTTTTAATACCGGTCAAACCAATTCCACTTCAGTTTGTTGGCCAGGCTTCTATAGGCATATTAAAACCCTATGAAGTTGAAAACTTGAAACTTAATATTTGTAAAGCACATTAACAGTGTACCTTTTTTCTGCCTTGCCATGTAGTTAAGAAATTAAGAATAGGAGATTTCAATTTGGTATCTGTCTCAAAAACAGGTAAGTGGTAAGAATCTGTTCTCTTTTCAGAATTCTTAACAGTCAAGTCACAGATTTTTCGCTTAAGAGCTTAATTCACACATCAAATCAAAGGAGAAAATTCCATATTGCTTTGTGTTAGGAGGCGTGCATTTAGTAAGTTTAACTAGGTGTGTTAGTTTTCTAGGCTGCCATAGCAAAATGCCACAGGCTTAACAATAGAAGCGTGGCTTAAACAACAGAAAACGTTTTCCTCACACTTGTAGAAGCAGGAAGTCCAAGATCAAGGTCTGCAAGTTTGGTTTTCTTCTTAGGCTTCTTTCCTTTGCTTGCAGGAGGCTATCCTCCCCCTGCATCCTCACGTGGTCACCCCTCAATCTGTGTATTGTCTTTATCCTAATCTCTTAAGGATTCTGGTCGTATTGAATTAGGGCACACCCATAAGACTTCGGGAGAAGGCAATGGCACCCCACTCCAGTACTCTTGCCTGGAAAATCCCATGGACGGAGGAGCCTGGTGCACTGCAGTACATGAGGTCGCTAGGAGTTGGACACACACTTTTCACTTTCATGCATTGGAGAAGGAAATGGAAACCCACTCCAGTGTTCTTGCCTGGAGAACCCCAGGGACGGGGAAGCCTGGTGGGCTGCCGTCTATGGGATCGCACAGAGTCGGACACGACTGACGCGACTTAGCAGCAGCAGCAGCATAAGACTTCACAAACTGTCGGTCAGGACTGAAGCGACTTAGCACGCATGCACGCATATGACTTCATGGGCTTCCCACATGGCACTAGTAAAGAACCTGCCTGCCAATGCAGGAGACATAAGAGATGCAAGTTCGAATCCCTGGGTTGGAAAGGTGCCCTGGAAGAGGAAATGGCAACCCACTCCGGTATTCTTGTCTGGAGAATCCCATGAACAGAGGAACCTGGCAGGCTACAGTCCCTAGGGTTGCTAAGAGTTGGACACGACTGAAGCGACTTTAGCACACGTGCATATGACCTCATGTTCCCTTCATTACCTCTTAAAAGGCTCTGTCTCCAAGTGCAGTCGCATAAGAAGTATAGGCTCAGGTCTTCAGCATACGAATTTTGGAGGGACAGGATTCAGCCCATAACCCCAGGAGTTAAGATAAGAGTTCTTTTCTCAGCTGCAGTACAGGTTCAGGTTCTTGATCACAGCAGGGTGCTGACCCCTCCTGCGGCCACTGGGTCCAGCACTTTCCCTTCACAGCTGGATGGAGTGAGCAGCACCTCAGCTTCATGCCCTCATATTTGCCAGCTTCTCTTTAAGATTGCCGAGCACCTGCCCATCTTCAATATTTGTGAACAGCAGCCGAGTGCTGTTGGGCACTGCGTTTGAATTTAATTCACCCACTGTTATTTGCCGAATATCTGCTTTTGTACGTGTGTTCTTCATACAACGTGGTAATACCTGTACTGCATACATGTTACATGCAAGTTATTTTCATGTCTCCATTTAACATTGAGGTAGAGAGTAAATGGAGAAGGAAATGGCAACCCACTCCAGTGTTCTTGCCTGGAGAATCCCAGGGACTGGGAGCCTGGTGAGCTGCCGTCTATGGGGTCGCACAGAGTCAGACACGACTGAAGCTACTTAGCAGTTTAGCAGAGAGTAAGTGGAAAATGTGTCGAAGCTTAGATTTCCTAAGAAATCTTTGTTTCCTAATTTACTCAAGTATCACATTCTGTATCATTCTGTGTTCCCTCATATCTCAGTTGGTAAAGAATCGGCCTGCAGTACAGGAGACCTGGGTTTGATCCTGGGTTGGGACGATACCCTGGAGAAGGAAGTAGCACCCTGCTCCAGTGTTCTTGCCTGGAGAATCTCATGGATAGAGGAGCCAGCAAGCTACAGTCCATGGGGTCGCAAGAGTCGGACACAACTTAGTGACTAAATCACAAATCATTAGACATTTACTAGTGTAGACCTTTATTGTAGTTACAGTTTTATAGTTTTATTTGTATCTAAATAATCAAAATAATGTACATAGGTTTTAGTTTAAAAAAAAAAACACCTCATACTCCATAAGTTCATATTAATCTATTTTTGACACATGTAAGCACACATATTTGAATGTCACCGTGCAATTAGATATTCTTAGCACATGTCACTTGTGAAAAGCACTTTAAATCTAAGTACATTCAATTGAGCATAATTAAAATATCAAGATACATATTCTTCATATACATTTTGCCACTTAATTTTTTAAGTAGCTCTAAGTATCTACCATGTGAATTCAAATTAAAAGGAGGTGATTAAATTACAGTTATATTTAATGCTTTTAGTTTAAAATATAGCAGAAATTACACTGTGTTAAAAAAAATACACTGCTGTTTTCTGTGGACAGCAGATTGATGACAGAATCAATTTTTTTTTTTTTTTTTTTTTTTTTTTTTTTTACGTGGAACACTGTTACTCTTCTCTGAGTATTCACAAGACTGTTGCCTAGAATGGTGGGGGCAGGAACAGGGATCATAAGGGCTTTATCATCTCGTGAGTTCTTTTGACGCCTCCCAAGTCCCAAGAAAGAATGTTCAAAGAGTGCATCTTGGTTAGTAAAGAAGCATTAAGAGAAAAGCTCGTTTAGTTTCTAACAGGTGAGAGAAAATGAGTTATGGGGCTCCTGAACATCTTTTAGATTATCTAAAAGGTTATCTTTTAAATAATGTGTTTAGGCTGCTGCTATTTCCTGTGATTGTAATCGTGAGCAGAACGCCTCAAGTCATGTTTAATTCCCATGTAACTTTTTGTTTGTTTGTTCCCACCGCACAGTTTGAGAGATCTTAGTTCCCCAACCTGGGATTGAACCTGGATGGCGCCTGGCGTGAAAGCACCAAGGCCTAACCACTAAACTATCAGGAATCTCTCTATTCCCATGTAACTTTAAAACCTACTTGGTCATAATCATTGGCCCTAAAACAAGTTGCATTTTAGTGGAGAGCATTGTTCTTGGAACAGAGAATTTGGGCAGTACATTAAGAGTTTAGATACTGTTACCTTTCTAAATATTTGATTTCTTGAAATTCTGTTTTTAAGAAAGAAGTATTTCTTCCCTCAGAAAAGTTAACTGTGCAGATCAGAAGAGTCAATAATGAAGTAAATCATATAATACGGCAGAAGGAATTTGGGGGACGAAAGTGGGAGAAAGAGAAGAAAACATCAAGCCGACAGAAGCACTTGGCCCTGAGCAAAAGCTGTGAGAGAAGCCCCATTTCAGGTTCTTTGCAGACTATCTTGCCCATTTCAGAGAGGGGGTATTAGAAGGGAAACACCTATATTTTACTTCAAGGCTAGTATCATGGGAAAAATTAGGGCATTTGGAAAGAATGATGCTTTGTATGGATAGAGTGCCATTCACTCGAGAAGCGTGGTGCTCGGCTTCCTGCTGACATAGTTGTAGCTTCCGTAGCCCCACGGCCCTCTCTGGTTGCTCTCAGCCCTCCCGGAAGCAGAAGTGGATTTATGAAGATCACGGATTTTAGAGGGACGCACGCAGCTAAAACTGTCGTATGCAGATGTGTACTTTTATTTGTGTCGGGAGCAAGATCAGGCGTCTGGCCTCCACTTGTGCTCTTCTCGGTCGCTTCAGTTGTGTCCAGCTCTTCGTGTTGACCCCATGGACTGTGGCCCGCCAGGCTCCTCTGTCCATGGGAATCTCCAGGCAAGAGCACTGGAATGGGTTGCCGTTTCCTTCTCCAGGGGATCTTCTTGGCCCAGGAATGGAACCTGTGTCTCTTAGGTCTCCGGCACTGGCAGGCATCCATTCTTTATCACCAGTGCCACCATAAACCCTAGCATCCTGTTGGGATGGCTTTAAAAGCCAAATGTTAGAACTTGATCTTGAACATTAAGGGTGATTGTGTTGCCTTTCCCTTCTAGCGGTAGTATCGCCTGATCAGGAGTGCATGGTGCATCGTTTTCGGCAGGGGAAGCTCTTCTGTACTGCACTCAGGCTAGTCTCTTTCTCAGCCCCTTCTGTGCACATCTCCACAGTGGCTTGCCAGCTGTTGAGAGCAGCCCACCCCTAATAGAACAGAGACCAGCCCACAAATAGTGTTCTAATCTGTGCTTGTTATCTACCTAGCCATTGTCTTTTTTACCAGGACGTGATGATTAACTGTTTCTCAGTTAAAAAAAAAAAAACCTTCAAAATGTATAAGTACCCAGAATGTATTGAATGTTACCGTGAATTTCATTAAATACAACTGAATGAATTAGTATTAAACAAAAGCCATCAGGTTATGCTGAGCTCTAGGGCATCGCCTGTCACTCAGTTAGAGGAGTTCTTTCCATCCTTTTTTTACTCCCCCCTTTTTTTTGACCTGATAAGGCCACTTCCTATGAATCCTGAGTATGACCGTGCTTTCCTATGAAAGAAGGTTTAATCTGCAAGTTCCTAGGAAAGGAAAATTTGAAAACTCAGTTGCACTGGCTTTAAAAGGGCTTGTTTAAATTCACCTAAATAGAGTTCCGTCATGTATTTATTGATGGTACCCAGTACCACTGATTGAGTGCTGTGGTGTGCTGCTGCTTGGTACTTGTTTTGGTACCAGAAACCAATTTGGTACCAAATCTGGTACTTGTTTCCATGTTCTGCTCTCATCATCCTCTAAATAACACCCAAAATATGGGCTCCACGAGGGCGAGGATCTTTGTCAGTTTCGTTTATTCCTGTCCACCCGATTCTACAGTTGGCACATTGAAAGCATGAAGAGCATTAATGTCACTGTGTCCATTTTACAGATGAAGTAAGTTTTGAGTGTGTAAGAAGCTTGTCAGAGCCTAAGCTGTCAATCATGGGGCTGCATCAACTCCCAACTCGCCCCCTGTTTCTTGAGCAGCTGCTCTGTGTCAGGCCCTGTGCTGGCTGCTGGTACATACTACTTTATTTAGTCCTCACGATGAGTCTATGAAATGGTTACAACTCTTTGTTATTGTTCAATAGCCAAGTCATGTCTGACTCTTTGTGACCCAGTGGACTGCAACATACCAGTTTTCCTGTCCTGCACTATCTCTGGGAGTTTGCTCAAACTCAGGTCCAGTGAGTCGGTGTTGCTCTCTAACCATCTCATCCACCTTGCCCCCTGTTCCTCCTGCCCTCAATCTTTCTCAGCGTCAGGGTCTTTTCCAGTGAGTTGGCTGTTCGCATCAGGTGGCCAAAGTACTGTAGCTTCAGCTTCGGCATCAGTTCTTCCAGTGAATATACAGAGTTGATTTCCTTTCAGATTGAGTGGTTTGATCTTCTTGCTGTCCAAGGGACTCTCAAGAGTCTTCTCCAGCACCACAGTTCGAAGGCATCAATTCTTAGTGCTCAGCCTTCTTAGTGGTCCAGCTCTCACATCTGTACATGACTACTGGAAAATCCATAGCCTTGACTAGACGGACCTTTGTTGGCAAAGTGATGTTTACTTGTTTATTTTTTTTGTCTCTACTTTTTAATGTACCGTCTAGGTTTGTCATAACTTTTCTCCCGAGGAGCAAGCATCTTTTAAATTTCATGGCTGCAGTCACCACCCACAGTGATTTTGGAGCCCCGCAAAATAAAATCTTTCAGTTTCCACTTTCCCTATCTGTTTGCCATGGAGTAGTGGGACTGGATGCCGTCATCAAAACAGCCCTATGTAGTGTTTAAACTCTGGCTGCCTGCTGCGTCTTCCAGTCTTTGGACAGAGGGCTTGAAGGCATGAGCAGTGGCCTTGGGCTCTTCCTTAGATGTCACTAACTGCTTCATCCTCTCATCTATGTTGCAGGTCAGACTGACTTCGCCAATACTTACATGGGAGAGCCAGAGTGTAACTTTACTGTTGCTTCTTAGGGCTCTTATGTTGTTGTTTTGGTTTATGCTTTAGAACTTGAGTTGTGGCTCCTTACGCCAAATCCTGATCCATTTGATTCTATTTTCTGTATCTTTGAAGGCTATATAGTAAGACTAAGACTAATAATTGTCAGTTTCTGCTGTGAATCGAAATTATCCTACAACTCTGTGTGTGTCATTAAAGCAAATCTGCAAGCTTTATAAAACTCCCTTCCACTCCTCCTCCTCGCCTCAGAACTTGTGCTGTTCTGCTTAAGTGTAACATAATTATCTGTTTATCTTTTCACTCTCCCTAGATCTTTTTCTCCTTAATACCCTAAATAAATTTTCATTCCACCTTGCTTGCTTCCGTAAATGACTAGCATTCTCTCTTTCTCCCCTTCCCTTGAGAAATGGAGATGACAAGAGCTCTCTAATTTCTCAGCCTCCCTCTGCAATCACAGGTCGCTGCACGCTGGACCTCACCTCCCTGTCTCAGCAGCCTTGGCTGGCTGCCATCTACCCTTCAGGAAGCCCCTTTCTTGACATCTGTGCCTGTGTCACCGTGCACTGTGGTGTACAGCTGGAGGGTCTCATCATTCCTTAGCTCTTTGTTGTTTTCTTAGTCACTTAATTGTGTCTGACTCTTTGCGACTCCATCAACTGTCGCCCACCAGACTCCTAAGACCATGGAATTCTCCAGGCAAGGACACTGGAGTGGGTTGCCATTTCCTCCTTCGGGGGATCTTCCTGACCCAGGGTTCAAACCTGTGTCTCCTGCATTAGCAGGCAGGTTGTATGCCTCTGAACCACCAGGGAAGCCCGCTATCCTGGGTGTTTCATCTTCTTTCGCCCCATATAAACCCTCGCCTTCGGGTAGCACATACGTAGGGTGATGCCCTCATCCGGCTCTCAGTCCTTAATTCCCAACTTGCCCTTTTATTGCCTTCTGGATGTGTCATTTCTCTAGGTCTCTTTGTTCCTCTGTTTTACACATATGCAAAAACTCAGATCCTTTCTCTGATCCTACCCGCTTTCAGCCCTGCATTTGGCTCCAAGCCCTGCTGATCTCGACTGCATCTCTCACCTCCTGTCTCAGGGCTTCCCTGATGGCTCAGTGGTAAAGAACCTGCCTGTGAATGCAGAAGACACACGAGATGTGAGTCCAATCCCTGGGTCAGGACGATCCCCTGGAGGAGGGTTCCCCTGGAGGCAACCCACTCCAGTATTCTTGCCTGGAGAAGTCCATGGACAGAGGAGCCTGGTGGGCTCCAGTCCACGGGGTCGAAAAAGTCAGACACAGCTTAGTAATTGAGCACACACCCCCGCCCCTACCTCATCACCAAGTAATGGTTCTCATTCCGGCCTTTATTCTCTCTCACCTAGTCTGCTAAATGCTTGCTTCTTATCCCTGCCTCAGGGGCTCTCCCTCCTAGTAAACTCTCCCCTCACAACTCAGCTAGTAAAGAATCCGCCTGCAGCGCAGGAGACCGTGGTTTGATTCCTGGGTCGGGAAGATCCCCTGGAGAAGGGAAAGGCTACCCACTCCAGTATTCAGGCCTGGAGAATTCCATAGACTGTATAGTTCACGGGGTTGCAGAGTCGGACACGACTGAGCGACATTCACTTTGCTGCCCAGTCACCTTTCTGAGACCTAGATACTAGTCCAAACACTGGCCGGCTCCTAAACTTACCAGCTTCCTTCCCACTGCAGGCTCACACCCAGGCACCTCCCCAGGGAGCAGCTCCACTCACCACTCCTTCCCTGCGCTGGCCCCAGTAGTCTTATTTTCCACCATACTGTCTCATACCCCTTCCAGCCATTTGAACCGATGATTCTTCCATGCTCCCACGATAAGCAGTGGAAATCAGTGCTCAGGCTCTGGCGTCCAGCAGGTCTAGTTTTGAATCCAGACTTCACCTTCTTAGCTGTGTGACGTCTGGCAAGGTACATAACCTCCTTTCAGCCTCACTGGCTTACTTATAAAATTGGAATAATATTATCACCTATCTGATGATGGTTTGAGGACTCAAAGAGAAAGTCTAACAGGGCTTTTAGCAAGTCCTCAATATATGTTCTGGGATGATCACGTTGATTTCATCGTGATTATCCTTATTGGAATCTCTTTGGACAGTTGTGCTGCTGGTTTATTTCCCTTCTGAGTGTGGCACAAGCTCTTGTCAGGGTGACTGTGTCTTTCTCTGCCTGGATTGCCTAAGTCCTAACTGCGGTTCAGTGACCAGTTTACATGTTATCTTCTTTTTTCTTTTTTCACCAATTTTTTTTTTTTTTATTTTAGTTGTGGCAAAAACACATGACATATACTTGACCATCGTAACCATTCTTTTTTCTTGATTTGTTTGTCTGTTGCACTAGGTTTTTGCTGCTGTGTGAGGGCTTTCTTGTTGCCGCGAGTGGGGGCTGCTCTGTGGTACCACACAGGTCTCTCGCCGTGGCCTCTCTCGTTGCAGAGCATAGCTCTCGGTGCAGAGCATGGCTCTCGGTGCGTGGGCTCAGTAGTTGTGGCTCACGGGCTTCAGTTGCCTGTTGCATATATAGGATCCTCTCGGACCAGGGATCGGGCCCATGTCCCTAGCGTTGGCAGGCAGATCCCTATCCATTGTACCACTAGAGAAGTCCTTAGCCATTCTTAATTGTACGATTTCGTAGTGTTAACTGTATTCATACAGCTATGCAACACATCTCTAGAAGTTTTTCATCTTAAAAAACTGAAACTCTGCTCTTAGAACAATTTCTCTTTTCTTCCTTCTGCCAATCCCTGGTAACCATAGCTTTCTATGAATTTGTCCTGGAGGTTCATCCATGTTGTAGCATGTGACAGGATTTCTTCCCTAAATAACAGTCCAGTGTATGTATTCCCCACCTTTTCTTTGTATATTCATTGGCTGATGGACATTTTGGCATAAAATATTTTTAATATTCTCCTTTAAAAAAAGGAACTTAGAGATATAATCAAGCCAAAGTGGAAACCTTGTTTACATCTTGATTCAAACAAACCAGTAAACACATTTAGGAGCCAATTTGTATTTTTAACTTTGGACTAGGTATGAGATGATACCAAAGAAATAGTGCCAATTTTATTATGAGTGAAAATAATATTGTGATTTTGTTAGAAAATATCCACACATTTAGGGAGCCATACTGAATCATGTAAAGGTAAAAATTATGTTGTGTGACATCTGCTGTAAAATGCATCAAGCAGTAAAAGGGAAAGGGTGTTAAAAAAAAAAAAGGACAAGTTATACAAAGCCACAGTAACCAAACAGCATGGTACTGGCATAAAAACAGGCATATTAAGCTAATGGAATAGAATAGAGAACTGAGAAACACACCCTTGTGCATATGGTCAAATGATCTTCCACAGAAGTGGCAAGACCGCACCGTGGGAGAAAGAATGGTTTTTTCCAAGAAATGGTGTTGAGAAAACTGAATATGCATACATGCTAAGTCACTTCAGTCACGCCCTACTCTTTGTGACCCTATGGACTGTGGCCCGCCAAGCTCCTCTGTCTATGGAATTCTCCAGGCAAGAATACTAGAGTGGGTTCCCATGCCCTCCTCCAGGGGATCTTCCCAACCCAGGGATGAACCCACGTCTTTTATGTCTCTTGCATTTGCAGGCAGGTTCTTTCCCACCTGGGAAGCCCTTGAGAAAAAGAGATATCCACATGCAAAAAAATTAATTTGGACCCTAACCTTACATTAAATGTAAGACCTGAAACTATAAAACTACTAGAAGAAAACACAAGGGAAAAACTTCATGACGTTGGATTGGGCAGTGATTTCTTGGTATGACACCAAGGGCACAGGAGCAAGATTAGACAAATGAAACTGTATCAACTTTAAGAACATCTGTGCACCTGTTATCTCCTTATGTATCCCTCCCCAGATTATCCAAGCTAGCAGAAACCTTTCCCTCCTTTGAATTGCATGGCGGTGCGTCTGGACCTTAGCTCTTACCACATATTTCTCTTGTGTGCCATTTTTTGTATTCATAGGGGATATATTTCTTGGGCTCAGTAGAAAACCCTTCCGTCTGCTTGTTGGTTGTGTCGCTCTGAAGTGTAAGTTGCTGTATTAGTTTGTTAGAGCTGCCATAACAGAATACCCACAGGTGGGGTGACAAAGTAAATTTATTTTCTCACATTCCTGAAGGCTGGAAGTCCAAGATCAAGGTGTTAGCAGGGTTGGTTTCTTCTGAGGCTCCTCTTCTTGGCTCAAAGACGGCTGCCTTCTTACTGTGCTCCACATGGTCCTTTCTCTGTGTATACATGTGTCTGTATCTTGGTTTCCTCTTATTGTAAGGACACCAGTCACATTGGATTAGGGCCTACCCACAGGATTTCAGTTTACCTTAATTAGTTCTTATGAAGTCCTGTATTTGATTTTAGTCACATTCTAAGGTACTAAGGGCTAAGACTTTAATATATGAATTTTGGTGGAACACTGTTCAGCACATAATAGTTGCTTCCATCTTTCTATGCCTCAGTTTCCTCTTATGTAAAATCTGGGGAAAAAATTACCTCTTGAGTGAACAGAAAGCATATAGAATATTGATGCATGCAAAACCACACCCTAATAGCCTATGATGGATGTTTAATGAATGTTTATTACCTCCAGTCCTCTTTAAAACTCCTTGAGAACAGGAATGCTTTCTCACTCATCTTGTGTCCTTACTGTTGCTAGGACAAACTTGGAACCTGATTGCTTAAAAATATTTAGTGAATTGGGACTTCCTTGGTGGTCCAGAGTGGCTAAGACTATGAGCTCCCAGTGCAGGAAGCCCAGGTTCGATTCCTGGTCAGAGCACTAGATCCCACATGCCCCAACTAAGAGTTCGCATGCCTCAACTAAGACCCAGCACAGCCAAATATATATATATATATATATATATATGTTTCTTTTTTAATTTGTTGAATAAATACATGAATGAATGAATGATCAAGCCTCAGAAGTGAATCTGCAATAGGTGCATGAGTTTCTGTTTAGGTGCATCCAGATACTAGATATTAACTAAGATTTCAATCATAAAATCTATACTGAGAAGCTGGAAACAAGTCAGCGTCCCCACTGTAAATATTTTAGGCCACATGGAGCTGGTTCTGATGTGGAAAACTGTCACCTGGCCTGCTTGCCACAGACTCCAGAAAGTCACAGGGAAGTGCTTTGTGACGAAACTGTACGCATACAAAAAGCAGTGCCTTCCCAGCCAGAGGCTTCAAGTGATGAGGGACACGGAGACATCACGTGCACAATAGGTGCTCCTGTCCGCGGTCTGCAGGCTCGGCTGTCTTTGATCTCTGCAGAGGAGGGGGTGTGGGTACGGCGCTGAGAATGGACAATCGGCCAGGAAGCTGAAGAGCAGCCGTGGCACACCGTTCAGTGAGTGGGTCGTGGTGGTGCCCAGACCCCGTGCATCTGATGATAAGCATCTTCTCTTGGTGCCTCGGAGTCTCTCATTTCCTTCCAGTTTGACTCCAAAGGACCGATTCGTCTTCAGCCCCACTACAGCGTGCCACTTGGAGTCTGTAGGTTCTTTCTTTCTGAAGCCCCAGAGGTAATGAGCCCATCATCATTTTTCCCTAGTATCACTGCACTCTTTTCTCCCCACTGCCTCTATTTTCTGCAGCTCTCTGAAGGGAACTTTTGCATCATCTTTAGTGATTAGACTTCACTGTGCTGTCCTAAAAGGTTGATATCTATCAGTTGGCTTGGAGTCAAGGAAGTTGAGTATTATTTCTTATTGTATATAATATTAACTTTTGTAGGTATTATTTATAAGATAATGAATGGGCTTCCCTGGTGGCTCAGTGGTAAAGAATCTGCCTGCCATGCAGGAGACGTGGGTTCGATCCCTGGGTCAGGAAGATCCTGTTGAGAAGGAAATGACAGCCCACTCCAGTATTCTTGGCTGGGGAAATCCCATCGACAGAGGAGCCTGGCGGGCTACAGTCCATGAGGTTGCTAAAGAGTCAGACACAACTTAGCAACTAGATAACAACAAAGGTAATGAATAAGATAGCAATTCTACACCTAAACATCATAACCTTTAATAATGTTATTACTACTTGGATATGTATAAAAGGTTTGTTAGAAGTTCAGATGTAAAACACGTAAATGTTACTCTCTGAAAGTATGTAGAAAACTGGAATTAGAAATCAAAGCCTTAAGCCCTTTAAGCAGCCTCTCGGAGTTGAAAGGCAGCCTAGAGATGATGTAGTGAAGTAAAGTGATTCTCAACTCTCACTGCGCATTTTAATCACAAAGGGAGGGGCCGATGCAGAAATTCTCATTTAATTTGCCAACAGTAAGATCTAGGAGCCACTGCTTTTGAAAAGCTCTTCAGGCAGCCATAGCATGCCACCAGGGAGGACAGTCATCAGCCTGAGAGCTAGAGGAGAGGAAACCAGTGTGTTTAGAATCACTGAGCACTGTGCCGGCTGCTGTACATTCTCCGTCTCTTTGATCCTCGTGACAAGTGAGATGGTTCGACCAGCAGTGACCGAGGCTCCGTTGTCACACGTGATGCTCAGCTGCCTCTTAACCGCTCTTGGCAGCACGTGGTGAGTGTGCGTTAGAGTTCTGTTCTGTTCTTCTAGAAGACCCAAGTACATGTGTGCTGACTGCTCTCTAGTCTACCCTTGGTGGACATGGTCTTCCCTACTTTTGAGCTTTTAAAAGTCAGCCTCAGGGACTTCCCTGGTGGTCCAGTGGCTAAGGCTCCATGCTCCCAGTGCAGGGGGCCCGGGGTTCAATTCCTGGTCAGGGAACTAGATCCCACATGCTGCAACTAAGACCCAGCACAGTCAAATAAATAAATAAAAACAAATATAAAAATAATAAATAAAATCAGCCTTGGGCTAATTCCAGCTCAGCAAATCCTTCCCAGCAGTTCTGCCCCATGGAACAGTTTTTTTTATTTATTTTTGCAACATGAAAACTCAAGTCCAGAAGCACAAACACAGTCCTTTGCTGTGCCCTCAGCCCTGGTACCAGGCCAGATCCCTCTCATCTCTTCATTTTGCCTCCGTTAGGCAACTCCCTCCCTGTCACTTGGAAAGATGCAGGTGCAAACTCACAAAATATTCCAGGGCTGCAGACAGGCAGGGGTTGGTGTCCTGGCCCACCTGCAGGTCTCAGGCGTGTGAGCAAGGTGTGGCTGTTCCGAGCCCTAGAGCAGGGGAAGCAGCCTGGCTTCGTGTGGGCAGAAGACCCTGGCAGGCTCTCCTTCCCCTGTAGAGGGGCCTTCTGTGGGGCTTTTCATGAATCCAAACCAGGTTTTCTCTACAACTTCCTTAGTCACCCAGGAGAGATGAAGATGATGGGTGAAACACGAGATAAGCAAGTACAGACAGGGAGTCGGTGGTTGTCTAGACAGACTTCCCCGTGGTTTGTATGTGTGGAGAGAGGAACATCCGAGACTGTTTTTAAGAATGTGTGTCTTAACTAAGTTTGGTAAAAATGGAAAAATGATTTGATTTAGACAGTTAAAGGATGAACACTTTTCTTTGGTTTTTTTTTTTTTTTTTTTTTTGGTTAACATTACCTCTTGTATTAGATAAGTTATGCAGCAGTATTTATTTTTCTTTATGGAAGCATCACATGGTCTATGTGGAAGAAACAAATAATATAGCAGAAAAGAAAATAAACCATCTGTTACCAGTGTAGTGTATCTCTGCTACGTGATGGTCAGGGATAGCAGGCAGAGAGGCATGCATGTGTTTACACATCTGAGAGTTTTTGCTTCATAATGTGTATTATCTCCCACCTTATTCTTACTGGCAGCATAATATCTCATTGCAGGCATATACTCAAGTGCATTTAATCTATCCCTTCCCACTGCATATTTATGTTGTTTCTGATTTTTATTTCCAGGTATTAAACCATACTTCAGAGGCCATTCCTATAACTGGTTTTGATTAATACAGGCCATTTTCTGAGGGCACACACATTGGTAGGATCGGAGACTGTAGCAAGAAGTAGTTTGGTATGAAATTGACCCAAACTGTGCCTGTTACCACAAATAGCATCTGCTACGCTGTAAATGTCAGCACCGCGTCTGTGGTCTGGTTTGGTGATGTGGCTACGTAATGAAGATTCTGAACTACATGCGTGGGTCAGCCTTAGTTTGGAAGATATAAAAATGTGATATGTTTGAGACAAGGAATAACAAGTTGAAGTATAGTAAGAATGTAATCGCTTATAATAAATATAGGCTTATAGCTTCAGAATAGCTTAAAATTTCCCTTAGAGTGTGCACTTTAGAGATTTCCACAGATGATCTCGGAGGTGTGGCATCCAGCCATTTGCCAGAATGAGCACATGTTGTTCATAGTTTTGGCTGTAATTGATTTAATGCATTTTTTTTTTTTTTTTACTACTTTGACATTTATCTTGTATGAAAAGAGCAATTCTATACTCAGGTTAATACATAAATAAAATATAATAATACCTAAGGCCATAACATGGTGTTTGGTGAGGGATCTGATTTTTTAAGAGAAGTCAAAAATAGCTTTCATCTAAGCTTGCCTGTTCTCTGGCAATTTTTGAAATAGTGATAGAATTGTGAAGTATTTATAAAAAAAAAAAAAAATCATGGGAAAGCCCATGTTCTCCTTGCCCCCTTCCCGTGCTGAGGAAGGCACAGTCGTGTCTCTCTAACTGGACACCACTTGACTTTCATTTCGTGGCTGCCTTTGTGTGCTTGGCTTGAGTCTTGTGGTGGCAGTTGATTGCGCTTCAAGGAATGTTTGTCATTGTAGTGAGAGGACTCGGGAGAGGCCAGAGGAGTCTCTCTGTGTTGGACCTGGTCTCTGGTGTTTGCTGTCTTTCAGCCTCCACGTGAAGGATACAGAGCCTGACCCAAGTCCTCCCAGGCAGGCACTGTATTTTGATTCAAATTCATAATCGCTTTTTAATTGTTGGGGCAAGAACTGAAACTCCAGTCTATTGAGAATATAATATTCTGTGCTCCTTTGAGGAGAATCACTCATCTCTTCCTGAACCACCCTGCTTTATACTAAATCTTTTCTTTTCCTCCTTTTTTAGGCAGGGGGCTCTCAGGTGATTTTCACCAACCCTTTGGAAATTGTCAAGATCCGTTTGCAGGTGGCTGGAGAAATCACCACAGGGCCCCGAGTCAGCGCTCTGTCCGTCGTCAGGGACTTGGGCTTCTTCGGGATCTACAAGGTGAGTCCTGTTAGTCGTTTATTTGAGAGCGTGCTCATCTCCTACCCTAGTAAGTGTTCATTGGTGTGAAATTGATTCCTCACATTTGTGTACCTGGAGAAGATCTTCTGCAGGAGCTCATAGTGCATCTTCATGCCAGTTAAGAAGAGGTACCCCTTCCTGGCATCTGCCAAGTAGCTGTCCTTAGAAGACATAAATCAAGGATGAATGTGATGCCGTGACCCCCACACACAGTTTGCCACGGCACTGGGTAGAGTTTTGTTTGGATCTGTTCAGGTTCGTTTCAGTTCAGTCGCTTGGTCGTGAGGTCGACTCATGGGGTCGACTCTTTGCGACCCCATGAACCGCAGCACGCCAGGCCTCCCTGTCCATCACCAACTCCCGGAGTCCACCCAAACCCATGTCCATCGAGTTGTTACTGATGTAAAAATCGGGTTCTCAGCACTGCTGCCCACAAATGGCAGCTGCCAGGTTCACAGGGCGCCATCTTGCAAGGGAGACGGGCTGAGTTCAGTTTACCCACACATGCGAAGCCCATACTGCTGCTGCTGCTGCTAAGTCGCTTCAGTCGTGTACGACTCTGTGCGACCCCAAAGACGGCAGCCCACCAGGATCCCCCGTCCCTGAGATTCTCCAGGCAAGAACACTGGAGTGGATTGCCATTTCCTTCTCCAATGCATGAAAGTGAAAAGTGAAAGTGAAGTCGCTCAGTTGTGTCCGACCCTCAGCGACCCCATGGACTGCATGCAGCCTACCAGGCTCCTCCGTCCATGGGATTTTCCAGGCAAGAGTACTGGAGTGGGTTGCCATTGCCTTCTCCAGAAGCCCATACTAGATCAGGAATTTGCGTTCTGATCCTGTCGTTCCAAACCTCTCCGCATGTGTGCCTTGTCATAATTGTTTTGCGTGCCAGCCGTTTATCATTTAGGAAATAGTTTTTGAGAACAATTGCAAAACAAAAACTTTAGAAGATTCTTCAAATTTTTTATTTATACTTTTCTGCCAAAGAAGTTGTAATGAACTAGAACTAGCTTTATATTATGCCCTGCTGTAAGGCTTCATCAAACATAAGGTGTTCACCGTTTTTCAATGAGAAGATTTAAAAAAAACAGTTTCATGGCCAGTTTGAATAAGTAAACCTTCAGGGATTTAAGAAGGTAAGTCAAATGTCTACTTAAAATATCTTTCATTTATTTACACATAGATATATAAAATCACATTGTACAGAATTAATGTAGCTTTTTTCTATGTAAACATATCTAGAAATATTTAATTCTTCATCTGAGTTTTGAATCAGTTTCGTGATCACCACTTAATCCACATTTTGAATCAGCAGTTCATATGGTTTTGCAAAGCCTGCCATCTTCATTTTCATTCCACACTGACAAGAGGAAGGCCTTTTGAATGTTGTGTAATACTGACCCAGGAAACCTTGTCCCACAGACACGTAACATTAGAGTTGTTCCTTTTTTTTCTATTCCCAGTTTATCCTGAATGGATATAAATGGCCCATGTGTAACATACTGCTTTTTCAAGTGAACTTTCAATGCCTAGTTTTGCCATTCAGCACAGCATTTATAGAAGTATCCCCTAGGAATATTTTTTTATCCTTTTCTTTATAACTCAGTTTTTTAGGTGACCTTGGTAAACAATCAGCGTGAGTGATAAGTGAGGTTGTTTCAAGCAAGTCTGCCTTCCTCACCTGGAACTCTAGACTTCTCAAGGTCAAGTAGTGGGAAGAGTACTCCAAGATCTGAGACTTCGTGAGGATCAAATATGATGTGATGCCCTCTTAGTGTTTTGGGGAGAACCTCGCCCTTTATTTAGACATCTTGTAGTGTTTAAGAATAAACATGTTGATTTTTTAAGAGTGATTTTATGTATGTATGTATTTTTGGCTGTGCTGGGTTTTCAATGCTGTGCGGGCTTTTCTCGAGTTGTAGCGAGCAGGGGCTACTTTCTAGCCGTGGTGCCCAGGCTTCTCATCGCAGTGGCTTCTCTTGGTGTGGAGCACCGCCCTAGGGCACCTGGGCTTGAGTGGTCGCAGCCGTGGGCTCAGTAGCTGTGGCTGTTGGGCTTAGTTGCTCTGCGGCATGTGGGATCTTCCTGGATCAGGGATCAAAACCCGTGTCTCAAAGCCCTGCGCTGGCAGGCAGGTTCTTCGCCACTGAGCCACCAGGGAAGTCCTATGCTGGTATGTTTTTTTAAGTAGCACTTAAAATGCTCAGTGTGATCGTGCAGTGGAACACGATTTACCAAATTGTGATCCAGCTGTAAGAAATGAACAGTATTGTCGTGAGGCATAGCATTCATCATCAATTGGAAGAAAAGTCATCTTCTGTTCTGAATTTTTAGGCTCGTGCAGACTTTCACATGATATAGCAGCATGTCATTTTGACAAGATGCCAAGCAGTCTTTCAGTGGCTTGTCTGGTAAAAAGCACTTAGGTGCTATAGCTATGGCTGCTATCGAAATGTCTAGATGGATAAAACGGTAAAAACTTGTTTGCTGACACAGAAGCAGAGACTGTTAAACTACCTGCAAATGATACAAGACTGAGACTCAGTCCTTTTCATCTTCATAGTATTTCATAATCTTAATCCCCTTTAACACCCCTTGGAAGGAGTTGGTCTCCTAGTTTTGTAGTTAGGAGAACAGAGGTGCCAACGGTGGTATCTGAGCTGAAATTGAGGCTCAAAAGTTTCTTGTTTCCACTTTTGTGCTAAAATGGCTTTCTTGACATGAGCAGGATTGCTCATGTTTGAGCAAGAGACCTCTCTCATATAAAGTTAGTTTAATTACTAGCCTGGTGTCTTAATCTAGTTCAGAGGCATTCCACAGGCCTGGCTGCTGCCTTTCAAAACACTGCTTTCGGTGTATTGGTAATTACCAAGTGAAGTCACTAACAATTTGAGCTTTGAGCTTCTGGAAACTTGATTGCCTTGCGAGAGAATGACCTGGCAGGCAGGCCCTTCCATTCTGCTGGCCACGGGTGTCCTCAGCAGATCACCTCTCCACTCACTCAGTCTGACTGGGACTGTGTTGCCACCCTGGCTCATTCTCATTTGTTTTGTCCCACTTTGCAGCCTCAGGTTTTCTTTCCCGTGAGTTTCCTTTTCTCTGGGCTTATCTACTTTGCCCCAATCCTCCATGGTCAGAAATCTCTATTGATTCCAGATCCTGCCTTTGAGGGGCATTGCCTGGAGAATCCCCATGGACAGAGGAGTCTTTGGGGCTACAGTCTGTGGGGTCGCAAAGAGCTGGACACGACTGAGTAAAGGGACTTCCCTGATGGCCCAGTGGCTAAAGCAGCATGCTCCTAGTGCTGGGGGCCCAGGTTTGATCCCTGGTCAAGGGAACTAGATCCCACATGCAACAACAAAGATCAAAGGTCCTGCATGCCTCAACTAAGACCCAGTGCAGCCAAATAAATAAAATTTAAAAAAAAATTTTTTTTTAGGGCTTCCCTGGCAGCTCACCTCGTTAAAAAAAAAATCCACCTGCAATGCAGGAGACCCCAGTTCTGTTCCTGGGTCTGGAAGATGCCCTGGAGAAGGGAACGGCTACCCACTCCAGTATTCTGGCCTGGAGAATTCCGCAGACGGAGGAGCCTGGCAGGCTACAGTCCAAGGGGCCACGGAGAATCGGCCCTGCCTGAGCGACGTTCACAGCTTCAGCATTGCTGTGTGCTGTGCCAAGTCGTTGCTTCGGCATACCTTTTCAGTGCTCAAGTTTTCTCTGTTTCTAGTCTTGGTGCCAAGTAGAAAATTGTCAGTGACCTGGGGTGACTAATACTGTTAAATCTGGTTCAGTGTCCCTCTGTGTAAGTCTTGAAAAAGAGGACCTCTATCCTAGTTTTAGGTGGGACAGATAATCTTCATTTTCCTTCCATTGCACCTTTTGTTTGCTGTTGTTAACATGACAATGTGGGACCTAGGAGGGCTGAGGGGAGGCTCTGTCTGTGTGTTTAGACCTGCAGTGTTTAACCTCACTTAATTGGACTTAACCAGGCTTTCTGTTTTTCTCCTGAATTGACTTGCAAAATACCCGGCTATTCCCACTGTGACTTCCCAGTAAAAGGTAATTAGAATAGTTGCTTTCGATATACATTTGCAACTGAAAAAAATGTGGATGTGGTAAACATTTCACATTCCTAGAGCTAGAAATAGTTTAGATAGAAGCAGACTCTGTAAACAAAACACCTCCCATTTTGGTAACATTTAGAGAGACTGTTACAATTCAGAGTCCACAGGTGATTGAAGTAAAGGCAGGATAATTAATTGTCCTTGAAAGAGCTATTTGAATATAATGTAGTTTTTAAAAATCTGCAACTTTTTAAATATATAAATATATTAAATATATATACTACAACTTTTAAATATATATACTACTTTTCTTAAACCATGAGTTGGTATTTCCCTTTCATTAGGTAGCTAAAGTATAAGCAAAATAAATTCTATAAGTGATACGTATCTACTTTTGACTATTGCTTTTCCTTAGGTGCCAACAGAGCTTTATTTAGGGCATAGATTGCACCTTCTTAATGAAATAGGATTTATTTCATGTTAAATGGTCACACAGCTAAGATAGACTGAAAGATGCTTCCTTATGACGCAATGGAATAATTCATGGCTCTTTTTGAGAACAAAAAGTGGTCAGTGAAGCAATCAAGCTTTGTTGAAAATTGTTTTCAGATTGTGTAATTGCAAATCAAACACTTCCATCTAGCATGGAAGGTCACCTAGGAATATGAGCCCTGTCTGCTGTTTTCTAATCAAAGGCCTCTGTCCCGCTGCATTTGACAGAGTGAGTCGTCTCTTCAGTACCCGTGGGGGCAGATGCTCAAGTCCCTTATATAAAATGGTGTAGAATAATAAATACAGCTGGTCTTCTATGCACAGGCGTCACATTCAGCTGTATATTCCATCCAGATTCCTGGATGTTGTGTTTGTGTTCTCATTCGAAGTGTGTATGTAAAGGAGTTATTGGAGCTACTGTTCATAAAATCAGAATGCAAGTAACGAAATATGTTCTTGATTCAGTTCGGTTCAGTCGCTCAGTCCTGTCTGACTCTGTGAACCCGTGGACTGCGGCACGCCCGGCTTCCCTGTCCACCACCAACTCCTGGAGCTTGTGCAAACTTGTGTCCATCGAGTTGATGATGCCATGCAACTATCTCATCCTCTGTCATCCCCTTCTCCTCCTGCCTTCAGTCTTTCCCAGCATCAGGGTCTTTTCTAACAAGTCAGTTCTTTGCATCAGGTAGCTAAAATATTAGAGCTTCAGCATCAGTCCTTCCAATGAATATTCAGGACTGATTTCCTTTAGGATTGACTGGTTGGATCTCCTTGCAGTCCAAGGGACTCTCAAGAGTCTTCTCCACCACCACAGTTCAAAAGCATCCATTTTTGACTGCTCAGCTTTATGCTCCAACTCTCACATCCATACATGACCACTGGAAAAACCATAGCTTTGACTGTACGGACCTTTGTTGGCAAAGTAATGTCTGTGCTTTTTAATATGCTGTCTAGGTTGATCATAGCTTTTCTTCCAAGGAGCAAGTGTCTTTTAATTTCATGGCTGCAGTCACCATCTGCAGTGATTTTACAGCCCAAGAAAATAAAGTCTGTCACTGTTTCCATTGTTTTCCATTTGTATGCCATGAAGTGATGGGACTGGAGGCCTTGATCTTCGTTTTTTGAATGTTGAGTTTTAAGCCAGCTTTTCACTCTCCTCTTTCACTTTCATCAAGAGACTCTTTAGTTCCTCTTCACTTTCTGCCATAAGAGTGGTGCCATCTCCGTATTTGAAGTTATTGATATTTCTCCCTGAAACCTTGATTCCAGTTTGTGCTTCATCCAGCCCAGCATTTCACATGATGTGTACTTTGCATATAAGTTAAATAAGCAGGGTGGCAATATACAGCCTTGACGTACTCCTTTCCCTATTTGTAACCTGTTGTTCCATTTGGAGTCTGTTGTTCCATGTCCAGTTCTAACTGTTGCTTTTTGACCCGCATACAGGTTTCTCAGAAGGCAGGTAAGGTGGTCTGGTATTCCCATCTCTTTAAGAATTTTCTACAGTTTGTTGTGATCCACACTGTCAAAGGCTTTCGTGTAGTCGATAAAGCAGAAGTAGATGTTTTTCTGGAATTCTCTTGCTTTTTCAGTGATCTAACGGATGTTGGCAATTTGTTCTGTGGTTCCTCTGCCTTTTCTAAATCCAGCTTGAACATTTGGAAGTTCACCGTTCATGTACTGTTGAAGCCTAGCTTGGAGAATTTTGAGCATTACTTTGCTAGCATGTGAGATGAGTGCAATTCTGCAGTAGTTTGAACATTCTTTGGCATTGCCTTTCTTTGGGGTTGAAATGAAAACTAATCTTTTCCAGTCCTGTGGCCACTGCTGAGTTTTCTAAATTTGCTGGGATATTGAGTGCAGCACTTTCATAGCATCATCTTTTAGGATTTGAAATAGCCATCACCTCCACTAGCTCTGTTCATAGTGATGCTTTCTAAGGCCCACTTGACTTCACCTTCCAGGATGTCTGGTTCAAGGTGAGTGATCACACCATCGTGATTATCTGGGTCATGAAGCTCTTTTTTGTACAGTTCTTCTGTGTATTCTTGCCACCTCTTCTTAATATCTTCTGCTTCTGTCAGGTCCATACCACTTCTGTCCTTTATTGTGCCCATTTTTGTATGAAATGTCCCTTGGTATCTCTACTTTTCTTGAAGAGACCTCTAGACTTGATTATTCTGCTAGTTATCTCAAAGGGATATTGTTTGGTCTTTTAAAGTGAAAATACAAGTTTGTTTCAAAACAAAATCAAATAATTCATAAATGTCTGTGAGAATGTAAAATTGTCTCTTTACTCCTTACCATTCTATTTTCCCTTTAAAAGATTACCACTACATATATTTTTATAAATAATTTAAATTTTTATTTATTTCTCTCCTCCCTCTCTCTCTCCTATCACAATTTGTACACACACACACACACACACACACACACACACACCAATGTTATATCTGTGTTTTTTAACAAAAACAAAATCCATCTGAGCAGAGTGTATCTTAATGTTCTTTTCTCATTTAATAACTGTATACAGCGTTTTGTTTTGTTTTGTTTTTTAAGCAGTTTCTTACTGATGAGTACTTGTTTCTAGTTTGGGGACATTACAAGCAATGACAGAGTGAACATCCTTGCAGATATTGTGATATACTTTTGTGAATAAATACAATGAATCCCTAGCAATTAAATCGTTAGGTTAAGGGGCATGTGCAGTTGTTAGCAGTAGTAGATTTTGTCAAATCCCATCAGTTTTTCACTTTTATCTTAGCAATATACAAATATGTCAGAGTAATTTCTGAAGATAGCAGTTTATAAAAATACCTGCTTTTGTGAGTTCTTAGCCCCACATAAGGAAAACAAGTGTTTAGTCATGGCTTGGAGGACATTGTGCCATGCTAATTTTCTAATATCAGGGGATGTTTATATGGCTTTACAACCACCAAAGCCATAATTCATCCATCTTTCTCTTTCACCTGAAGCTCTGTGAAAGCTGCCTTGTGGGTTTCTCTGTTTTGACTCTTCACTCCCTCAAGTGCATAGTCCCCACAGCAGCCAGAGTGATCTAAATTTAAAATATAAGTCAGATAACTCATTCTGACTGTTTGCCTGGCACTGGTCTAGTCATTTAGAATGTCACTATGAAAAGCCAAGTCCCTGCTGACACTTATGTGGGTAAAAGAAGTCAGCCATTCAGAAGACTATATGACATCAAGTGAGGCTGAGAACCTTGAACAAAAAGGAGGCAGGATGAAGGGATGGAGAAGGGCCAACTCCAGATGAAAGATGAAAGTGGGGGTGGGGGCTGGGCATGCTTTTAATAGGGCTTCCCTAGTTGTTCAGATGGTAAAGAATCTGCCTGCAATGCAGGAGACCCAGGTTCAGTCCCTGGGTCGGGAAGATCAGCTGGAGAAGGAAATGGGTACCTACTCCAGTATTGTTGCCTGGAGAATTCCATGGACAGAGGAGCCTGGTGGATCCCAGTCCATGGGATCGCAGTTCAGTTCAGTTCAGTTCAGTTGCTCAGTCATGTCCAACTCTTTGTGACCCCATGAACCACAGCACGAGAGGCCTCCCTGTCCCTCACCAGCTCCCAGAGTACACCCAAACTCATGTCGATTGACTCGGTGATGCCATCCAACCATCTCATCCTCTCTTGTCCCTCTTCTCCTCCTGCCCTCAATCTTTCCCAGCATCAGGGTCTTTTCAAATGAGTCAGCTCTTTGCATGAGGTGGCCAAACTATTGGAGTTTTAGCTTCAGCATCAGTCCTTCCAATGAACACCCAGGACTGATCACCTTTAGGATGGACTGGTTGGATCTCCTGCAGTCCAAGGGACTCTCAGAGTCTTCTCCAACACCACAGTTCAAAAGCATCAATTCTTCGGTGCTCAGCTTTCTTTATGGTCTAACTCTCACATTGATACTTGACTCGGACATAATAGAGTGGTCAGAAAGGCATCTCTGAGATGATGATATTTGAAAAGAAACCAGAGTCAAGAGGAGGCTAGTGTGCCCAACAGAAACCATGTCTCTGGTGCAAACTTGTCTAGCAGCTTCTGTGCTACTGCATGTAGACCCCAGCCCCGGCCCCTTCTCTGCAGGCCCTTCCTCTCCAGTCTGCACCCTGGGCCCCGCCCCCCACCTCCCCGCCTGCTCTGCTCACTACACTGGCCGCCTTTCCTCTGCAGATCCTTCAAGCTCATCCCTTCATTTTCAGTTGCCTGAAGGCTCTTCCCCTCACATCTTAGCCCTGCAGATACCTGCTTGGAAGGACACCATGTCCCTGGCTGTCACATCCCCTTATCCAGGTCTCTAAGCAGCCCATCGCCCCCTGACACTCCCCTCTTGTCTCTCCTCTTCCAAAGTGAACTGTGATAGCAGAGATTTCGCTTGCTCACTGCTGCGTCCTTGTGACAGCTTCTGGCGCACGAGTAGACATTTGATCGATATTCATTGAGCAAATGAATGGTAAGCAAAAGCCAGGTGTTGCCAAGTTATATAGCAAGGATATGAAAGCACAGAAAGAGGATAAGTTGACAAGTAGGGACCAAAGAAAACTAGGATACTGGGGAAGTTGAATGTGAAGGAAATAGCTAATTAGGTGAGAGATCGCTTTCCCGAGCTCTGAGGCCTCCATTTATTTATCCACAAGCTTTGCCCTGGGCACTGGAAATATGAGAGTGAATTCTAATGCATATTTTTTTTTAATTATTTATTTATTTATTTTTGGTTGTGATTGAGTCTTCGTTGCTGTGTGGGCTTTTCTCTAGCTGCGGCAAGTGGGGTCCACCTTCTAGTTGCGGTGTGTGGGCTTCTCCTGTTGCAGGGCATGGGCTCTAGGCACACAGGCCTCAGTAGTTACGACCCACAGGCTCAGTAGTTGTGGTGCACGGGCTCAGTTGCATGTGGGATCTTCCCAGACCAGGGATCGAACCCAAGGCTCCAGCATTGGCAGGTGGATTCTTTACCATTCAGCCACCAGGGCATCCCTAATGTATGGTTTAGTAAGTAGTTTACCATCTCGTGGGAGCAGCAGAGAAGTAACGAGATCGTTGGACTACAACATGTGCAGTTGAGAAGGGCTGTCAGAGGGTCAGCCATGCAGCATTCTAACAGAGATGGAGCTGACACATAGCAAGAAAGCCAGGAAGGCTTCCAAAGGGGAGATGGCATTAAAGATGAGGTGTAGTTAGCCAGGGAGAAGGCAGAGACAGACAGCATGATTGGGTTTGTGTTGAGGAGGAGTTATTCAGCATCAGTGTGGAGAGTGCCGTGTTCAAGAGCAAGAGGAAGGCTGGGGATGGCGGGGAGGGGGGATGACCATGGCCTAAACTAGGGAGCAATGGTGTGTGTGTGTGGGGTGGGGTGTGTGTGTGTTGGGGGGGGTGGGTGTGTTTTAGGGGGGAGATGATCTATTTAAAGGGTATGTGAGAGTTACACTTACCGAGTCTTGGAAAGTAACGAAACGATAAAGGTATAGGAAGATTAAAAGCCAGATTTCTGGCTTGAGCACCTGGGTGGATGATGATACTGTAAATTTTGTAATTTCATAATATTTGACAAGCTCCAAGAGACCGTAAAAAACCTTTTGTTTGGTGTTACCTTTATAACTGAGGAATCAAAGCACAGATATCTCAGGAGAATTGGCTAGGTGATTGGCAGGTGGAGGCACAGCTGGACCGAGACTTCTCCTGACTCCTTGTCTGGTGTTGTTCTTACTCCGCCTGCTGAATGTAGGGCTAGAGCCTTGTCAGGGGATGGGGACTTGAGATGTTCTTTAGGGGTCATGTGCGTGCATGAGGCTATTCTCGAGAGTAGGTAAAACCCCCAAACCGATGGGATACCAATGATGGAACTCAACAACGGCCCTCGTTTGGGTGCAGGAATAAGTAAGTGTGGGGCAGAGGGTAGTAGAAACAGCTGTCCAGTGGAGAACTGGGAGGAACAGGTGGGAGCCCCAGGAGTGACGAGCTGGAAGTGGAGGAGAAAGAGGTGAGTGCTTTTCAAGTCCTGTAGAGACCAGGGGACTGAAGTCCATGAAAAGGCCTGTGAACTGAAAGATGGAAGTCACCAGTTATCTTTCAGAAATCAATTTAAAGAGACTGGCAGAGGTAGAAACCTGGAGGAGAAAAAATTCACAGATACAAACCACTCAGCCTAAAGATTTAGAAATGAAAGGGAAAGCATATAGCAACTGGAAGAAAAAATGGAGCCGAGCAGCAACATTAGCAGGGAGAAGAGGTTGGGAGATTTATTGTTTTTTTTTAATTATGTTGGGAGAACCATGCCTGTCTGTAGACAGAAGAGTCACTGACGATGAAAGGATTTGAAAAATCTGAAAATATAGCAGGGTCAAATATGGTGCTAGGACTTTCAGGAGGGGCAGAGGCAGGGTCCAGCCTTAGGTGTGTATGTGTGTGAGTGAGTGTGTTAATGTGTGCACACAAGCTCTTTAGGGCCAATGCTCACTCTGAGCTAGGCCTCATGCTTAGTGCTTTATGCAGTTTACATCATTTAATCCCTATTACAGCCTATTCTGGGCTCCCCTGATGGCTCAGACAGTATCCACCTACAAGAATCCACCTACAATGCGGGAGACCCGGGCTTGATCCCTGGGTCAGGAACATCCTCTGGACAAGGAAATGGTAACCCAGTCCAGTATTCTTGCCTGGAGAATTCCATGGACAGAGGAGCCCGGCGGGCTATAGTCTAGGGGGTTGCAGAGAGTTGGACATGACTGAGCGACTAACAATTACTTACAGCCTATGATGCAGATAGTTGTTTTGTTTTTAAGCAGTTCCAAGTTACAGTTGAGGAAAGGAACGCATGATGGGTTTAGGTAATTTTTCTAAGGTCGTATACCTTATAAGGAAGTGGGAGGCTGGGTTTCAAACTCAGTGCAATATCTCTGTGGAACACAAGGTATCACATAGAGATATCAAGCCGGGTAAAAGAGAGCCTGTGCCTGATAGATAATGCAAGGAAGTCTAAAGACAAGGTTTCCGTGCTATGCACAGATGTGGAGCAGTGCACAGGTCTGGTGTCACTGTTGACTCTCGCTTGCTAAAGAAATGGAAATAAAAAGAACTGCTGCTGCTAAGTCGCTTCAGTCATGTCCGACTCTGTGCGACCCCACAGACGGCAGCCCACCAGGCTCCCCTGTCCCTGGGATGAGAGGTCACTAAATGCCATGGATTGTGTGATAGTTTAGGCTAGGGTAGTTAAAGGATCATTTTTTTCCTAATTGCTTTTAATACCAAATGCTTTTTTAAAACGTTAGATGCTGCTAAGTCACTTCAGTTGTGTCTGACTCTGTGCGACCCCATAGACAGCAGCCCACCAGGCTCCCCCATCCCTGGGATTCTCCAGGCAAGAACACTGGAGTGGATTGCCATTTCCTTCTCCAGTGCATGAAAGTGAAAAGTGAAAGTGAAGTCGCTCAGTCATGTCTGACTCTGTGCAACCCCATAGACGGCAGCCCACCAGGCTCCCCCGTCCCTGGGATTCTCCAGGCAAGAACACTGGAGTGGGTTGCCATTTCCTTCTCCAGTGCGCGAAAGTGAAAAGTGAAAGTGAAGTCACTCAGTCGTGTCCGACTCCTAGCGACCCCATGGACTGCAGCCTACCAGGCTCCTCCGTCCATGGGAGTTTCCAGGCAAGAGTCCTGGAGTGGGGTGCCATTGCCTTCTCCAAAAACGTTAGAATGACTCAATTTTGCTTTGTTTCGTTGTTTAGAATAAGCACTTTGATCTTATATCAGCTCTTTAAATTATAGAAATTAAAATTATCCATTGTGAGGCAATTCTGTTTCCTTAACTCTTGCATTGACCAACGTAGCAGTTCACAGTCTGCCTGCCTTGTGGAGAGACACATAATCTGACAGTGAGCCAAGTGGCTATCATTCCAAATGATAGTATTAAAAAATAACTGTGTGCCTTCCTGATACCTTTGTCATTAATATCTGCCATAAAATGAACGTTTAGGACATTTTGTCTTATTAAAAGGCAACATTTTAGAAATGAAGGAGTATCAAGGACATCAAGAAGCCAGGTTTTGTATCTAATGTGGTGTGAGCTTGTGTCTAATATCCAAAATGATGTAATATTGTCCATATTGTGCTTAGAAGTTTGCATTAAAAGAAAATAAACTGGAAGAAAATATTTTAAAAATCTCTCTGTTCCTACATTTCAGATGCATTATCTGTAAAAAGGGGATAATAATAGGACCTAAACTTGTAACAGCAAATAAAATTGGACACTGTGAAAAAAAAATTTCTTTATTAAATGATGCCTAAAGGAACTGAATGTGCTGAACAGGACTAGAAAAGATCCTTTAAAATATTACAAAATGGTTAGTTTTTTTCATCATTCTTCCATTCATTCACCAAATATTTGTTGAGGGCTGACCTTCTATGAGGTGTGCTGAGTTACGTAGATGAGTGTGGCCTCATTGCCTTCAGAGTGATGAGTGTTAAGGGAGGTGAGAGAATAATTCTAGTGCCGTAAAGTTCTTTCAAAAGTTAATGTTAACAGGTAGTATAGTTTTTAAAAGAAGAAAGCTCATCTATAAAAAGGTATGTAATAACAGAACACAGGGAGGCCGGGCGTGCTGCAATTCATGAGGTCGCAAAGAGTCGGACACGACTGAGCAACTGAACTGAACTCAATCTCCTACTCTCATGCTGTGGGTAACCTATCTTTCTAGAGGCAAACATTTTTATCAAGTTAGTATTTTTATTTTGTTGTTGTTTCTTTGTTTTTGTTTTTTGCTAAGTACCTGCAGGATTAGTTTCAACAAAACACTTTTTTATTTTAGCTTAGCTTTTGGAATATAATTTGCTGTCCTTTATATTTAGAAGTACTGAAAACGATGCTACCAGTCCACTGTTCGTAGAGGGCTCTGAATATATTTTCCAAAAGTGATAGGTATATTTCTTATAATTTGTTCTTTCATTTCTCTGGTTTCTAATTTTGACCATGGTGTGTATTTAAAAGATGGCTAACTTGAGAGATATGCATTGAATATAAAATAAAGGAGATATGTCTTGTGACAGCCAGAGTCCTATGTGGGGTATGATCAGTGTAGCAAACAACTTTAAATTTACTTAATAGAATTAGGTCTTTTGCCAAATAGAAGATTTGCTGTTAGCCTGGTAAATGTAGAACTCTCTCTGTGATTCATGTAGAAACCATATAGGAAGCATACTCCAGCTGCCAGCTTTTTAAAGACTATGTCAACTATTTCTATTTTCCTCTTTGACAGGACAGTGTGCTTTTCATTGATAATGGTAATTATCTTTATATCATCACTTTTTTCATTGAAGATGCTTGTACTAGGCACTTCATATTAATCATTGGATGTAAATTAAATCTTATGTCAGTACAAATGTTCCTCACTGGTTTTGGAGAGGAACTTGAGGTGCAGAGACTTGAAGAACTTTGCCCAACATATGGTAGTTAAGTGGCAGAATAATGATCTGAGCCCAGGTTTCTGACTTTGCAGCCTGTATTCTTGCTCTTGCAGTATCCTGGCCATTGATGTGGAGTTCGCAGAATTCAGATATAGAGCCACATTTGAGATGATATATTTTGACTAATTCTTTGAATGCAGTCTACCTCTTCTCATCCTCTTTGAGAGGACTTGCATGTAGATGTGCATATATGTGTGTGTGTGTGTGTGTGTGTGTGTGTGTATAACTGAATCACTTTGCTCTACACCTAAAATTAATGCAGTCTTGTAAATCAAGTATAGTTGAGTAGAAAAGCTTTTTTTTTTTAATGCTCTCTTATACTATCTAGACAGCATGGAAAATTGCTTTGTTTCTGAGTGGAGGGAGAGAGAAGTGGGAGGGGGGAACCCTTCCCCTAAGCATCAGGAATGCCAAGCTTGTCTCACATGAGTTTACAGACTGAATTTATGTTTCTTGAGTGATATGAAAGCTCTCAAGATATAGGAATTTATTCTTAAATAACCTTGAATTGGTAGTGCCTCTAGCTACCTGAGAGAAGAACACAAGTTTTCTCAAGAGGAACCCACCTTGAGCTCAGATGTTAAAGAATTTTCATTGATGATGTTCCAAGGAAAATGAGCAGCTCTTAAACATCTCAAATCACACAAGGAAACGCGGCACTTTAAGAAGAGGTGGCAGACGCAACCTGACAGCATTTTAAATCTTCAAAGATTCAAAATTTCAAAATTATTGTAACTATAAAGTGAATTTTTTTAATGTAGAAGTGAAAATATTTATGATGATTGAAATTTAAAATTCAACATTTCAAAATTCTTCCTTTAACAGCCAATTAAATGCAGCTGAAGAGAGAATTAGTGAACTCGAAGATAAGAGAATTACTTGGAATAGAGACATAAAGTGGTACACAGGGAATTGTGAACTGGTTTAATATGGGTATAAACGAAAACCAGGAGGAAATGATGGCTGAAAATTCTCTGCAACTATTGGAAGCTATCAATCTAGAGATTCAAGAAGTACAGCAAATCCCAATCTGGATAAATTAATCCAGACTAGACATATCGGAATGAAGCTGCTAAACACTGAAGCTGAAGAGAAGCTGAAGGGTGGCTGGAGAGGAAAGCAGACTGTCTTTAAAGGGGAACAGTTGAACTGTTGGCTAACTTAGAAGCAGGAACAGAGGAAAGCTGGAAGTCATTTGAATGACATTGTCACTGGGTACAGAAAAAAAAAAAAACCTAGAATTCTGTGGCCTATGAAAATGTCTTCCAGGAACAGGGTAAAATAAAGATATTTTTTTAGACTAGCAAAACTCCAAAAACATATCATTGGTAGAACCTTCTCAAAGGAAATTCTAGAATGCACTTCAGGTAAGACGAAAGTGATTCCAGCGGATAGTTTGGAGATGGACCAAGGGATGAAGAGCAAAGAAAGTGGTAAATATTTACTCTAAATAACTTTGCCTGAATTTAAATGTAATATCTATATATAATGGTAATTATAATGCTTAATGTAAGTTGAGCTAGAATTAAATACATAACCATAAGATGGAGTTGCTTGTAATTTAAATAGTCTAATGTGTAAGTATCGTATAAAAGGAAGGTGAAGATTACAGAGTATTAAAATTTTCAGGCTCTAAACCTGGGGACTAGAAACAAAGTATGCAACTTGTAAATGAGTAGCATGGAGAAGCTGGGGGCAAAGAAGGCAAGAAAGGAAAGAAAAATTGAAAACATGGGGCAGAAAGATTGAAAACATGGGACATAGTTTACAGATTAGCTTTGTGAAGAAGACAAAACATGTTTGAGACTAAAGTCCCATGTGGTAAAGCTCTCCATCCCATCTGAATGATGAGCATCACTGATGGCAAAGCAACATGCAATGGTAGAAGACTAGAGAATTACACCTGGCGCAGGTGTGGCATTTCCTACCCAAATCCCTCAAGTTGTCAAGGTGCTTTTGTTAGGATTGCAATGAAATTAAAGAGACACCAATATCCTAAAAGTCCCTGGACTAAAGAAAGCAAAGAATAAGCATTGAGATTGTACATACAGGTTGAAGTTAATTTCAGTGTCACATACACGGAGTCTCCGGTTGTCGACTGGTTGATTCGGCTTTACCACCAGTGACACAGCGTAACGGGCGAGGCGCCAGTGGTATTTCTCAGTAAGATGCTGAAATGCACCCTTTTCAAATCCTTAACTGTCCCTTGACTGGGTGGGAAAGGTGCTGCCAGGTTGAGTATCCAAGGGTTAACTCGCTTGGGAGAAACCAAGAGGAATGCTCAAGGATCAAGACATGACATGCCGCCCATTGTTTGCAGCTCCAGGATCAAAATATACAATTATACATGCCAAATAAATTCTAAACCTGGAAGGCAGGAAAAGAGGGGTGGCTCTGCCTACAGGTGCCAGAAGCATTAAATAACCTTCCCAGACAAGGTGCACCGCTGTTGGCCTGAAGGCTGCAGGGTCCCCCCCGTCTGGCATTTTCCCTCGTGTTAGACAATGTGAATTCACTGCAGGAGTCTCTGTTAAGCCTCCGTCTCCCAGACCTGCTGGCTCCTGGTGCCGGGCCCTGACACAGAGGTGCCTTTGTGAGTGTAATTACCTTCCCCTGTGTTAGAAGTAGTCTGTTTGGAGCTCTGTTTGTAGGTGCAGCTAGAATAGGCGGGAATTAGCATGTGAAAAGACCTGCCCTGGCCCTGACTTCTTTATCAGCCACCATCCTTCAGGATTTTTTCCCCTGCCTCGGATTATCGGGCAGGTGTGATACCATCCAAGATGAAGAGCTTTCAAAGAAGGAGCAAGACACTGGAGATAGCAACGTGTATGTGTGTGTAAAATACAAATCCTGTTGTGTTACATCTTTAGACAATTTCATGCCAGACAGAGCTGGCAGAGTAAACTTGGGTGGATGACTCCAGCAATTTAAGAACTGATTAAAGTTCCCTTGGGCTTTCACCATAGTGTCCACATCAGGAAAAAAAAAAAAATGAGACACAAAACAAATAATTCTTTTACCCTGGCTGTGCTGTGGCCAGCGTCTCTAAACTGTCTAATTGTCCTGTCCATCATGGACTATTAACATGGGGGTAAGTGAAGTTCCTAGACCTTATCAAATAGAATGGTGATCGAGAGACTCTGGATGGATATGGGGTTGGAATGGAGCCAGAGTCGATAATTAACCCAAATCTGAGTTTTGATTCTAGTTCATTCACATATAGGTCTCCCCAAGATGCCTTTTACTGTTCCTGTGTGTTATTAGTGGGTCTTTTATTAACAAGAAGAAAAAAAAACACATAATTTCCCCTTTTTGGTGAACGAGTGCTTTAATGGAGAATAAGAAAATTCGATGAGTGCATTTTTCATATATTAATTTCCCCCAAGTGATTTTACTGTGTGTACAAAGGAAATTCGGGGCCAGCCAGGGAATGTCTGAGGGCAGGGCTGCCTAGAGCAGGGAAATCTGTGGATTTTTCTTACGGGGAGGAACATTTAAAGATTTATTTTGGGTGGTACACCCTTTGTCATTTATTAATTTTTTAATGACCAAAGTACTTAATTTTGTGTTGTTGTGTTGCTGACGCAGGTTTTTGGGCAGCATGGAATGTTTCCCTTTATTATTAAATATAAGGTTGCCTGTTCAGAATGGGTAACGACTTAGTAAAAACTGTACGTGGGGCAAGTAGCGTTCGAGTCAAACAGGTTTATGTTTTGATGTAGGATGGGAGAAGGGGTGTTCACCACAACATGAAGGATTTATCAAGGAATCTGGGAAACATTCTCAGTGTTGGAACTTGAAAAGCCTCCCTCACGTCCGGCCTCTCTCCGTGGTGCGGGAGTAACAGGTCAGGTGTTGCCTGAGGCAGCCTTACAAATCGGCACCTGCCTTTGTGCCTAGACCTGAAGGAAGTGGTAGGGAAAGGAGACCAGGGAAATTTAATAAGTCTGTGCCTTTTTCCTCAACCCTTTTCAGAGTTAGCTTTCCTCGGGAATTGGGCTTTAACGCCTGGCGTGTGAGAGAGGCAAGGGGCACCTCATGGGTAGGGAGAAGCCATGGGCTGCCAAGAGATGCCCGAGCAGGTGCCGAGAGAGGCAGGGACCACAGACCTCCTCGTCCCCACCGGCCCTCACATTTGCACTGGATTTGATACTTTACCTGGGACTTTAATAATTATTTCCTTGTGGATTCCCAAACCCCTGTTCCCCTGCCTGCCCCAAAGCAGGCAACCTTTGGTCGCCCTTTTTGGTAGAAGTGGAAGATTTCGCCTTTAACTTTCCTCCATGCTCCTCTATCGCCTGGCCATATAGCCCCAGGAGATGGTACATCTGTTAGGCCCCAGGGCCCCTTCATAACTCAATGGAAAGTAGAGTTTTTAAAGGTTTTCATTTGTGGACAAGACATCCCTGCTTCTATGGAGCAGAGATGGTGGCTGTTCCACAAAATATCTTTATTCTTCCACTCTTCTCTTCTCTTCCTTTTTTTTTTTTTTTTTTCAGATCATCAGAAACCTAAAACCTCTTACAGGGTCTCACCTTGGCTCCAGCACGTGTAACTTATCTGACCACATGGTTGATCCCTGGTAGAAAAAGAGATAACAAATTCCCGACCATTTTTTCCTTTCGTGTTTCACAGTATAGCTCCGCCTTTTCCTCCGATGGGTTTTGTTTGTTCATTGTGTTTTGATCAAGTCATTTTTCTTCTTAGTCATCTGGAACTGTTTTCAAACATCTCTTAAAGCACACTATACCTCTTGTTAGTCTCTTGTTCTCACAGTGATACATGGCTTATTGCCATGATTTCAGGAAGGCAGAGTTCCTTCTCGGGAAAACCCAGCTGCTTCTTCACTTCGCCTTACTCTTCTGTGTCAGAGTAAGGGATGTTTCTAATTTCAGATGACATATTGGTGTATCCCAAGCCTCTCATTTCTCCCTTTAGTTGTGGTGTTTTCTATGGGAGTTGGCAAAGCCAAATCCGTGTCACCAGGAATGTGTCTTAGGCCCTAACAGCCAAGGCGTTTGTTGTTTTCTAAATTAAATCAGATGTAGTTTCTGGCTCCCAGTTGTTTGCACTCTGAAGTAGGCAGCAGTGATCCAGGCAGACAGAAGAGCATGAAGCGATCTCAGGATAGCGTCAAGGAGGTGTAGACAGTGTGATGTGTGCGTGCTCAGTCGTGTCTGACTCCGCAACCCCATGGACAGGCCCCTCTGTCCATGGGATTCTCCAGGCAAGAATACTGGAGTAGGTTGCCATTTTTTCCTCCAGGGAATCTTCCTGACCCAGGGATTGAACCCGCGTCCCTTGAGTCTCCTGCATTGGCAGATGGGTTCTTTACCACCTTGCCCCTGGGAAGGCCAGACAGTGTGGAGCCGTGTGGAATCCACTCCTTGTCTGTTTTCTACTTACTTTGAAAGAGTGGTGTTTGGGTTTAAATGAATGAAGAGGAGGTATGTAAGAGCTCGATGTGCCTAGCTTAACCGTCATCAAAGAAGATGCAGAGTTATAGGTGTGCCTTGATTGGTCAGATGAATGAGGCTTTCACTGAGAGGAATCAGGCTGCCCAGGAGAGGAACATGGGACAGGGAAGCCATTGCAAAGCCTTGACAAAGGTGAGAATACTGGGCCTAATCCACGGGACAGCCAAAACCATGGTGACGGTGGAGTTTTTGAACCAGCGTATAGAAACGAAATTTAGGCGTTTTGGCTAAGGCTATGTTAGAGCATATCACCCCTCACTTGCCCACAGAAAAGAAAACCAGATAGCATGAGTTGAAGGAGAAGAAAAGGTGTAAATGAACCACAGAAACATGATCCCAGATGTGGAATGGTTGTTACTATTACTTTTGAAGGTGGTGCTCCAAAACATATATAGTAGTTGCACTGTTTATCAATTGTTAATATTCTCCTGTATTGTCTGAGATCAGCACTTAATACTTTATAATCGGAGAGGAAAATATGTTAAAGGGAAAATATTACCAGTAGTATTACCAGAGCATATAGACTAGAGTGCTACAGATGCAAAGATTCGGGAGATGAGGTCAATAGTTAAAAACTAATAGATTAGTAAAAAGCAAGCTTTGTGTGAGGAGGAGTGACATTGCTCTAAACAATTACTCCAAAGTGACTTGTTTAGGAAGTCCGTAAAATGGCACTGTTTCGTTTTGCTTTTTTTTAACCATACAGAGGGAGTCAAACATGAAGAAGTTTTAACTGATCTTAATTTGAGATGGTCGTTTGGTATCTAATTTGAATGTCTCCTGGACAGACTCTGCTTGTGAGCAAATAGGGAAGAGAACTTACAGGCAGGTTTGGAGGCAAAATAGGGAAGAGGAAGTGAAAATAGACAAACCAATGAGTAACAATATTACCCCTACACAGGAACTCCCCAGATTATAATCTTTAAAAAAACAAATCGTTAGGAAAGGATTGAATGCTGCATGGATACTGGTGTTACCCTGTACTTTTTCCTCTTGAAAAACCGGGCGAGATGGCAAAAACGCGAGCATCCTGCATTTTGGACCCGTCTCTGGCACTGCCTCCAAGCAAGTCCCTTGAGCAAGTCAACAGCAAGGCCCTTAATAAATATGCAGTTGATAGGTTAACTGTCCTGGGCTGATTTTGCACATGTATAAAATAAGGAATTTGGCTCTGATGAATGCTGTGGTTCTTCTTTTCAGTTAGTCATTTAACAGGTTGGGGTTAACAGAAGTGTGGGCTGATTGGCCACATGTGATAGAGCTATGTCCTTTATTTATTTATTTAGAATATCTGTACTCACAGTGGGCAGAGGCAGCTTATTAACACATCCATGGGTGAGTTGGTTGAAGAACAGCCAACATGACAGAATCCAGATTCCAAGCATTTGTTCCACTTGGAAGGATGGGCCAAACCAGGATGAAGTTTAATAGGATTAAACATAAAGCCCTGCTTATGTTACTTGTTTAGGGCAATCAATTAAGTTACAGTAGACCTATGTTAATAGCAGTTCCTATGAAAAAGACTAAGGGTTTTATTACCCACAACCTCAGTATGAGTCGGGAGTGTAATTCGGATGTCAGAGAAGGAAAGGCTACGATAACAGATGTGTAGTGTTAAGGAGCTTTGACAGATTGAAGCCTGGCATCAGGCTAATAGCCGAGATCCAACATCACTAGACCTCAATAAATGTCACTGGGCTTGGCTAGATTTGTGGAATCGAATGGATTCATTCCTGTCTTTGAAGAATCTCTCAATTTGGTGAAAATTTTTAGGTATTAGAAATCTGTGAAAGAAATGGTGTTGAAAAGGGGGGCTTCTTTCCTATTTAGCCTACCTAAAACACATTATATGTCTTGCAGTTTTTGGTAGAATTTTATATCATATTTCTGGGCATGCATCAATTTTCAAGGCCTCCCCATAGCATTCTTTTGGCACCAGAAATGATCTGGTGAAGACCTTGCCTTAGCTGCTAATTGTTCTACACAGAGCTCTTAAATGTACAGGAATTATTATAAACATTTTAAGGTTTTAGTACAGGCATTTATCAACGTTTCATAGACCCTGGAGAGTAGGGTAAGTACATGAATAAATTGGGGGATCCATGAACCCCTTGAAAAGGTATATAATTTTTTACATATGTGTAATTTTTTCTGGGAAAAAATCCAACATTTTCATGAGAGTCTCAAAAACAATACAAAAAACAACCCCCTTGCCCTGCCACCTCTATAATTTGCCCACTTCCAGGTGTATAACGAAGAGGCATCTTGATTGTTGATGCCTACCTTCTGAGAACAAATCCTCCTTGAAATGCCAGTGACCTGCCATCAGTTAGGGATTTAAAAGGATGTTGCAGGCAGAGTTCCAAAACAGTTTTCAAAATCTTACCATGAGAATAAGGAAGAACTCTCCCTTCTTGCTCATACCATGCAATAAAATGCTTTATTTTAAATTACAAAATTCTGACTTATTACTTGCAGAATCCGGGTTATATATACTTTTTTCCATTCCCCTTTCAGCTTGTAAGTACACATTTGGTCTTCTCCAGGAATATTTTGTTCTGAGGGAAGTTCCAAAGAAGCTTGATCTTCTCAATGGGATATGTGTTTCATGTGGTTTCTCTTCCTTTTCAAACACACAGGGTGCCAAGGCTTGCTTTCTGCGGGACATTCCTTTCTCAGCCATCTACTTCCCGTGCTACGCTCATGTGAAGGCAGGCCTTGCAAATGAAGATGGGCAGATTAGCCCTGGAAGCCTGCTCTTAGCTGGCGCCATAGCTGGTGAGTGTCCTTGGAGCTCTGCTCCCACCCATGCCCCTGCACCCGGGTCTTTGCTTAGTTACTGATGTGAGATGGCCAGAGATTGCTTTGAAGAGCTCCTGAAAAGAAAGGGAAAGAAATGAATCTTACTTCTGGCAGATCTGGCTGTTAGACAAGCTTAATTCGTTAACTACCTCCCCGCCTACCACCACCAAAAAAAAAGGGGGGGGTGCTCTTAACGAGATTGGTGCATTTTGTAACATTGTCAGATTCCAATTCAAGCTCATGTCCTTTCGTAGTTTCATTTACTAGTGTAAGAACAAGAACTATTCCGTCAGACTCTTTTTTTTAAATGTTAATGTGAGAGAAAGTGAAGTCACTCAGTCGTGTCCAACTCTTTGTGACCCCATGGACTGTAGCCCACCAGGCTCCTCCATCCATGGAATTTTCCAGGCAAGAGTACTGGAGTGGGTTGCTGTTTCCTTCTCCAGGGGATCTTCCCAACCCAGGGGTTGAACCCAGCTCTCCCACCTTGTGGGCAGACACTTTACCGTCTGAGCCACCAGGGAATCCCTTAAATGTTAATTCTTGAGCCCTAAAAGTGTCTAACCGAAGTAATACATAAAAGCTCGTCCAGGAAATTTAAGCAATAGTTATTCTCATGGAGAAAAAAGAAATGTAGTGGAACTGGAAGCTGCTTGGGTCCGATTCCAGCTAGCTGTGTAAGGTTATAAGACTGGAGTGCGTGCATGTACTGAATCTCAGCGAGAAGTGACTGTCTTCTCTAGTGCTACGGTGCAAGTATGAAGGAAGAAAACAGATGCGGAAGTTGCCTTTTCCATTCCCAATGTAAATCCCTTGAGGAAATCTGGTTATAGCCCCAACAGGAATGACTGTGCTCTTTGAGGCGGCTCCTTGTTTAGAGACCCCAAGGGTAGAACAATCTGGATTATCTCCCCGGGCGGTGACAAGCAGGTAATGAGCTAACAGACCTTGAGGCAGTCATGGGGTGCCTGGCTTCCGAGTTTCCACACAGGGAGTGCTCTCCTCAGACGTGTGGCTTGCCTCTCTGGAGACCTACCCCCTGCTTTGAGAAACTTTCTCCGGTCTTGTGAGCCCCTGTGTCCTGCCTGTAGCCTGAGGAGCCCTGGAGGCAGGAACCCCTGGAACTACTCTTTAAATTCCTACTATTCTATTGGGTGCTGTGCTCAGTCATGTCCATCTTGAACCCAGGTCTCCTGCTTTGCAGGCAGATTCTTTACCATCTGAGCCACAAGCTCATGAAGCGAAGGTGTTAGTTGCTCAGCTGTGTCTGACTCTTCACGACCCCTTGGGCTACAGCCCACCAGGCTCTTCTGTCCACAGGATTCTCCAGGCAAGAATACTGGAGTGGGTTGCCATTTCCTTCTCCAGGGGATCTTCCTGACCCAGGGATCAAACCCGGGTCTCCTACATTTCAGGCAGATTCTTTACCATCTGAGTCACCAGTTCAGTTCAGTTCAGTGGCTCAGTCGTGTCCGACTCTTTGTGACCCCATGAATCGCAGCACGCCAGGCCTCCCTGTCCATCACTAACTCCCAGAGTTCACTCAGACTCACGTCCATCGAGTCAGTGATGCCGTCCAGGCATCTCATCCTCTGTCGTCCCCTTCTCCTCCTGCCCCCAATCCCTCCCAGCATCAGGGTCTTTTCCAATGAGTCAACTCTTCACATGAGATGGCCAAAGTACTGGAGTTTCAGCTTTAGCATCCTTCCTTCCAAATAAATCCCAGGGCTGATCGCCTTCAGAATGGACTGGTTGGATCTCCTTGCAGTCCAAGGGACTCTCAAGAGTCTTCTCCAGCACCACAGTTCAAAGCAGTCAATTCTTCAGCACTCAGTTTTCTTCACAGTCCAACTCTCACATCCATACATGACCACTGGAAAAACCATAGCCTTGACTAGACGGACCTTTGTCGGCAAGGTAATGTCTCTGCTTTTCAATATGCTATCTAGGCTGGTCATAACTTCCAAGGAGTAAGCGTCTTTTAATTTCATGGCTGCAGTCACCATCTGCAGTGATTTTGGAGCCCCAAAAAATAAAGTCTGACACGGTTTCCACTGTTTCCCATGAAGTGATGGGACCAGATGCCATGATCATTGTTTTCTGAATGTTGAGTTTTAAGCCAACTTTTTCACTCTCCTCTATCACCTTCAAGAGGCTTTTTATTTTTAGTTCCTCTTCACTTTCTGCCATAAGGGTGGTGTCATCTGCATATCTGAGGTTATTGATATTTCTCCCGGCAATCTTGATTCCAGCTTGTGCTTCTTCCAGCCCAGCATTTCTCATGATGTACTCTGCATATATGTTAAATAAGCAGGGTGACGAAGCCTTAAATTCTTGGTTAATCGTTTTTCTTCAAAGGTGGTGATGTTACTGTATGAGGCAGGGTTGTCCTTACCTGGCAGCTCAGGAAGCCTTATTATATGAATCCACAGTGAGATTACTCTACCTACATCAGAAAATCATGATTTTATAACTAGAGCATAGAATTCCCAGTTTTAATGCCTGTTTGGCCATTGACTCACTGTTTCCTTTATATGTCGTTTACAGATGTATAAATGATAATGTTTTGAGCCCAAAGGTTATAATACCATTTATTTCAAATCACTTACCAAAATAAGTGAGAAATTTACCAGCTTACCAGTAGGACCTACTGGGGAAAAGTAGCATACCACTTAGAATCCACCTGCCAGTGTAGGAGCCATGGGTTCAATCCCTGCATTGGGAAGATCCCCTGGAGAAGAAAGTGGCACCCCACTCCAGTATTCTTGCCTGGAAAATCCCATGGATAGAGGAGCCTGGAGGGCTACAGTCCATGGGGTCGCCAAAGAGTGGGACACGATTTAGAGACTAAACAACAACAACTCCATTATTCTATGAACCTAAGATAATCATCATTTAACATTTTTGCTGATTTCTGCCCCTTGGGTGGTTTTTAACAGGGCTGTGATCACACTGTGGGTATGTTATTCACTCACTATCATTTCTGAAGCATTGGTCACCATCATGGCAAAATGAAAGACGGCAGGTGCTGTGGGCTCAGGCTATCTAGGTTCAAATTCCAGTTTCCCCACTGAAAGCTATGTGACCCGAATGAGTTACTTAATGTCTCTCTGTTTGTTTCTCCACCTATGGATGGAGCTATGAATAGTCTTAGTCTCATAAGACTATTATGAAGATCAAGTGAATTAATAGGTACAAAGATCCAGGAAAGAACCTGGGACATAATAAGTATTTTTATTATTTTTTTCTTTTTTTCTAATACGTATTTTTGAATGTTCAGTACTAGTATTAATTTTCTTAATTTAAAACTTTGTAAATGAAATTTTTAATTGCCGCATGCTTACATCATCGTCAATCTTAGATGATAAACTTTTTTTCAGAAAAAATGTAAATACATAATATTGTTAAACATCTTTGTGCATAAGACTTTTCTCCCTGTTTTAGATCATTTCTTTGGGAGACATAAATTCTCTGAAATGAGTTTGCTGGTGAAAATATATATATATATATATATATATATATATATATATATATATATATATATATTATTTAAAGGCATACTAGTTTATATCTCCATGCTGCTATTATTTTAGCCCTCTAACCATCCTATCATCTTTCAGAGTTGTTCTCCAGATACCATCTATATTAGTTATTGGTTGCCACATAACACATTATGCCAAAACTTACCAGCTTAAAACAACAAATATTTATTATGCCAGGATCTGTGGGTCAGGAGCAGCTTCTGTGGGTGCCCTCTAGCTCAAGTCTGTTGTGGGGATGTCAGCCAGGGCTCCGGAAGGCCTGGCCGGGGTGGAGGAAGCATTTTCAGGATGGCTCGATCACATGGCGTTGGCTGGTCCATTGATTCCTTGCCACATGGCCGCTCTGTGGCTCCTTGGGTGTCCTCATGCCACGGCCGCTGGCTTCCCCCAGAGCAAGATGAGGGAGGGGTAGGAGAGAAGAAGAGAAAGCAGAAGTTGCAGTGTCTTTATGAACAGTCGCACCCCTTCATTTCCACACTGTCCCATTGGTCATTCTGATCAGCCTCTGTAATGTCACAGAGACAACAGAGAGGCAGAGGTCAGAACATCAGGAGGGGAAGACCACTGAGGCCCATTTGGGAGCGAGCTGCACTGTGACCATGGAAGGATTCCTTCCATCTTACTGTCCACCTCCCCTTCCCTGTAAGACAGGGTGATATGTAAGACAGAGGTCGTCATTGGTTTTTTTCTCAAAAGAACAGATCAGCCACAAAGCTTGATGATCTTGAATATTCCACAAGTCTGTATCAACTGTGTAAGGAGAACTGAGCTACTTCCTTAATTTCATAACAAATATCAGAAGCCATGGCAAATGTCATCAAGCTTTGTGGCTGATCTGTCCTTTCGAGAAAAAAACCAGTGACAACCTCTGTCTTACATATCACCCTGTCTTACAGGGAAGGGGAGGTGGACAGTAAGATGGAAGGAATCCATCCATGGTCACAGTGCAGCTCGCTCCTAAATGGGCCTCAGTGGTCTTCCCCTCCTGATGTTCTGACCTCTGCCTCTCTGTCTTTGTTGGACAGTCTCATTAAAATTAAGAAGGTTTTGGTTACCCTGTTTTTGAGCCTTGTTTTGGAGGTGCCAGTCAATACGGAAAACGTGAAAGGGAAGTAACAGTCATAAGTATTAGAAGAAATGAGTCTGTCATTATTTGAAAATGATTATTTACCTGAAAATCCAAATTAAAATACCTAAAAATGAATCAGGAGAGGACATGTTGATGGGGTGCATAGTCACAAAGCCCGGGGAGGGAGTAGGTAGGTTCCAAGGCCAAAGTGATCTTTGTTATCATTAAGAGAAAGGAGGGAATCTGATCTCAAAATAAGCTGTAAGGAATAGTAATTGACCACTAACTTATTTATTATGAGAAATGTCTCAGTACTATTTTTATGTGACAGAATAAACATTTTTATACAAAATATAATTTTTATATTTTATACTTCAGTTGATCTCTTATACAGGCTACATATATTTTTTGTTGGACAATGCTATTATACATAAGATCCATCTGGGTTCAGTGAATATGATTTTCCCCTTTTATGTTTTGACAGGAATTTTAGTTATTCAGTAAGTATTACCTGACTTTCTCCAAAAAATTTGATTTGATTTAAAGTTAGGTTGCTTTAGTAATATGCAACTTTTTAACATAACAGCTGGTTGTCAGTATCTTAAAATGTAGAGAATATTACAGTTTTTTGGGTCTGTGTATATCTGGTTATTGGAGAAGGCAGTGGCACCCCACTCCAGTACTCTTGCCTGGAAAATCCATGGACAGAGGAGCCTGGTAGGCTGCAGTCCGTGGGGTTGCTAAGAGTTGGACACAACTGAGCGACTTCACTTTCACTTTCTCTTTCATGCATTGGAGAAGGAAATGGCAATCCACTCCAGTGTTCTTGCCTGGAGAATCCCAGGACGGCGGAGCCTGGTGGGCTGCCGTCTATGGGGTCACACAGAGTCGGACACAACTGAAGCGACTTAGCATATCTGGTTATAAACTTGGAAGATCTTTAAATACTGGGAACATCTCTATTAAATCACAGGATTGGGTTAAGACTAACGGATGTTTGAATTTATGTTCATTAGCCAAAGTGCTTCACGTGTCAGAAGGTGAGGGTTGATGCCAGGGACCTGAAATTAAGGAACCAAGGTCTAATTCACTCTAATTAAGTGTTGCTTTTTTGATTAAAGAAGGGCATTTCAAAGTGCTTTATGGATAATATCAAATGAAGGATATCTAATACTTATCAAATATTACAGAGCAGCTCATCCCAGAGGGTCTTAATTTCAGAGTGGTGAGGTAGAGGAACAAGTCAGACTGCAGTGATGGTCCTGTGATCGTTGAATTAATTAGTTTAAGTAGCAATTCAGAAATATCTTTAACAGCTGTTGAAAGTACAGATACGGGAGAGTTATGAGTGTGACTGATCATGATGCTTTCACAAATGTATTAGAAGAATTGAGTTAGGAGAAAAGTACCATTGGCACATAATTATATAAAATATAGCAATTTTTAAATTATGTAGACATAGAGCTTAGGATAATTTAAAGCAATTCTTAGATCCTTAAAAAAAAAAAACAAGTAGTAGAGAAGGTGGATAAAGGTAATGGACTGAGCATGTTCATCCATCTTGCCTCGCAGATACCTTAAAATGTTAGAAAATAATTTCTATAAATCCTTATTAGTACCAGCCTTCAGAAGACAGCCAATCCAAACTTGAAATGACAAAAAAAAAATGCCATAGCCCAAAACACAGGCAGGAGAAGCTGCTTTATTAATGTTCAGATCAGTTCAGTTCAGTCGCTCAGTCATGTCCGACTCTTTGCGACCCCATGGACTGCAGCACACTAGGCTTCCCTGTCCATCACCAACTCCTGGAGTTGACAAACTCATGTCCATTGAGTCGGTGATGCCGTCCAACCATCTCATCCTCTGTTGTCCCTTTCTCCTCCTGCCTTCAATCTTTCCCAGCATCAGGGTCTCTTCAAATGAGTCGGTTCTTCACATCAAGTAGCCAAAGTATTGGAGTTTCAGCTTCAACATCAGTCCTTCCAATGAATATTCAGGACTGATCTCCTTTAGGATGGGCTGGTTGGATCTCCTTGCAGTCCAAGGGACTCTCAAGAGTCTTCTGCAACACCCCAGTTCAAAAGCATCAATTTTTTAGTGCTCAGCTTTCTTTATAGTCCACTTCTCACATCCATACATGACAACTGGAAAAACCATAACTTTGACTAGATGGAACTTTGTTAGCAAAGTAATATCTCTGCTTTTTAATATGCTGTCTAGGTTGGTTATAACTTTTCTTCCAAGGAGCAAGTGTCTTTTAATTTCATGGCTGCAGTCACCATCTGCAGTGATTTTGGAGCCCAGAAAATAAAGTCTGTCACTGTTTCCATTGAATTGTTTCCAGTCTGATTTGGAACAGACTGGTTCCAATCGGGAAAGGAGACATCAAGGCTGTGTACTGTCACCCTGCTTATTTAACTTATATGAAGAGTACATCATGAGAAATGCTGGGCTAGATGAAGCACAAGCTGGAATCCAGATTGCCGGGAGAAATATCAATAACTTCAAATATGCAGATGACACCACCCTTATGGCAGAAAGCAAAGAAGTAAAGAGCCTGTTGATGAAAGTGAAAGAAGAGAGTGAAAAAGTTGGTTTAAAACTCAACATTCAGAAAACGAAGATCATGGCATCTGGTCCCATCACTTCATGGCAAATAGATGGGGAAACTGGAAACAGTGACAGACTTTATTTTGGGGGGCTCCAACATCACTGCAGATGGTGACTGCAGCCATGAAATTAAAAGACACTTGCTCCTTGGAAGAAAAGTTATGACCAACCTAGACAGCATATTAAAAAACAGAGACATTACTTTGCTGATAAAGGTCCATCTAGTCAAAGCTATGGTTTTTCCAGTAGTCAGTCATGTATGGATGTGAGAGTTGGACTGTGAAGAAAGCTGAGCACTGAAGAACTGATGCTTTTGAACTGTGGTGTTGGAGAAGACTCTTGAGAGTCCCTTGGACAGCAAGGAGATCCAACCAGCCCATCCTAAAGGAGATCAGTCCTGAATATTCATTGGAAGGACTGATGTTGAAGCTGAAACTCCAATACTTTGGCCACCTGATGTGAAGAACTGACTCATTTGAAAAGACCCTGATGCTGGGAAAGATTGAAGGCAGGAGGAGAAAGGGATGACAGAGGATGAGATGGTTGGATGTCATCACTGGCTCAATAGACATGAGTCTGAGTAAACCCCGGGAGTTGGTGATGGACAGGGAAGCCTGGTGTGCTGCAGTCCATGGGGTCACAAAGAGTCAGAAACAGCAAGTGACCTGAACTGTTTCCCCATCTATTTGACATGAAGTGATGGGACCAGTTGCCATGATCTTAGTTTTCTGAATGTTGAGTTTTAAGCCAACTTTTTCACTCTCCTCTTTCACTTTCATCAAAAGGCTCTTTAGTTCTTCTTCACTTTCTGCCATAATGCAAAGTGTCATCTGCATAACTGAGGTTATTGATATTTCTCCGGGCAGTCTTGATTCCAGTTTATGCTTCGTGCAGCCCAGGATTTCTCATGATGTACTCTGCATATAAATTAAATAAGCAAGGTAAAAATACACAGCCTTGACGTACTCCTTCCCAATTTGGAACCAGTCTGTTGTTCCGTGTCCAGTTCTAACTGTTGCTTTCTGACCTGCATACAGATTTCTCAGGAGGCAGGTCAGGTGGTCTGGTGTTCCCATCTCTTTAAGAATTTTCCACAGTTTGTTGCGATCCACACAGTCAAAGGCTTTGGCATAGTCAATAAAGCAGAAGTAGATGTTTTTCTGGAACTCGCTCACTTTTTCAGTGATCCAACAGATGTTGGCAATTGATCTCTGGTTCGTCTGCCTTTTCTAAATCTGGCTTGAACATCTGGAAGTTCACGGTTCATGTACTGTTGAAGCCTAGCTTGGAGAATTTTGAGCATTACTTTGCTAGTGTGTGAGATGAGTGCAATTGTGCGGTAGTTTGAACATTGTTTGGCATTACCTTTCTTTGGGATTGGAATGAGAACTGACCTTTTCCAGTCCTATGGCCATTGCTGAGTTTTCCAAATTTGCTGGCTTATTGAGTGCAGCACTTTCACAGCATCATCTTTTAGGATTTGAAATAACTCAACTGGAATTCCATCTCCTCCACTAGTTTTGTTCGTAGTGATGCTTCCTAAGGCCCACTTGACTGCATTCCAGGATGTCTGGCTCTAGGTGAGTGATCACACCATCGTGGTTATCTGGGTCATGAAGCTCTTTTTTGTACAGTTCTTCTGTGTATTCTTGCCACCTGTTCTTAATATCTTCTGCTTCTGTTAGGTCCATGCCATTTCTGTCCTTTATTGTCAGATCAGAACCAGATAATTTGAACCTCCAAGTGAACAATGGATAAAATGCCTGGAGTGTGGGAGGGAGGTTGTAGGGTAAATGGTTAACACGAGTTAAGGAACTTCATTTACTGCGGGAAGGTCAGCTTGCTCCTCTCTCTTCTCCTTTTAATGTGAAGCTTCAGGCAATATTTGAATCCCTGCTAAAAGCCCAGAGCTGTGTTCTAAAGAAAGGAAACACTTGCTTGGAGAGGGCAATTGTAAAGAACAGAGACCAGGGCAAGGTTTATGGTAATTCCAGACCTTTACCAAAGTCGCAGAGGGGGGGGGAAATGAACTAATGGCAGCCCTTCCAAAGAAGGGTAGGAAATAATTCCTTCTACGTCCAACGTGAAGCATCCCACGTGGCAGGATTTGGAAGGTCCCTGCCCTGTAGGCCTATCTTTAACTCCTGTCCAGTTGCCAGGCCTCACCCATTTCACAAAACCTCTGTCACCAGCCCTGTGTGTGAGGCTGACCCGGGTGCAGCGGGAGCCGTCCACAGCACTCATCAGCCTGGCCTTTGAACTTGAATGCCAGTAGACAGCCAGGGGTCCTCAGACAAGAAGGCGCAATAAGCTAAGTATATAAAAGAATGACAGAGCAAACAGGCCGTTCAGGGAACAGAGCAGAACTTTTAAGAACTATAATTAAGGTCCTCAGATTTGAAAGAAACAACCAGTCAGGAAGCTTTCTCGAAAGTTAATGAAAAGATGGCTAGAATTAAAAGTCCATAGAAAAACACCAGATTTGACACATGGGAAATAAAGGCATGGGAGAAAACAAACAAAACCCTCTAGAATATGGATCACAAATGGGGCTTCCCAGGTGTCTCACTGGTGAAGAATCCGCCTGCAGTGCCAGAGATGTGGGTTCCATCCCTGGGTCAGGAAGATCCCCTGGAGCAGGAAATGGCTACCCACTGCAGTATGCTTGCCTGGGAAATCCCATGGACAGAAAGAGCCTGGTGTGCTATGGTCCTTGGGGTCGCAAAGAGTTGGACATGACTGAGCAACTGTACATGGATCACAAGTACAGAGATGAGAAATAACAGAAGATTTAAGAGAGATGTAAGATGAGCCCAGGAGGTCTAACATCTGTTTAGTAGGACTTGCCCAGGGAGAAGGATAAGGAAAAGAGGACAGAAAACAAGCCAGTAATGGAAGACTGGCTGCTTGTCCATGGTGCCGGGTTCCCTCACAACCAGAGGGGAGGGCATGAACTGCAGTCTCCTTCCCAGTGGGTGCACTCACCTTCAGGAGTGGGTGCCAGTCCCAAGGTGGTCCCTCCCAGCCAGGGCTCAGGGACCCCCACAGACCTCTGGGAGGCAAAATGAATGTAAGTGAATTTAAGAAAGAGGAGAATGTGGGATGTACCAAACTGAGCAAATCAAAGTTAAACCCTAGAGTCAGTCTGAATAACTGCTCACTTTGGTTTGTGTTTTTTACCCAGGAAGGGTCACTGGGAGGCAGGCAACAGAAAGGAAGACAAAGCTGGGGTGCGGGTGAGGTGCCGGGTCCTCAACTTGCAGAGAAGACGTCAGGGCCCATCAGTTGCACACGCTGGAACTGTCACACCTGTGCAGCAAACACATTATTCAGTTGAACTGAGTCAGGAAAGGGTGAAATCAAAAGGGAAGCACCTAGAAGCAGAGAAAATAAAAACCGGAACCCCAACCCAGGATGGCCGGAATCGCCTCCAAGCCACTGCTGAATGCCTTTAGTGCCCCCAGTGAAAGCTAACGCTTTTAGCTAAGTTGTGAAAGGAAATCTAGTCATCTGAAGTTTGAGAAAACAGTGACATAGAACGATGGAAAGAGAATGGATGGAAAAATATGTACCTGGCAAATACCAACGATAAGCAAGTGTAGCAATATTAATGTCAAACTGAATGGAATTCAGGGTTTAAAATCAGCATTCAGAAGCACAGAGGCATATTTCACACTTACGTAAAATTCACCAAGGAGCCTCACTGTAGTATCAACATAATGTTGTCTTATAAAACCTCAAGTTAGAAGTATGACGATAATGTGATATTTTCTCTTTCTAAATGAAAATCTTTATGCTTTTCTTAGCAACTGATACATCTTGTAGATAATGTACATAAGGGTGCAAAGGGATTTTGGCAAACTCTTAACCTTGATTCCCAAATAAATAGCTGTTAACTTTTGTGTCCCATAAACAGAGAAGCAATTTTTTTTTTTTTTTACAAATACTAATGGAATATTTGTTAAAATTAAGGCTGACTCCCCCCAGATTTGGGTTTGTTTGTTTGTTTTTTTTTTTTTTGGTCTTATGATACCTGTTTATTGGTCTTTGCTGGGGTCTTTTTTTTTTGAGGCACAGGTTATATATAGTATTATATGTTTCATATGTACAGCATAGTGATTCACAATTTTTAAAGGTTATATTCCATTTGTAATTATTGTAAAATATTGGCTATATCCCCTGTGTTATACAATAATATGTCCTTGTACCAAAGTTGTATTTTGCCAATCATGCTTTCTTTTTGTGGTAAACAAACTTCTACTGTCTAGCTACTGGGCACCCCCTTAAAAAGTTATCATTTTTTTGATTGGCTGGAGAACATCCCTGTCATACATAGTACACGGTCCGAAGATCTCATCATGTGTCTCATCACTGAAGCATCAGGTGGGAGGTGGGTCCCGTCCCTGTTTCCTAGCCTCCTCTTGCTCTCCCATCTTTGGGATCAGAGGAAACTTGACCTCTTGATCAGCGTCATCTTATCCTTAAGCAAGCCTGAAGAAACCAGGCAAAGTTGCTTCGAGTCTTTTCCATCCCTGATCCCCCAAATCAACACATGTCCGGGAGCCAAGCTCTTCCTGGTAAATGCTGCCTTCCCAGCCTAGCTGTGGAGCAGCCTGATGTTGTTCTCCTGGTGAATTTAGCAAGTCTCCACACCAGAAATCCCGTCCACAGGGATATACTCCGCCCCTCCGCAGCCCTAGCAGCTGTCCTCCAGGGAGAGGTGGGAGCTGGTGGTGGACAGGATGAGAGTCCTGTGCAGGCTGCTTCGTTTCCAGAACCCGCCCCCACTTTACACACATGCACCCACACACCCCAATCAGTTTTGCCAGACAGCTTATTAAATATCTTACACGTTTCCCTTAGCATTCTTATTCCACTGATCAGTGTCTTTCCTCCCTGCCCTCCCCAGTACTTCTCTCTCTTTTCATAGCAAGTAGCTATTTATGAAAACTACCCTAACTGAAGGAAACTTGTTACCCATTTTATTGCTTGTGTGTCTTTCACAGTCACGCTCTGCCATGCCTGCCCACCCTTGTAAGAAGGATTTTATTACATGTCTAAAGCAGACAGCCTTGCTAAACTCTTTCTAAACCAGGAAGTGAAACAAAATTGGTGTGAACACAGTGGGTTTCTAAGCATTTTTCATGTTTCCTTCCATTATGTTGGAGGATAAATTCCTGGCTTAAAGTTAAAATAATTCCTCTAAGCTAATAGGAAATTCAGTATGACTTATCCAGTGAAGCGCTGGATATAAAGCGAGCTTTTTCACATGCAAAGATACCATGTGTTTCATAAAAACCGTTCAGATGAATGGTTGAGGAGCCTTGGGAAAGATGGAAGAGGAGAAGATACCGCTTAGCGATATAAATGCAAACGTGTACCATGCGGATTCCCCCGGGCGCGCACGCACACCCTGTAACTTTAAAGCTGTCTCTTAGAAGGATGAGATGGAGCTGTGAGCCAGACCACGTTGGTTTGGACCGAAATTCTTACAGAATTATTAAGCCTTAAAAAAAGCAAAGGAGATTTATGCATCTGCATTTGACCAATTTGGTTTGGAATAGGTTCATAATGGAAAAGTAATAAAACCATAAGAGACAGTGTCTTCTGAGTACAGTCTCGCTTTTAAAAAATCTAAACATGGGCTGCCCCAGTTTGGATAAAATGACTGTAGAAAAATTTCCCATTGGTAATTCTGGGAGGGTTTTGTTGTTGTCGTTGTTGCTGTTTTCTTTTTCATTGATTATCAGCCAGTATAAATTTTAAGATTTCTGGCAGATATTTTTTTTGGGAGATGTCAATCATAGGAAAGAGGAGTCCTAAAGTATTATCTGTGGGTGCCTCCCCCTCAGGTCACCCCCCCTTCACACATGCACACACACACACACACGCACGCACGCACACACGCACGCACACACAATGTTTGTTTAGCTATCAGTAAAGTCTTTTCTGGTGTAACCGGAGAGGTTAGGGTTTGGAGGGTGCGAGCGGTTGAATGTGTATGAGAAGGCACCTCCGCTGACTGCCAGCAGCCGCAGAGAAGCAGGAAGAGGAAACGGATAACAAGCTTCACCTCTGAAAAATCAGACCCAATAACTCTGATTTCAACAGGAAAGCAAAAAAAAAGGTAAAAAAACAACAATAACAAAAAAAAACCCCAAAATCGTTCTCCATTTGTTTTCAACCATTTGAAGTTGTGTTGATCTATAATTCCTGAGACTGTGTAAGAATATAAGCGTGACAGATGGAGGTTGGTGGTCTGGGGACGGAGAGGCGAGGCGTGTACTCCATGAGGTGTGGTGGAGCCTCCACGCCTGCGGACCAAAGTCACAGCTGCGTTTCCCAGAGGCGACAGCGAACAGGCCTTTGGCTCCATCCCAGCCTTAGCTTTCTTTCCACGGCCGGCAGTGCACGGCACAGTTGCTTTTACGCAGTGAGAGCGTGACCCAACTGCAAAGGTGTTGTCTTTTCTGGCAGGTATGCCTGCAGCCTCACTGGTGACCCCTGCTGATGTCATCAAGACACGATTACAGGTGGCTGCCCGGGCTGGCCAGACCACTTACAGCGGAGTGATAGACTGCTTTCGGAAGATCCTGCGCGAGGAAGGCCCGAAAGCTTTGTGGAAAGGAGCTGGCGGTATGGAAATAATTTGCTCTTAATGAAACCTTTGGTATCAGGCGAATTTTTAAAATCTTAACCAGTGTCTGTTACTTCCTATTCTCCCCCCAAGCTCGTGTGTTTCGGTCCTCCCCCCAGTTTGGTGTGACTTTGCTGACCTATGAGTTGCTCCAGCGATGGTTCTACGTTGATTTCGGAGGAGTGTAAGTAGCTTGCTAAACTTCAGCTGCTTCTAATCCTCTGTGGTCATCCAGAAAGGTATGTCCTTTTAGTCCCTGTGATGAAGTAGAAGAGATGTAGGAAAATACTGAAATCATGTTATCAGATTCATTTCCAAAGGGAACATACAAGTAACCAGAATTCCACAACTCCTCTATGATCCAGATGTTAGCAGTTTTTGAATGTTGCTTTTACCAAGTTAAACAAAAACCCTCAGGTTCTCACTCTATTTTCCCTTCTTGTAGGAAACCCATGGGATCAGAGCCAGTTCCTAAATCCAGGATCACCCTGCCTGCTCCCAATCCTGATCACGTTGGGGGCTACAAACTGGCAGTTGCAACATTTGCAGGGATTGAAAACAAATTTGGACTTTACCTACCTCTCTTCAAGCCATCAGCATCTACCTCACAAGCCATGGGTGGAGGCCCGTAGGAGGCCTGGCACCCACCGGGCCGTCGCAGCGTCTCTGGTGCGACTGTTGGAGAGAACACCCCATCCCAATGGAAACACTTCATCCCTGTCACTTCCATCTCCTGTTTAAATTCAAGTCGAGGCTTTTGATAAGGTGAAATCATTCCTTTTTCTGTGTGTTTTCCTAACTAGATCATTGTGAAATTATTCATAGTTATTCTTTGGGCCTCTTCTCACAAACCTGTGCTGGTACCTGACATCTCCTGGGATTTGGCCAACATTAACCTGATCTGGAGGAAGAAGCAAGTCTGAATAGGAATTAGAACCATTCTCCTCAGATTAGGACGACAGCCCAGAGGAAGCTGCTGAGAAGCAATCATGGTGCTCTGAGCAAGTGCTCCTGTGCAGGAGACTGGGTGCATCTTTATAAAAAGAGAAAAAAACACTGGAAGAAACAAAAACATTATCAGAAATAGCCAGCCTGGCTTCAGATTCTAAACACACACTAATTCTGACTCTGGATTATATTATGAAGCTTTGATGTGAAACATGTTGTTTTGTAATGAAAACCACATTGAAGATGTTTAATAATCATATTCTGTTACTGGTACCCAGGCTACCAGGGGGGAGGTCTTTGTACTTTAGAGAAAGTACTCTTGGCTCTGCACTCGACGGACGGAGAAACCCAGAGACACAGCCCCGCTCCTGGCTTGGGATGACTGCTCGTAGGAGGCACACGTGCTGACCACCGCCTGTTTCAGTAAACACTGCAGAAAAACGCGTGCCCTCCGTTACTGATACCTACCCTCGCCCCTCCCAGCCCTCCGTAGTTGGCATCCATTTGCTTTTAAAATCCACTTTATCGTGAATCATGGAAAAATACATTGTAATATGCATTTTTATTTAATTTGTGGTGCCTCGAACAATGGTCAGAAGGCTCATGTGTCTGTGAGGAAGGAAATAAACTATTTTTAAAGCTACTGAGTGTTTTTGCTCTTGTCACGTCATGTGGCAAATGACTGCAAGAGTGGTCATGACTGGACCCTCGGAGTCTCATTTTGAGGGTGGCTGGTTCACATCGGCCTCGGTTTGCCTCGCTGGTCTTGCAGGGTGCTGTGCACCCGCGTCTTCAGTATGCCAGCGTTCAGCGTAGGAGAGGCTCTTTACGTTTGCTCCCCGAGGAGGGAGGACCCTAGCAGGCTGACACTGCTCTAGTCATCCTCAGTGCTCTCTGCAGTCTCTTACTGTGAGAATCAATACCGAGTTTCACTGGAGGTCGGGCATGAAAACTGGCACAAAATGGCAATGGTGTCTTCTAATCTTCTCTGACTCTTCCTCATACCAAAACCATGGACCACTGTGTGCCCCCTGGGGTCATATTTGACCCGCACTGTGAAGACCAGGGGAAAGATGTTAGTCTTGGACAGAATTCCGGGTGCTCCTAAGGCTGCAGTTGGGCTCCTGAGTTACTTATTGTCAGTTGAGTTGGAACTTCCTATGTCTCCAAAATCTGACATTCAGAGTTACTGTTCAAAATGGGAAAGTGTAAAAACCATCTGTGAGTCTGCTTTGGTGGTGGTGTTTTTTGGGGTTTTTTTTTTGTTTTTTTTTTTTCAGTGAACAAAAGCTTTGTTATTCTCACCAGAAATAGGACAGATATATACACGGCTCCCTCACGGTTTTGGTTTGGCAAACACCAAAGAGAATCCCCTCCGTCTCCCTGAGCTTGCCCCCCTCCCCTAGTCCCTTGCTCAGTGTGACAAGCAACATTTATATTTTAATCTCCAAGACCAGTCACAAGATTCCACATACGTCATAGAAATTTAGGTGGTGGTACAGTAACACAGCACTCAAGCTTTGTTGTTTGGAATGTGGAGAAAAGTCCCCTGAGTGTAAACCCTGCCTCCTTGCCTTTCTTTTCTTCAACTGTTTGAAATTTTATGGAAGATCAGATTTTCCAGGTATAAATACTGACCCAGATCTCAAGACACGGTACACTGCCCTGCTTGCTGCTTTTTTGTTTTAATATTTGCTTATTTATTTGACTGCTCTGGGGTCTTAGTTGCAGCATGTGGGATCTAGTTCCCTGACCAGGGATCGAACCTGGGCCCCCTGCATTGGGAGCTCAGAGCCTTAGCCACTGGACCACCAGGGAAGTCCTCCTGCTTGCTTCTTTAAGAGGTGTTGCATCTGTGGGAGAGCGTCTTGGCTTCCCTTAGTCCTACCTGGAGCTGAGAATGATGCTCTTTAGTAAAGGAGAAAGCAGAGAGGTACCAGGAAGCCAAGGAGATAGGCCCACATGACTGTGTTTCTTTAAAATCCTTGGCTTAGTCTGTTCCGGGGTAGGCGGTGACTGGAGACACGCAGGAGGCCCCATTTCCTTCTGAGTTGTGCTCAGTGGGTGGTGGGACTGTGACATCCTTGAATAGGACTGCAATCACCGTGCGGTGAAAACCACGTCAAATTTGTTCTGGGTTTTCCTTCTTCCTGAAGTGACAGCACAATACTCAGCAGCGCTGTGGCCGCCGTTTCTGCAGTGGCTCTTTTCCTGCTCCTCGCCAAGGGACTGAAAGCTGAGCAATGCCCACCCAAGGGGGCCAGCCTCCCCCTGCCCCGCCAGCCCTGGAGTCTCTCCCTCTGCCCCTGTCCACTCCTGATTGCTTGAGGGGGAGCGGGGGAGAGGCCTGACTTTTGTGTAGCAACTTTTTTTCTAGGAGGGGAAAAAATGTGGAGCTGACCACAGAATGAACACGCTGATTCTTGGGTTCCAGCCGTGGCTGGTTTCTTGAGGCTGGGTGGCAAGATGTCGCCAAGCTCATGCTACACCTCATAACCCACAACCATTCGCTGTGCTCCCTGGGGTTGCCTTAATCCCAAGCAGCCGGGGTTGCACAGGGGAACATAAGAATCCTGGCACAGAAAGGAGTCATTTAAAATGCTTATTGCATTTCAAGCTTCAGTTTTTACTTAGTGAAAATATTTACCATTGCTGGAAAACAATGTTTAAAATTTTGTTGCTTCTACGTTGTTTAATGGTGTGGCCGATGTAAACCTCAGGATGCTTACATTTTGACAGTCTTCTGGAAATGTTTAACAGCACATAACTCAGTGAGCAGGGAATAAAAACTGGGAACAAATTGTCCTTGAAACTTTGTAACCTCCCCCCAGACTAGGTATTCCACAAGGCACGCTGGAATTCTTCAGGTAGAGACAGGGAAATCTCCGGACAATGGAATTTGGTGTCTTGTAGCCCCATTTAGCAACCTTGTAGATAAACCCTAAGAGTCATCATGTGCCTTTTACCGCAGAAGCCATCCTTGTGGGGATGAATTTGTATCTTTGCCACTGAGCGAAATCCCATTTTCAGTTCAGGGTCATCAAACGCTTTCAGGATGGGGATTTTTCCAAAGATTTTTAAAAAGACACATTCCCTGGTGAGAGCAGTGAAATGTTCTTTCCACAAATGGTACTGCCCTCAAAGTGTTAGTCACGCCAGGCTCCTCTGTCCACAGGATTCTCCAGGCAAGAGTACTGCAGTGGGTAGCTGTTCCCTTCTCCTGGGGATCTTCCTGACCCAGGGACCGAACCCCGGTTTCCTGCACTGGAGGCAGATTGTTTACTATCTGAGCCACTAGGGAAGCCCCTTGTGGGGGCGGGGAGGGAGGTGCCTTTGTTTTACCTTCTGGGAACAACCCAACCCTCACCAAAGAGTTCTGTTTTCCATGTTATGAGGGCCACGGGTGGGGGGTCGGGGGCATGGGGGTGCACGTTTTAAGATCTGAGGCAGAAAAGAGCATTGTCACTTGTTTCTTTAAAACAGTGGAAGTCTTTAACCTGAAAGCCCAGATTGGGCTCCATGAGAAAAGTGTGCTTGTGATGCTACTTCCATGGTGCCTGGAGCTCTGAGTAGGCTCTTTTCATTTGGATGGACGGATGAATAGATGGATGGATGGATGGGTTTCGATAATTTTTTTTTCCAATCAGTAATCTCTATCATTTTCCCACTTTATAGGCCTTTTCAGTAGTGTTTTTAGTGGCTGGAGTTAAAACCATAACTTAAAACAACCCTATTCTGATGTATTCCTCAGTTACTTTAGAAGTCGTAAGTACATCTTTTATTAAAGCAACTACAGCTATGTAAATTGGTTTTAATTCACTGGTTACTCTGAGTCATCAGGAACTTTCATGTAAACTATATGATCTTTAAATTTCCTGGTCATGGTTAAAAACATAGACTTAAAAAATCATCCTTTTGAGGTTAGGGGTACATTAGGCTTGTACCATAAGGCACATGAGTACATTAGCGTTAAAACAGCTTTTCTCATCAATGAATGTTAATGACTTAGAACTCCTCTGCTCTTCGCTGCCTGACATCTGTAGGAGCACGGTGGCAAGTTTTCCTTTAGAAGCTGCTGAAGACAACGGGGACTCTCTTTCAGAAGGGTTTGTTTTTAGCTAATGCATTAATTGACTCCAAAAAGAGTCCAAATGGAACACTGCTTTCATCTGCTGGGGTAACCTAATAAAATAATGTTGTTTGTTTTTAGATTCCCGGCTGGTAAGGGGGGTTTTGCTTAAGGCAAAACCACAGTCCCCTCGAATAACTTTAGAAGGAGAGTTAAGAAGACACACTAATTGTGCCTGTCTGAGGTTTGCTCCTTCAAGGGCCCAGACACACCCGTTGCACACTGGTCTGGCCACCAGGGCTCCGGTGCCCACCGCCAAGTTGATTCTTCTGGGCTGGGCTGGGCTCCTGCCCCCTGGAAGATGCTTGATTTTGCTGTGAGCAGTTCTTAAGGAGATTTTAAAACAGACTGAAGCTCTCGGAACAGACTCAGGCAAGCACGCTGTATATGCGATTCGTCTGACGCACAGAATGGGGAAAGGGGAATTCAGGTTAATGAAAGATGACTGATTACAACAGGCTCCTTAACTTTCATCGCCCCCTCCTCCATCCTTTGCTACTTAGCCAAGCTCTTGCTCTGGTGTGTTACTGGGCTGCTTTCAAATAAGAGGGGGACAAGTAATCCTGCCCCAGCCTGGAGTTCTTCAGCCAGTCAGAACTCATTAAATATGAGTATTACACGCCAGGCATGATCCCATGAAACCCTTCCCACATCCCTTAATGTAGATACTATTTTACCCCATGTGACAAATGAGGAAACCAAGATTCAGGTTAAATATCTTGCTCATGGTCCCAGCTAGCAAATAAGGATGCTAAAATTTGAATCCAGGTCTGATGGCAGCCCAAGGCCCTGTTCTTTCTATATGAGCATTTCTCAACCCAGTAGAGGGAGTTCATATGATCGGCTATGCCCAGAATTTCTTACTGTCTCCAGTTCTCAGTATCAGATGTATCATTCCTAGCTCAGAGCCGAAGGCAAGGGTGATCTCCGGTTACTTACTGTTGTAAGTACATTTGCTATCTCAAGACAATTCCAGAGCTTGAGGACCAGGTGAATCCTGACAAGCCTTTTGAGGTTCATCTTAAACTATTTTACAGCCTATTAAAGTCAGTAAAGAGAGGATTAAGGTACACTTGAAGCATTTGCCCCACGGGTTTAAAATTGGAAGGTAATGTGGAAAAAGCAGAGATAAATTTACAAACTGTTACAGTGCAACGTGATATGACGTGAACTGAACTGGACCATCTTAAAAATCTCTTCTATAATTAGAAAATGCCGTTCTTCAACAAAAGTTGGAAATAATGGAAAAGCAACTTAAAAGTAAATATCTATGGGTACTTGGCCTCAAAGTGTGTCTGGAGGGAATGGAGACAGTTTACAGAATGTGGGATTTGTTGGAATTACTTTTGGACATAAAATCTCCATCACCCCTAATGGTGGAAAGTCTTGCTCTATTCCCAACAAGTTACCTGCTGTCCCTAAACTTAAAGGAGGAGATCTACCACTGCATTTTGCTACCCCCTCTCCCATTCTTATATAAATGAAAGCAAATTACTGACTAACCCACACCAAAAATTTGTGGAATTTTCTTCCTGGGCAAAAGATGTGTGTGTGTGTGTGTGTGTGTGTGTGTGTGTAAACACAAACATATATGTATGTATATAAATACATATATGTTTGAGTATATATGTATTTGTGTATTAAAATGTCATGTTCCTTTTTCAGAGGAGTGATCTCAAAATGTGAATTTTCGTTTTGAAGCAGAATTTCCAATGTAAGTTCTAAGTATGGAATATACTTAATCAATTTGAAAATTTATGAAGAGTTAGCTACTCCGTGTAAGAGGTTGCTTTCTCTGATGACCTCTTCATTAGGGCCAGCTCCAGTGTTATGAAAGGCTTACACTCTGTTAGAGCAACATCACATCAGAAAAAGGAAAAACTGGGGAGGACAGAAATTGAAACAGGTCTTTTTCCTTCTAAAGATAGAAGTGAAGTGATTGCTGATGTCTGAATTTTATTACAGTGAAAGCAGAGACTTCTCCACACTTTTAATCTCAGCCTTTGTCCAGTCTCATTATGAAATGTGTATTTCCCCTTCTGAACTGAAGAAGCAGTTCACACTTGACCTGGAACTTCAAGTTACCTGTGACCGCTACTTATTAAGTAAGTGATTTCTTTCTTTTTAAAAACAGTTTGCCTGTCTGAAAGTAAAAGAGAAAAACCATTATTTCTGGCTCTTTTGAGGACTTGAAATTATTGTGACATTTCTTCCTCTTACTCCGTTTAGAAAGTGTCTTGATTGGCTTAATAACTTACCATTCTAACCATACATATCTGACTAAGTTATTGCAAATTATTAAGGCATTTGAAATGAGTTGGTTATAAAGGATAACTACTATCTCTGTTAAAGTTATGACATGCAGATTCGTGAAGCATTCCATATTTTGGGGGCTTCCCTGATAACTCAGTTGGTAAAGAATCTGCCTGCAATGCAGGAGACCCCAGTTTGATTCCTTGGTCGGGAAGGTCTGCTGAAGAAGAGATAGGCTACCCACTCTGGTATTCTTGGGCTTCCCTTGTGGCTCAGCTGGTAAAGAATCCACTTGTAATGCGGGAGACCTAGTTTCAATCCCTGGGTTGTAAAGATCCCCTGGAGACGGGAACATCTACCCACTGCAGTATTCTGGCCTGGAGAATTCCATGGACTTGTATAGTCCATGCGGTTGCAAAGAGTTGGACACAACTGAGTGCCTTTCACTTTCAAAGGTAAATTACAAAATAATTATCATTGGAGCCCTGAAGTAATTAATAAATGCTTTAATTTCTATAGACAGTAAACTCTAATTTACTTTTTTCTACCTTAAAAATTATACCTTTGGGAGAGTTCTGCTTCTGGCCATGACAGACTAGGAGAGAAAACTAGAAAACTGGGCAAAACACATTATACGGCAGTTTTAAGACATTGGATATGAGGCAGAATAGATCTGTGACCTGTGAGGGAAAGGAGACAAAAAGGTGAGACCTACTGTTGCGTCAGCTTTCCGCCTGGAGGCAGTCTCCAGCCACTGTGCAGGGAAGGAGAACCCAGACAGGGCCCAACCTTCTCCCCAGGTGAAAAGATGTAGGTCAGAAATCAGAGAAGCCAGGATAGCTAGAATTTTAAGACACACAGAACAGCCAAACAGGAGTGAGCTGATCTGAGAGACAGCTCTGGAGTTTTACAGAGCATTCCCCAATCTTTGAGTGCTGGGAGGAAACTACCAGGCTTGGAAAAGAACCACTGGAAAGGAAGAAGCAGAAAAATTCTGGAGCTCATAGAGGAGAAAGAGTTTGTTTTCCCACCAATTGGAGTAGAATTTTCCTCCATAATATATAGAACATCAGGTAGAATCCTTAGAAAAAGTGTCTTGATAGTGCTAAATAAGAACTATGATAAAGGCTGCTCTGCCCTTAACAAAACTCAAAAGCAGACTTCACAAAGATCTGATTCCAAGTAATTGAACTCCTTGTCAGAACACAATTTGATACTATTTCAAACAATATTAAGAAAAGCCCACAACTCACAATAAGAAATCTAATAAAAAAACTGTCACCCATAATAGTAAGGAAAATATCAATGTAAGCCATAAAAAATGAAAAATCAACCAACAGTAATAGACCTAGGAATGACAAATGTTAGAACCAGCAGCAAGGCCAGTAAGACAGCTACCATAGGTAATACATAAAGTTAAGGGAGGGGTAAACATGGACATTATATGGAGAGAAATGGAAGATACGAAAGGTAGAACAAAAATTACAATATGTCCAATGGGAAATTAATGGAATGTCTGACTATGTTAAGACATTATATAAGTGAAGATCAATGAGCTTGAAGGCACAGCAAAAGGGGTTCCAGAAAAAAATATTTAAATAAATAGTATTCAAATATTTCCAAGCTTAAGATTATATACTCACAAATCCATGTGGCTCATTGTACCCCAAGCAAAACAAATGTAAAGAAAGAAAACTACAGAGATATATATCATAATGAAAATGATGAAAACTAATGAATGATAAAAAGAAAAATCTTAAAAGCAGCCACAGGAAAAGTTCCTATAACCTATAAGGCAAGATGATGATAAGAGAACAAACATTTCTATTTGGAAACAATAATAGAGTAACAGACAGACAGACAGACAACAATAGAGTAACACCTTTAAGGTAATAGGCAGACAACAATAGAGTAACATCTTTAAGGTATTGAAAATATAAAGCTAACCAAGAAATCTATACCCAGTGAAAATATCTTTTAAAAACAAAGGCAAAATAAGACAGACAAAAGTAAGAGAATTCAGAGTGGTGTTGTAATTGCACTGAAGGAGATAGTCCATGGAATTCTTCAGGCTGGAATACTGGAGTGGGTAGCCTATCCTTTCTCCAGTGGATCTTTCTGAGCCAAGGATTGAACCCAGGTCTCCCACATTGCAGGTGGGTTCTTTACTAGCTGAGCTATCAGGGAAGCCCAAGAATACTTGAGTGGGTAGCCTATCCCTCCTCCAGGGCATCTTCCCAACCCAGAGATGGAACCCAGGTCTCCTGCATTGCAGGCAGATTCTTTACCATCTGAGCCACCAGGGAAGCCCATTTAAAGATGTTCATGATAGGTCATCAGGCAGAACACAAGTGATACCAGATGGAAATTTTATATCTAGACAAATTAATGAAGAGTTTCAGAACTGAAAATAAATGAATAATTACATTAAAAAAAATTCCTTAAAAGATAACTCACTCTTTAAAGCAAATCAATGATGATGTATTGTGAGGTTTATAGTTTATATGTTGTTGTTGCTTAGTAACTAAGTTGTATATGACTCCTTTTTGACCCCATAGACTGTAGCCCACCAGGCTCCTCTGTTCATGGGATTTCCCAGGCAACAATACTGGAGTGGGTTGCCATTTCCTTCTCCAGGGGATCTTCCTGATGCGGGAATCAAACCCACATCTCCTGCATTAGCAGGAGGGTTCGTTACCACTGAGCCACCAGGGAGGCCCCCAGTTTATAGCATCCATACCAGTAAAATGCACAGTAACAGCACAAAAAAGAAGAAAGGAAAATGATAATACACTGTCAAAAAAGTGCTTATACTACTATACATGAAGTAATATACTATTATCTGAAGGTAAAGTGTAATAAGTAAAAGATGTTGTAAACCCCTAGAGTACACTAAAAAATGAAAGCTAAACAGATTTAGCTAATAAGACATTAGTGGAAACCTTTAAAAAATGCAAATAAGACAGAAAAGAAAAAAAGAATAGATGATAAAAATGAGCAAGATAGATTTGACTCAACTTCCCAGGTGGCACTAGTAGTAAGGAACCTGCCTGCCAAGGAGACGTAAGAGATCCAGGTTCAATCCCTGGGTTGGAAAGATCCCTTGGAGAAGGGAATGGCAACCCACTCCAATATTCTTGCGTGGAGAATCCCATGGGCAGAGGCGCCTAGAGGGCTACTGTCCATAGGATTGCAGAGTCAGACATGACTGAAGTTACTTAGCACATATTTATAATTACATTAAACGCAAATAGCCTAACCCCCTAACCCCCAGTTAAAAGGAAGAAATTAAAGGGGTGGGGGGGGGAACAAGGTCCAACTATATATATACTATCTAAAGAAGCTCAATATAAAAACACAGATAGATGGAAAGTAACTTGACAGTAAAAGATATACTATATAATCACAAATTTTAAAAAAAGGTGTAGTAGGCTATATTGATATCAGCCAAAGTATATTTTAGAAAGAGAACTAGTAGTAAGGGTAAAGAGGGACATTTCATACTGATAAAGATGTCAATTTATCACAGAGACACAAAATCCTAAATGTATATGTACCTAATAACAGTGCTTCAGATACATGAAACAAAAACTAACAAGACATAAAAAGAAATAGAAGAAATGCACAATCATACTTTGAATTTTCAAAATACTTCTCTTGATATTCATAGACAGAAATCTATAGTATATAGAAAACTTGAACAAATTTATCAAATAATTGACCTTATTCACATTTGTAGAACACTCAACAACAGCAGAATATACATTCTTTTTAAGTATACGGTAAACTTTACCAACATTAATATAGACCATAAAACAAGTCTCAATAAACTGAAGAGAACTGAAATCATATTATTTATATTCTCTGGCCATTAATTAAAGATGAATCATGCACATAAATATGAGTTAAAACTATAAATATTCATAAGAAAATGTAAGAGAAAATCTCTATGACCTTTGCTTAGGCAAAAATATTTCAGATAAGACAAGATTCTAGAAAACATTCTTAATGAAGAAAACACTGTCAAATTGTAATTCTATATCCAAAAAAAAAAAAAGCTTCATACATGAAGGGAAAATAAAGGCATATTTATACACTCAAAAACTGAAGAAATTATTCTCTTGTATAATCTCACTATTGGATATGCCAAAAAAATGTTATTGGCTGAAGAGAGATGATAGTAAATGGAAAGCCCAGATTTCCAGAAAGAAATCAGGAGAACCAGAAAAGAAAAATGGAAGGCAATAGTTTTTAAATCCTTTAAAAATTATCTTTATAAATACTTTTAATTCATAAAAGACTATTCACTGAATCACAGATACTAGTGTATTGCAGGACTTACAGTAAATACAGGAGTGAAATACATGACGAGGGAACAAAGGACGGAGAAAAGGTACATGGGTTATCCTGTTGCATATTTCTGTGTGTGTGAGAAGTAATACCATCCTTTGAAGGTGGTGGTGGTGCTGGTTTAATCGCTAAGTCGAGTCTGACTCTTACAACCCTGTGGACTGTAGCCTGTCAGTCTCCTCTATCCATGGGATTTTTCAGGCAAGGATACTGGAGTGGGTTGCCATTTCCTTCTCCATCATTTGAAGGTAGTCTGTTATTAAACATGCATATTGCGTTCTTGTGAAATTACTAAAAATAATGAAGGTCACTAGATTAAATGTAAGACAGTACTAAGAATTATTTGATCCCTCAAAAAGAAGGCAGAAGAGGAAGAATGTAAGAACCATGAATGGGACAAAAAAACAATTACTAGTACAAAATAAAAAATCAATCATGCCTCAAAGTACATTAACTGTACATGGACTAAATCCTATAATTAAAAGGCCAAGATTATTAGACTGGATTAAAAAAGAGAAATGGACCCAACTTTAAGATGTTTATAAGAAACATAGTCCAAATATTAAATCTTGAACAGATTAAAAGTAAAAGAGTGGGAATGACATCAGCCAAAATGGCAAAGTAAGAAACTCCAAATTCTGCCCTTCCATAAAAGCAATAAAGAACAGGCTAAAACTGTCCAAATCAACTCTTGTTCTTAGTTTCTGGAAATTAACCAAAGACTTGTAGCAACTAAGGGAACACTGACTGAAGAACAGTATTGATTTTCTGAAAGAATCATGAACTTTGAGTCATTTTAATTTACCCTAGTCCCATCTGCCCTCTCTAGTCAGGCAGTAGCTCTGAAAATAATAGCTCACATTCCTGGTACTACAGGAAGTAGAAAGTACTTCATTCACAAAGAATTCTAAGTATTTATTCTGACCTATCTGGTTCCTCCCTGGTAGGCAAAATACTTGTCTCTATTGCACCTACCTTGGAACTGCTGCAATGCTAACCTTGCTTCCTGAGGGGGCATTTGTCAAAAGCATTCACGGCTAATATCTTAGTTGCTGCTGGCTGAGGTAATAAATAACAGTTAAGGCAAACAACAGACTAACCAAAAATCTGAGAGGACAGGCTAGGGAAGGAGATCTCTGAGGGCTGTGAATAATTCTGACAGACCCCTGGGAATCTGGAAAGAAACACACACGTACTCAGAATTGTGCACATGCTCAGAAAAGTCGCGAGAAGGCCAGAAGATCTCACCTCCTGCTGACACTGAGGCCCTGAATGAACAGGAAGAGAAGGCCAGTGTTTCCAATTGAAGGGGAGGGAAGAAAATCTGATTTCCAGAGTTGTATGTTATAATATTATAATGACTGTATATATTACAATATTAAGTGTAATTCTTTGCATGTGTATGTTCACCACTAAAAATACACATGCAAAGAAATAATGTATTGCATGTGTACAAGGAAAAAAAAAAGAAGTCAATAGAAACTGTGTCTGAGAAAGCCCAGATACTGGATTTTTCTAGACATAGACCTTAAATGAACTATTATGAATATACTCAATTTAGCAACTGAACAACAACTAAAATGTCTAAATAATTAAAGGAGAGTATCCAAATAACGTCTCACCAAATAGAAGATGTTAATAGATATTATAAAATGCCAAGTAGAAATTTTGGAGTCAAAAAGCACAATAACTGAAGATTTCACTGTGTGCTCGCTCAGTTACTTGAGTGATGTCTGACTTTTTGCGATCCTAGGGACTGTAGCCCGCCAGGCTTCTCTGTCCATGGGCTTCTCCAGACAATACAGGGGTTGCCATGCCCTCCTCCAGGATATCGTCCCGACTCAGGGAAAGAACCTGCATCTCTTATGTCTCCTTCATTGGCAGAGGCATTCTTTACCACTAGTGCCACCTGGAAAGCCTGAACATTTCACTACAGGAGCTCAGTAGCAGATTTCAATAGACAGAAGAAGGAATAAGAAAACATGAAGAATCAATTGAAATTATGCAGTCTGAAGAATAGAAGGTAAAAATGAGAGAAAATCTAACAGAGACCTGTGGGACACCATCATACATGCCAACATAAACACAATGAGAATTCCAGGAGGAGACAAACAGCAGAAAGAATACATGAAGAAATAATGGCTAAAATTTCCCCCAAATTTGATGAAAAACAATCTATCCATTCAAGAAGTTCCATGAAATTCAAGTAGGAAAACTTAAAAAGGCTCACACCTAAATGCATCATAATCAGACTGTCAAAGCCAAAGCCAATGAAGGAAACTTGAAAGTTACAAGAGGGAAGCAACTCATCATATACATGGGCTCCTAAGAAAGATTAACATCTGATATCCTATCTGGAAACACAGAGACCAAAAGGCTGTGAGATAAGATATGCAACTGCTGAGGAAAAAAAAAATTGTCAATGAAAAATTCAACTTCTGACAAAATTATTCCTTAGAGATAAAGGAAAAAGTAAGACATTCCTAGATAAGCAAAAACTGAGTGTTTTTCCTGGCAGACCTGCCCTACAACAAATGCTAAAGGGAGCCCTTCAGGTTGAAATGAAACACCAAAGGGAGATTTCATAAAAAAATAATCAGTTTATCAAGAAGATACAATAAACTTAATGTGTGTGTATCTAGTAACAGAGCTTCAAAATGCAAAAATAAAAATGGAGAGAACGAAAAGACAAATAGAAAAAATCACAGCCATAAGTGGATATTTTAATATCTCCTTCTTGGTCATTTATAGAACACACAGAAAATAATCAGTAAGATTATAGAAGATGGAAACAACACTCTCAGCCAGTTTAATCTATTTTGCATTTTTAGAACCACATACTCAACATATGAAGAATTCACTTTTTTTTAAGTGCACATGGAACATTGACCAAGCTAGGCCATATCCTAGGCCATAAAATAAATCTTAATAAATTTCAAAGGACTTGGAAATACAGAGTAGTATTTCTTACTCTGTATGTTTTCTTACTAAGCAGAATCAAACTAGAAATGAAAATAAAGATACCTGGAAAGTTTTCCAAATATTTGGAAATTAAACATGCTTCTAAAAAAAGGTCATGAGTCAAATAACACCACAACGGAAATTAGAAAATATTTTGAACAGAATGATAATGAAAGCATAACATATCAAAAATTTGTGGAACACAGTAAAGGCAGTACTTAGAGGGATTTTTACAACTTTAAAGGCCTAAATTAGACGAAAAGAAGTGTTTTACAACCGATGATTTAAGCTTTTACTTTAGGAAATAAGAGAAAAGAAGAGCATATTCAATCCAAAATAGAAGAATAAGTGGACAATCAGCAACTCTAAATAAGTGGAGAAAATCAACAACTCCAAAAGCTGGTGCTTTGAACAATGAATAATACTGATAACTGGCAAGACTGTTTTTAAAAAGGCAAATTACCAACACATCAAGAATTAAAAAGGAGACATCACTATGACTTTAGATTCATGAAAAGCTAATAAGGGGAATTCTATGAGCAAGTTTATGTTAATACATTTGACAAATTAGATGAAATGCACACATTTCTTGAAAACTACAACTTACCAAAATAGAACCAAAAAAAACAAACAAAAAAAAGAACATCTGAATAGCCCTATTCTATTAAATAAATAATTTATTACCAAAAACCTTCCCACAAATAAAACTGGGGCTAGACGGTTTCACTAGTGAATTCTACCAAACAGTAACGGAAGAAATAATACAAATATTACACTCGGTCACAAAATAGAGGAGACTGGAACACTTCTCAGCTCATTATATGAGCATAATCATGGTTCCTAAGCCCTGACAAAAACATTCCAAGAATAGAAAATTACAGACCAGTGTCCCTAAGGAACAATTATGAGAAAATCCTTTAAAAATTATTAGCAAGCAGAATGAAACAAAATTAAAAGGATAATACATTTGACCAAAGGAGGTTTATCCCAGGATGGCAAGGTTGGATTAGTATTCAAAATAACAGCTTGGGGTGATTCACTACATTAGCAGAATAAGTGGGGGAAAAAAAAGACCATATCAATGGATGCAGAACAGAAGCATATGAAAAAATGCCATATCTGCTCATGATAAAGTTTCTTAATCTAAAAATAAAATGGAATTTCCTTCATGTGATAAAAGTGAAACATTAATTTGATTTGTTGTTCAGTTGCTAAGTCATGTCTGACTCTTTGCGACCCTATGGACTGCAGCACACCAGGCTTCCCTGTCCTTCACTATCTCCCTGAATTTTCTCAAACTCATGTCCATTGAATCAATGACACTATCCAACCATCTCATCCTCTGTTGCTCCTTTCTCCTCCTGCCCTCAATCTCTTTGACACTAAGATTAAAAAAGAGATAAGGACATCTGCTCTCTCATCGGAGAAGGCAATGGCACCCCACTCCAGTACTCTTGCCTGGAAAATCCCATGGACGGAGGAGCCTGGTGGGCTGCAGTCCATGGGGTCGCTAAGAGTCGGACATGACTGAGCAACTTCACTTTCCCTTTTCACTTTCATGCATTGGAGAAGGAAATGGCAACCCACTGCAGTGTTCTTGCCTGGAGAATCCCAGGGACGGGGGAGCCTGGTGGGCTGCCGTCTATGGGGTCGCACAGAGTCGGACACGACTGAAGCGACTTGGCAGCAGCAGCAGCGCTCTCATTTCTTCAGTACGACATAGAGCTTAAAGTCTGAGCTAGTGCTATAAGGCAAAGATAATAAAATTGGAAAGAAAGAAGTAAAGTCTTCATTATTCTCAGACAGCATGATTATATACATAATCACCAACAGAATTACAGAATCTACTAGAAGTTAGTAAGTGTATTTAGCAAGGTTGGAAAATACAAGGTTGATATATAAAATTAAATTTTAATTCTGAAAACTAGGAGGTTACTAAATGGGAAGATACACCTTGTTCACATATTAGAAAATTTTAAATTAAGATACCCACTCTCTCAAATTTGTATATATTATAGATTAATGAAATCCCAATAGAAATCCAAATAATATGGTTTTCTTGTGAATTTGATAGTGCTTCTAAAATTCACGTAGAGACATAAAAGACCTAGAAAAACTAATAAAACAATTTTTCACAATGCATAACACAGTTGAAGTACATACTACCTGATTTCAAGACCTAGTGAAAGCTATAGCCGTCAAGACAATGAGTTTGTTTATGTATTTGGCTGTACTGGATCTTAGTTGCAATATGCAGGATCTTCAGTCTTCATTGCAGCATGCAAGTTCTTGAGTTCCAGCATGTGGGATCTAGTTCCCTGACCAGGAATCAAACCTGAGCCCCATGCATTGGGAGCGTGGAGTCTTAGCCACTGGACCACTAGGTAAGTCCCCAAACGGTGTGGTATCATATAAGGACAAACTCGGTGAAAAAGAGTAGTGGGACCCTTTGTAGTTGTTCAGTCACTAAATTGTGTCCAGCTCTTTGCGACCCCATGGACTGCAGCATGCCAGGCTTCTGTCTCTGGGAGTTTGCTCAAACTCATGTCTGTTGAGTCAGTGATGCTATCCAACCATTTCATCCTCTGTCGCCCTCTTCTCCTCTCTTCTTGCCCTCAATCTTTCCCAGCATCAGGGTCTTTTCCATAAACCTTTAAGGTCAATATGACTGGCTACTGTGGTAAACTGCCACCATCTAGCCACTGTTACTTTGAGATCTCATTTCGAGGTTTCCCACAGATATAAAAAGCCCTGCTCTGTGACTGTCTCCTTCCATCAGCTCTAGCTGGCCTCGACTCAAATTCCAAGAGATGCTGATGCCTCTCTCACTCGCTCATTGCTAATGGTTTTGAGGAAGGGTGTGCGCTCTAGGTGCTCTTAGACACCTAATTGTTGGATGTGTCTTCTAGCCTTATGTAATACATTCACTCTAACCCCCACCCCCCACTTCCCTCAGTCTCTTTATTCCTATCTGTACCATCAGTCAGGGCAACTCAAACATTTTCGCCAAGTGTAGGCTACAGGCTTTTCATACTTCTAAAGAGCCGCTGTAACAGCCAACCCATGCCCTGGGGTCCTTGCCGGAGTATAAAATCATGTATCCCAAAGTCAATCAATTCTTATCTACCCAGTCTTACATGCTGGCCCCTTAATCAGACTGCTTAAAATCTAACCCCAGTCTGCTCCCCTGGCCCTAATGGCACATGCTAATTCTTGTAACCCTTTCAGTGTGTAGTGTCTTTTCTCTCTTATCAGGATTCACATGTGCCCAGCCAGGAGAGCTGGGAGAGCCATTAGAAAGTGATGTCAGTCTGACCCTAAGACAGAGAGAGGGAGAGAAGGGAAGGAAGGAAGATTAGACTCAGGCTAACTCCAAGAAAGTTTTAGCAATGCTGACGGGGAGTCCTTGAGCCACTCACATCTCTGAGAACTCTTGCATCTCCCAGCAACAGGACTGCCTCACTATACCTGCTATGCTCAGCCTTGGCTGGGAGCGGCCTGTGGGGAGCACAGCCTTGCTCAAACATACTGGAGGATTTTAGAGCAAAACAGCTGGAGCTGTCAGTTATGCTCTTTGCAAAAGAGATCTTGAAGGCCGATTTTCAGGACTCCCACATTCTATCTAGGACCTCAGCTGTGATAACTTGACATGCTGTGGGCTGGCTGGATATCTCTATATATCCACATGGCCCCCCAGTGGTGAGATTAGGCCTTTGAACAGCCTAGAGGGGACAGGGTAAGTTGCAAAATGGCTTGGGAATGAAGAGTGAGTGTGCCAAGAAACCCAGAAGGAATTTCTATGTCTTTTTTTTTTTTTTAATTTTATTTTTTAACTTTACAATATTGTATTGGTTTTGCCATATATCGGAATGAATCCGCCACAGGTATACATGTGTTCCCCATCCTGAATCCTCCTCCATCCTCCCTCCCCATACCATACCTCTGAGTCGTCCCATTGCACCAGCCCCAAGCATCCAGTATCGTGCACAGTATCACGCATTGACCTGGACTGGCGACTCGTTTCATGTATGATATTATACATATTTCAATGCCATTCTCCCAAATCATCCCACCCTCTCCCCCTCTCCCACAGAGTCCAAAAGACTGTTCTATACATCAGTGTCTCTTTTGCTGTCTCGTATACAGGGTTATTGTTACCATCTTTCTAAATTCCATATATATGCATTAGTATACTGTATTGGTGTTTTTCTTTCTGGCTTACTTCACTCTGTATAATAGGCTCCAGTTTCATCCACCTCATTAGAACTGATTCAAATGTATTCTTTTTAATGGCTGAGTAATACTCCATTGTGTATATGTACCACAGCTTTCTTATCCATTCATCTGCTGATGGACATCTAGGTTGCTTCCATGTCCTGCCTATTATAAGCAGTGCTGCGATGAACATTGGGGTGCACGTGTCTCTTTCCCTTCTGGTTTCCTCTGTGTGTATGCCCAGCAGTGGGATTGCTGGACCATAAGGCAGTTCTATTTCCAGTTTTTTAAGGAATCTCCAGACTGTTCTCCACAGTGGCTGTACTAGTTTGCATTCCCACCAACAGTGTAAGAGGGTTCCCTTTTCTCCACACCCTCTCCAGCATTTATTGCTTGTAGATTTTTGGATCGCAGCCATTCTGACTGGCATGAAATGGTACCTCATAGTGGTTTTGATTTGCATTTCTCTGATAATGAGTGATGTTGAGCATCTTTTCATGTGTTTGTTAGCCATCTGTATGTCTTCTTTGGAGAAATGTCTATTTAGTTCTTTGGCCCATTTTTTGATTGGGTCATTTCTCTGGGATTGAGCTGTAGGAGTTGCTTGTATATTTTTGAGATTAGTTGTTTGTCAGTTGCTTCATTTGATATTATTTTCTCCCATTCTGAAGGCTGCCTTTTCACCTTGCTTATAGTTTCCTTTGTTGTGCAGAAGCTTTTAAGTTTAATTAGGTCCCATTTGTTTATTTTTGCTTTTATTTCCAATATTCTGGGAGGTGGGTCATAGAGGATCCTGCTGTGATGTATGTCGGAGAGTGTTTTGCCTATGTTGTCCTCTAGGAGGCTATGTCTTCTTATAACCTTGTTCTGAACTCCACATAGTATCACTTCCCCCATATTCACCCATATTCCCCCATTACACATCCCAGATTCTTCATGGGACCGTGTCACACAAGAAGTGGGAGACTCTCTTGGAGACCATACCGTGGTGGGATATACATGCATATGCGTGCATGCTCAGTCGCGTTCCACTCTTTTTAACCCCATGGACTGTAGCCCGCTGGGCTTCTCTGTCCATGGGATTCTCCAAGCAAGCATACTGGAGTGGGTAACCATTCCCGTCTCCAGGGGATCGTCCCAACCCAGGGATTGAACCTGCATCGGCAGGTGGGTTCTTTACCACTGGGAAGGCATACATGCATGTAAGCTCTCACAATTCTTCATGTGCCTATGACAAATGACTAGCCTTTGAAGTTTTCATATTCCTGACGCATTGACTCATTCAGACAATTGTCTGTAGCAACTCATGGGTTATTGATTTGTTCCAAGATCCTTTAGCTTATGTTTGAGAAGCTTTTTTCCCCCAGTACTTTTCATTGGATTGCTTTTTAAAAAAGGGTTCAGGATGGGGAACACATGTATACCTGTGGCGGATTCATTTTGATATTTGGCAAAACTAATACAGTTATGTAAAGTTTAAAAATAAAATAAAATTAAAAAAAATAAAAATAAAAAGAATTTTATTATAGATGATTTACAATGTTGTGTTTCAGGTGTATAGCAAAGTGATTCAGTTATAAATGTATTCATCCTTTTTTAGATTCTTTTCTCATATGTTGTCACAGAATATTGGGTAGAGTGCTGTGTGTTATACAGTAGGTCATTGGTTATTATTGGTTATCTATATTAGTAGTAGTGTATGTATGTTCATCCCAAGCTCCTGATTTATTCCTCCCCCCTCCATGTTTCCCCTTTGTGTTTTCCATCTGTTTTTGTTAAGTGTCATTGTTTAATTTTTTTACATTAGACCCTACATATGAGAGAGAGCATATGATATGTGTCTTTCTCTGTCAGACTTACTTCATTTGGTATAGTAATCTCTAGGTCCATCCATTTTGCTACTATTGGCATTATTTCATTCTTTTTAATGGGTGAGTAATATTCTGTTGTATGTGTATACTTCATCTTCTGTTGATGGACATTTAGGTTACTTCCATGTCTTGGCTATTATAGTGCTGCCATGAACTATTTGTATATAGTGTGTGTGTGTATAATATTTTATAAATAGTGTGTATATATCAATCCCAATCTCCCAATTTATCCCTCCCCCCACCTTAACCCCCTGGTGACTGTAAGTTTGTTTCTGCATCTGTAACTGTATTTCTGTTTTGTAGGTAAGTTGACTTATACCATGTTTTTTTTAGATTCCACATATAAGTGTATGCACCACATCTGTATGCATTCCTCCGCTGATGGACATTTAGGCTGCTTCCATGTCCTGGCTATTGTAACCAGTGCTGCAATGAACATTGAGGTGAGTGTATCTTTTCAAATCATGATTTTTCTCTGGATATATGCCCAGGAGTCAGAGAAGGCAATGGCACCCCACTCCAGTACTCTTGCTTGGAAAATCCCATGGACGGAGGAGCCTGGTGGGCTGCAGGCCATGGGGTCGCTAAGAGTCGGACACGACTGAGCAACTTCACTTTCACTTTTCACTCTCATGCATTGGAGAAGGAAATGGCAACCCACTCCAGTGTTCTTTCCTGGAGAATCCCAGGGACGGGGGAACCTGGTGGGCTGCTGTCTATGGGGTCGCACAGAGTCGGACACGACTGAAGAGACTTAGCAGCAGCAGCAGCATGCCCAGGAGTAGGATTGCTACATCATGTGGTAAATCTATTTTTAGTTTTTTAAGGAACCTGCATACTGTTCTCCCTATTGGTTGTACTAATTTACATGCCCCCCCACACACACCTTTTTGAGCATTTATTTGTGGATTTTTTGATGATGGCCATCCTGCGTGATGTGATGCCTCATACCCCACTGTTGTTTTCAGTTTTGAAATGATTTTTCATTTCTCTTAATGATGTTGATTATTGATTTTTGACCATCTATATGTCTTCTTTGGATAAATGTCTGTTTAGATCTTTTGCCTATTTTTTGATTGGTTTATTTTTTTTTGACGTAAGAGTTACATGAGCTGTTTATATTAATCCCTTATCAGTTGCTTCATTTGCAAATATTTTCTCCCAGTCTGTAGTCTGTGTTTGCATTTGGTTTATGGTTTCCTTTGCTGTGCAGAAGCTTTTAAGTTCAGTTAGTTCCCGTTTGTTTATTTTTATTTTCATTATAATAGTAGCTGGATTTAAAAAAAAAGATACTGCTGCAATTTATGTCAGTGTTCTGCCTATGTTTTCCTCTAAGAGTTTTATCGTATCCAGCCTTACATTTAGATCTTTAATCCATTTTGAGTTTCTGTGTACAGCCTTAGGGAGTGTTCTGATTTCATTCTCGTACATGTGACTGTCCAGCTTTCCCAACACTGCTTATTGGTGAGACTGTCTTTTCTCGATTGTATATTCTTGCCTCTGTCATAGATTAATTGATCAGAGATGCATGAGTTTATTTCTGGCCTTTCTATGCTGTTGCATTGATCTGTATTTCTGTTTTTGTCCCCATACCGTACTGTTTGGCTGAATGTAGCTTTGTAGTGTAGTGTGAAGTCAGGGAGTCTGATTTCTCCAGGGAGTCTGATCTCTCCAGTTCTGTTTTTCTTTATCAAGATTCTTTTGGCTATTATTTGGGGTCTTCTGTGTTTCCATATAAATTAAAAAAATTTTTGTTCTCGTTCTATGAAAAATGCCATTGGTAATTTGACAGGGATTGCATTAAATCTGTAGATTGCCTGGGGTAGTATAATCATTTTGATTGATTATATATTGATTAAAAGAACCAATATGGTCAATATTGATTCTTCCAATCCAGAAACATGGTATCAGTATATCTTACCATCTGTTTATGTCTTCAATTTCTTCCATCAGGATCTTACAGTTTTCAGAGTACAGGTCCTCTGTCTCATTGGACTGTGGACTGTTTTTAAACCTATTTTAGACACTCATTTTATCTTTAAAAACTTAATATATATTAATAAAGAATTTTAATATTGATATACCTACCATATGACACTTAGAGAAAAAGCAATTATTTCAAAAGTAGAAGAAGTCTCACAGTTCAAGGAATCCCTACCAACAAAGCACCGTGGAAATTCTCTTCCTAAAACACCAAAAGCCTCTCTTCAAATAATTTTCATGACTCAACCACTATTTATTTTAATTCTCTCTTAAGCATGAAATGACTTCTTTTTGAAAAAAAAAATCCCATAAAGTTGTTTATAGACATGTTTCCTAGTCCAATAGTAGTATACATAATGTTCTGGTATAAATTGAAAAACAGTGAAATGTGGAGCATTCGGTATAGGTTCATCTTAACCCATTCTTACGCCAATGCTTAAGATATTTTTTGGGTAAAGAGTGGTTCTGGAGGAGACAAGAAAGAGCTTTCCAGAAACACCACACATGTTCCTTCATAAAAATAATACCAGAGTCCTGGTTTAAGTCCAGCCAGGTTGGCTGCCTGTAAATTCATTATCAGTCTTTCTTTAACATGGCTCTAATGGATCTCTCTTACCCTCTGGCCACAGCAGAATTTTAATCAGGCTTTTCCTAAGCAAAGGGTTTATCCACACTGGTGCAGACCTGGTTTGGAACATTTTATTGGCAACACTGGTGTCATATTTAGGAACCACAGACTTTTGTCAGACTGGGTTAGCTTGAATGACAAGTATCAATGATCAGCTATATTTGAAATATTGTTAAAGTACCTAGAAATAATAGGCATTAAAATTCATTCCATTCACTGCCAACAAACCTCTAAAGATTTCTTGTCCTCAGTGGAACCAGCATACTGTAATTGTTATTTGGAACTGAACGTAACCTCAACAGCAAGAGAGACAATGCAGTCCTCTCATTAGGCACATGCTCTAGGATCGTTTATTTTAATGCTTTCAAATAAATATGTTCCATGCAGCACACCACAATAAATAAGGAGCAGCAATGTTCTTCTAGTAAATCCATTCATAATGTGAGTCACCGTGTAAAACACCACATCTCAAGTCTTTGGCCCTGTACCATAGCATAAAGCACACCACATCTGTACCTAATCATATCTGGCTTCATATGGATTTAATAGGACTATGCCAGGAGTGTGTGTGTAAGCACAAATTTAACCAGAGGTTTCCAGCTATTAAATACAGCTACTAAGTAGTTAAAAGGCAACAACTCAACCCAGAAAGGCTCCCACCCCACTACCCCCATTTTTGAGACAGAAATATAAAGACAGAAATGCTCTGGTGAATTTCAGGTCAGTGGACAGTATGGTGGGCTACATCTGGAATACTTGGAGCAAAGCTGGCACAACATGGCCCCCAAAAGGCCACGGCAATACTGATACTGAATGAACATGAATACAAGCGGACTTGACCGCAGATGCTGAGCTCTAGGTCTAGGTGGGGACGGCTCACGTCCACTAGGCAGATAACTCAACGGCGCCCTCCTCCTCGCTGTCAGCTCTGTTAGCACGGATCTCCACGAGGGTCCTGGCAAATCGGGTCCACTCGTCATTGTGGGGAACTGCAAGCTGCAAAGCAAATGAATGGAAAATGGTCAACAAGCTATCTTTTACACCGAAAGCCTTGAAGCCTGCATGACCGTTCCTCTTGAAACAGATGATTCCCATGGAATGCAAAGGAAATCAGATATTCTTCCTTGAATCAGAGCTCTGAAATGCTGCTCTTAAACTGATAATTTAAAAGAATACTGTCACTCTCAGAAGCACAAGCATGTGTGCGATTTATAAAACATTAAAAAACTTCTGTAAACTATACAGTTAATACAGTAGCCACATTAAAGCACTTGCAGTCAGATGACCAGAATTACAGCGAACATGACAAATAAAAACTGTATTATTAGGACTTTGAAATGATGGTGGTATTGTCTAAGTCAATGTTATTGATCCTTTTTAAAAAGATGTTGCTAAACATGCCAGTATATATGACAAAAGTATAGTTTATATATACAAAGAAACCTTACTACTGTAATAAGATGCTTTGGCTTTTCTAGCAAGATCCTATGATGAAGCCGATGAATAATAATAATAGTAACATTTATCAAAATTTCTGCTCTAAGTACTTGACATGATTTCTCCTCTTTCCTCACAGCAATCCTATGTTGGATAATCAGAGTATTTCCATGTTGCAGAAGAAGGTCAATTGAGGCACCGAAAGATCAACTCATCTTGCCAAAGTTGCCCAGCTTGCCAGTATCCGTGCCAATGTCATCTGGTATTTATATCCTTAGCCAGTATTCTATACAAACTCACCAAAAAGAGGGACTTATAATCCTATACATATCTTCTCCTGCGCACAATTGAGTAGGAAAAATTAATCCCATCTGACACAAATCACATGCATGAATTTTTGTGAGCTGAGTTGAAGGGTAATGATTTCTCTACATGGCATCCAAAGATGAACTGTTTAGGTACCATGCAAGTATTTGGAATAAAACAGAATTATTTGACGATGAGAAGCAAGATCAAGTAGAAGTCCAAATTATTTTCATATAGAATAAAATGTATTTCGACTGTAGAGCCATTTACTCAGAGGATTGCCATGCAAGACATAACCCATCTACAGATGTTGGTGCCACACGTGCTATCCACATATTTCATAAACGTCAATAACACATTCATCCCAATCAGTGTACATTTTTAAAAACAAGCAAGTAAATCTGAACTCTGAGATCGCTTTTACAGCTGAAAAATTTCTTACTGTATAAAGCCAAACTTTTAGAACTTAACATTTTTATTACAGAGGCTGGTATTCTCAGATACGATCTATCCAAGACAACTTATTAAAGAGTCGTATCATCACCCTGCAAAGTACATCCTTCAGTGCGTGTTCTGGTCCTCAGGTGGTTTCAAGGATATAATTCTGCAAATGATATACAGGTGCTTGTTTTCTTAAACAACTTTTTTTGGGGTGCTTCTTTCTTATTTGTTATTTTGAGAAATGCAATACTAACAAGAACTCTGATTTAGTCACATGAGTGAGTTCTGAATGGTGCAACACTTACCTAGTTACTGAAATGAATCCACATTCCCGTTCAGACAGTGACACAAGTTCACAACAGTCTCGAACGGCAGTATTACCTCTTTGCTCAGTTCATTTGCTCTACTTTGAGTTCTTTTCCTGTGCTCCACTATTCTTCATTTTTCTCTTCAATTTTAGAAAATACTGCACTGGGGAAATGAAGTCCTTAAAATAAATTATATGAAAGAGCTAACAAAAAGCATGAGCAGAAATGGGTTACACCATATTTATATGAAAGCATAGGTCTACTCTCCGTCTCTTCTCCAACTCCTGACCAAGCACCCTCCACCCCAGTGAACCACAAAACAGAAAGCTCAGGAGGAGACAAACGCCAATCATGATAACATACTTATGAATTTGTCTCATGGAAGGTGAGAATCAAGCTAAATCTGAAACACCTCATAAATTCACATAACATTAAATATTGGAAGAAAGCAGGTCTCACTAATAAAAGTGATATAGTCTAGGGGTTTGACTCCTAAACAGAAAACTACATTTATTATTAGTTAAAATGGTACAAATTTAAGTTACTGTATGATGCTGTATGTAATGTTTGATTGACAGCAATGTATAGAAAATATATCCTAAAAAAACCCCAGGTCCGTGTGTTTACAGTTTCATGTGGTGGTCATGGCAAGAGTGTTAAGAAACAACTCTAACAAACACTATGAGACATGAAGGCTTGACTTTGCAACCAGATACCGTAAGGGACAGAACAGTATCATTTATGACAACTGAGGTTGCTCATGTAATTTCTTAAAAATGCATTTTTCAGAGGTCCTTTTCCTTTAAGAAATCAAACTAGTAATTCCAGTATTTCTAATAATAAAGCATTAAATTTATATAAGGTTTCACCAAAATTTTGAGGTGTTTTTTTTTAAATTGAGGCATAGTTAAAAACTGTGCTAGTTTTAGTTGTACAGCAAAGCGATTATTTTTTTTTCAGACTTGTTTCCATTTTCCATTACTACAAAGTATAGAATATAGTTGTCCATGTTAATCAATAAATTTTTGTTGCTTATTTTTATATATAGTAACTTCTATCTGTGAACCTCATACTTCTAATATATCCCTCTTCCCCCTTATCTTCCCTTTTGGTAACTTTGTTTTCTGTGTCTGAGTGTTTCTGTTTTGTATATACATTTATTTCTATCATTTTTTAGATTCCCACATTATGCAGTATTATATTTGTCTGGCTTACTTCACTTAGCATAATAATCTCTTGGTCCATCATGTTGCTACAAATGGCATTATTTCATTCTTTCTTATAGATAAGTTATATTCTGGCCTGGAGAATGCCATGGACTTCGCAGAGAGTTGGACACGACTGAGCGACTTCACTTTCACTTTATATTCCATTATATATCTATACCATTTTTTCCTTTATCCATTCATTTGTCAATGGACATGTACATTGCTTCCTTGTCTTGGCTACTGTAAACAGTGCGGCTGTGAACACAGGGGTGCATGTATCTTTTTCAATTAGAGTTATGTTTTTCCAGATATATACCCAGGAGTGAGACTGCTAGATCATATGGTAACTATTTTTAGTTTTGTTTTTTAAGGAAACTCTATACTGTTTTCCATAGTTTCCACACCAATTTACATTCCCACCAACTTTGTTGGAGGGTTCCCTTTTTTCCACACCCTCTTCAGCTTTTATTTTTACTCTTTGATGCCCATTCTGATCATTGTGAGATAATAAACTAGTTGTGGTTTGATTTGCATTTTTCTTATAATTAGTGATGTTCAGCACTTTTTCAATGTGCCTATATAGCCATCTGTCCGTCTTCTTTGGGTAAAAATCCCCATTTTTTAATTTTTTTAATATTTTGGATACTAAGTTATATGAGCTGTTTGTATACTTTGGCTATTACACCTCTCTCAGTCACAGCATTTGTAAATATTTTCTCCCGTTCCTTGCTGTGCAGAAGTTTAAGTCTCATTAGGTCCCATTTGTTTATTTTTGTTTTTATTTCTACTGCCTTGGGGGACTGATCTAAGAAAATATTACTGCGATTTGTGTCAGAAATGTTTTGCCTATGTTCTCTTCTAGGAGTGAGTTTTATGGTGCCATATATTTAACTCTTTAAACTATTTTGGATTTATTTTTTTATATGGTATGAGGGAATATTCTGATTTCACTGATGTACATGCTGTCCAGCTTTTGTTGAAGAGACTGTCTTTTCTCCATTGATTATTGTTACTGCCTTTGTTACAGACTGACAGTAGATGTGTGGGTTTATTTCTAGACTTGCTCTTCTGTCCCCCTGACCTATGTCTATTTTTGTGCCAATACTATCTGCTGTTTTGATTACTGTAGCTTTGCGGTATAGCCTGAAGTCTGGAAGGTAGGTCTCCTGCTTTGTTTTTCCTCAGTTTTGCTTTGACAATTCTAGGCCTTTTGGGATTCCCATATAAATTTTACAATTATCCGTTCTAGTTCTGTGAAAAATGTCATGGGTATTTTGACAGGGACTGTATTAAATCTGTAGATCGCTTTGGATAGTATGGCCATTTTAACAATATTAAATCTTCTAACCCAAGGGCATAGGATATCTTTCCATTTCTTTGAATCATCTTCAGTTTCCTTTATCAATATTTTATAGGTTTCAGTATACAGATCTTTCACCTCCTTTGTTAAGTTTATGCCTAGGTATTTTATATATAAATATGTTTTATTTACATATAATTTTTTTTTTTTTTTTTTTGGCTGTACTGCACAGCTTGCAGGATCTTAGTTCAAGAAAGTGTACCACTGGACTGCCAGGAAATTCTTCGTAGGTACTTTTGATGTGATTTTAAATGTGATTTTTTTTTTTTTTACTACTTTCTTCTTCCAATATTTCAGTATATAGAAACGTAACAGATTTCTGTTTATTAATTTAAAAATGAGTTTTAGCAAATTTAAAAGTTTTTGATAAAAATATACCCTACCATAGAACTTACATTTGACTTTTTTCCATAGTGGTGGAAATAAGAGTCCTTAAAAATGCAGATTCACCCTCATAAAATGTTTCACCATATTCTAACATAGCTCGCTGTCTTTTTTATCTGTGGAAGTTTCACTTAGGTTGGGAAAATATTAGAAGTTTTCTTTCTTTTGATTATTTTGCCAAACATTTTCCTCACTAGAAATGTTAGTTGCTTTGCTTGATTAGCACAGGATGAAAACAAAATTGCTTCCAGAAACTTAAATTTATCTACCTCACTCTATTACGCTTTTTCATCTAGCTGACAATAAAACCAGATCATCGTAATGTTAGACTTAGAGGGTGAGCTGCATACTGCCCCATTTGCAGAATTAAATGTCACTGTCAGGATGCACTTTGAGTATAATCTAAGCTTGAATGTGTCAATGTGTATTCACAGGTTGTATCCACACCCAAAGTTAATCATTTCTGCCATTTTAATACCTGTAGGTAAGACCGAACAGGTGTCCTAACAAACAAGACCACCGCTCTTTTCATTTTAAACAGCATCTGTCTGGACAGAATCGTGTCCTTCTTACCCTTGGCAGCTCCTAACGCTTCTCCTGAGCGCAAATGCATCTGAAACTTTCTCTAGGAGACTTTCAATCCAGTAATGCCTTATTCATTAAGTAACTGAAAAATCTCTGTCATGTTTCTTAGTCAAAGAAAAAGACTGCTGTCATGCCCCTCTCACTAGCATATATATGTCTTTTTAATAATGATTTCAGCGTGGACTGAGTACCAACTATACGCCAGACACTAGGGTAGGACTGAAGATATAATGGTTAATCATTCTGGCATATGAAGACAATGCATATTAATTACCATGTTTTCTTAGGTCAAAATGTGGGAATACTGGCATCGTTTTTTTTTTTTTTAATTTCACTGACATTCAGAAAGTGAAGTACTTGAAAATTGACCTCCTTACAGAGACAATTGCAACGTTCCCTGGGATGTGCTGTGTGTCACGCAAACAGTGGGGGAGCAAATGGCATGTTAATGACATGGTTTCAGCATCTCTTCAAGGTTCTATCAAGGCATTAAAGGCTAAACCTAGACCATCACTATAGATTGCACCCCCCCCCCACCCCGCTGCAAAACACTAGTTTAGAATAATTTTCAAACAACTGACATTTCTGATAGGAAATATATTCCTAAGTTTCTATTGGTGATGAGTAATTTCAATTAAACATGAGAACTGGGAAGCAAATAGCCTAGTTATATCAAAGGATACCATAAAAAAGAGATTGTAAAAATTGAGCAGTATTGTACTGAATCAAAGTGGATCTGGAAACATTTTCTGCCTTCAGATTCATCTGCCAAAGTCCACAACCCAGGTCAGAGATGACTCAGATTTTCCTACTGCTTCATAATCAGGGTTCACCAATATCTAGTCCACCCCCTTCCCCCAACTGTATGACTGTTTTCTAACTTTTCGCTAAATGTATAAAGCATTTTTATGCCAAAAGCACTCAGGGTGCTGATTCCTGAAATAACAAAATCTTTGCTCTAAGAGTAAATGCCTTTTAAAGGAGATGACCATATATTTACAGCTGAGGAAACTAAGGCAAAGGCAGTTTCCGAGGTAGCAATTTGGCCTTACGGAGGAGGTAAGGTAACACGAACCTTAGATTTGCACAGGAAGCTTCTGTCCTGCTCTCAGCTTGCTTAGTGGCCATGGTCAGGCCCCTAACCTCTCACTGCCTCAACTGTAACAGAGATAATGGCATCTGACCCACGTATCAGCAGAGATGTGGAGAGGATGAGAAAGGTAATCTAATGAAGAACCATGAGCTCAACACAGAATAGCCATGCATTCTTTTTCTTTGAACACTCAGATTGCACATATTCCTAAAAATGATACATTAATATATTGAGTGGCATACATATCAATTCTATATTATTTTTGTGGTTCTGTTTTCTTTAGGAATTCTTTCGAATGTCTGCTATGTGAGGACTTTAAGGAACAGGCCTCTAACGGGTAGGAAATGGAAGGACAGAGAGCTCAGTGATTTGCTCCAGGCCACGTAACTTGCCCCCAGTCAGTGGGGGGCAATCAGGAGCCTCACCCCTTCAGGGAATAAATGCCAGCGTGCCATGGCAGAAGGGCAGGCAGGTCATGTGTTCTCAGTCACCTGCTAAAAGAGTCTAAATATTATTTTTAACCTTCTAAGGTTCCTGAAAGATGCACTGTCAGAAATAAAAAGCAAAAGTTGTGGGGGAAACTCACGAAAATCTATCCTGTTCATGCTTCCCCTCCATCCCTCCAGTTCGGAGGCTGTCACCGGTCTGCCCTCCTCCCACACTGGAACGGGCCCCCCCCTCCCCCAGATCCTGCCCTGCCTTACCCCCAGGTAACTCTCTAGGCTAACCACTGTGCCATAGATTGCATAATTCGATTTTCAGAATGGAGCCAGGAAGGACTTTTTTCAACCTCAGACATCATCCAGATATGATTTCTTTCACAGCTCTGCCAATAATTTGCTGTGTGTCCTTAGGAAATTTATGTCTCTAACATCTCAGATCTTTCCTTCCTCATTTGTGAGAAAGGAATTCTGGCCACTAACTCCCAGGGCCACTGTGAATATTAAATAAGACCTCCCCCCAAATATAAAGAGTTTAAGCTCAGTGTCTGGACATTACAAACCATGACTAAAGGTTGTTTGCCCTATATTTTTCCTTCTTAATGTTAATTCCCTCTCCTCCAATTGCTGTTGCTTCCTTTTTTCTTTCTTCCATTTCCTTCCATTCACCTATATAGAGCTGCGTATTTTTGGAAGTACACCTTAAATTTTATCACATTTGCTTTCTTAAAAGCCCACACAAATTACTTCCTAGACAGTCACACATTTAATAATAGCTAAGGTTTATGAACTGGGTGTGGGGAAAGGGTTCTTTCAGATCACAAGAAAAATCAGAGGATGCTTTGTTAATTTAAAAAATTAAACATAAAGTATAATTATTCCTTGTAAACATACACATACACACACGTGCATCTTTTCCACATATGACCAATACAGTTTTATCAAGCTATTTCCTTTTTATGGCACTTTCTTTAGTGGGATTCTACATTTTTAGCTCAAGTCGTAAGGCCTTGTAACCACTGAACATGCTGTTATAAAAATCAAATGACTTTTTATAACCAGGGTTAAACACACAAATATCATTCATGTGTCCCTTTTTATAAGCACATGGCTAACCATTCTGAACAGTCCTCAGTCAAGCCTCCCTCATTTGTTAGTAATTTTAAAGGGTTTATAGTACCTAGCAGCTGATTTTAAATAGCTGCATTATCTGCAGTAACTCCTACCAGCCCAATGCTATATTTTTTATGGTAAAAATATATCTCAGGCCTTGCTTAGTATAAAAGTAGGTTACTTTTTTTAAAAAAAGCATGGATAATTAAGACAAAAAGTGTTCCATGATTTCAGTTTATGATGCTTAATGTATCTGAGAAACCAAACAAAATGAATAGGACTCCAGGTTTCGGGATGAATATCCCATGAGTATGTGGTTCATCAGCATCTTTGTAATCTTTCAATTAAACAGTCATTTTTTTTTAAAAGTCTGATTATGTTAACCATGGATTCCAAAGATCCATGACAATTCAGCTCCTGTATTAACCTAAAAATGAAAGTTTTCTTTAAAAATGATATCTTACAAATTACCTTTTCACTTTAATAAGCGTTGATTTTTTTGTTTGTTTGTTAATGCATTTACAGGAACTGCGGAGATGAACATGGATTTCTATAGAACTGCTAAACCCTCCTAAGCTCTAAAAGCTTTTTTAAAAGTACGATTATTAACGTCACCCCAGTTCAGGAGACTGCAGACTTACTGGTGTACAAACACACATCTGTGTTCAGAGGAAGCCTATATTTTTTAGGACAATTCCCTTTGCCACACACACAGATGGAAGCGAAGTGGGAGGTAATAAGCAGTGAAACAGCCGTCGGAATGGAACGACCAAGCTCCACTGTATTTAACTCTCTGGAGAGTCTACCATCACTGGTAACAATGGATGAAACCACGAACCAAAATCCCAAGCCAGAATGCAGTGTACCGAGCACATAAATATACTAGAGTGCATACTGTGCGGTAACTAAGTATTTACAGCAGGTTTAGAGCAGTCCAGAAAGTAGAAGTTACATTCGTCTCCGCTCTGCAGCATCTGCTATTACCAGTCAGTAGTTAAAATTTCTGTGAAATTTAGCAGCATGCTAACCCATGGGCGTCTGATGATATCTGACTATTTTTTGGTTAAGAAAGTATTTTTTTAATCTAAAAATCGCATCTAAGGGAACCCTCAGTCACTCATGAAGCTTGAGACCTTTCTGCTAAAGTTCTCTTCCTAGAATCTTTAAATGACTTTTATAGCATGTTTGTTAGAACAATACTTTTAAAAAATCCATTACCACCCAATTAAGGAAAGATATAAAGGTAGAACATAAAAGCCCAAAGTAAACAGTGACAAAGATGGGCCTCTATCAATTTCAATAAGCCAGCAAATGTCAAAGGAAATCATTTTAAACACTATTCTAAATACTGTTCTTTAAAAATAAAAATTAACATTTAGAAATACTCTTCATGTTAAAATTTAGCATCATGGGATGCATGACAAAATTCTGAAGTTTTTACCTGAGAAGGGGAAAAAAAAAAAGAAATCACACAGCTGAAAAAGAGTTAATTCACTAAGGCTTAAAGATGACCTTGCTCACATCCATATTAAAATCTTGTCACCCTCGTCTTTAGAAATGTCTTAAGCATTATTTTTCTATTACTTTGAACCACCTATTTTTCTGTTCAAAAGATGGAAAAAAATGCTAAAGACATTTGACTGATGGGCAATAATGGAAAATAAACTTTTTAAACTTCATTACTACTATTTTTCCATAACACAAAAGATCAGGATGACGGGGAAGTGAAAGCACATGCATTACTCAAACTGATCTGTCATAGTAGCTGACTAAACATATATCCTTTCTTTTTCTGATATTATTAGCTATAGTTTTTCTAGTAAATTCCTAGCAACCACTGCATCTAAGCAGTTTTGACAAAAAAGAAGGCTTATTGCTAAACACCTTAAAAACATTTACCAAGGTAATAAAGGAAATGTCATTCCCTCCTACTGAATGTTTGGGCATAAAAGAGGTATTTGTATAATGTAGTTCATGATTTACCGTATCTATAGTGTCCAAAAAAAGCATAATGAAAAAGAAGCATTTTTCCAGTGGTTTAACAACTATTTGAGTCAACTGTTAGGCTTTCATTATGACTAGTGACCAACTGCTCACTTTTAAAAGCAAAGGAGAGAAGAGTAACTGGAATAGAGATTGGAGAGGAAGAACAAGCACTCTTTCTAAGTTTATGTTCTACATACCTTTTCCCCATGCAAATACAGTTATTTTTTCCTGGCCATCAATCTATAGACAAGTTGGAGGCTGCCGTCTGAACACTTCACACAAGTACGCTTTTTCTTAACCTTCAACTTTCACCTGTGAAACATTCATTTACCTGTTTATTACTATTGAGTGCCTGTATGTGCCAGGCACTGTTCTAGGCCAGGTTATCCTGTTCAAATAGATGACAATAGGTAAGTATCTATGGACCTGTAGATGTGGCTCTCTAAAGATCAGAAAAATTCTAGTGAGGAATGTGATTAACCAGAGGAGGGCTGCCAGACTGATGAAAGGTTCTATCTAAATGTTGCAAAAGTACTGGCCGACCGTGAGGACAAAGATCAGAGAGAATTCCGGGCCATTGATCAGTTTTATCTGCCAGCCTAAAAAGTAAGAGTGCAAAACTGCTCCTACAGTGTTAAGCTCTGATATTCCCTAAATGATAAATAATTCATGTTCTAAAATGGAAAAGATGTTCTGATAGCTGACAGTCTCAGAAATTCATGCAAACCTTTCATGAAAGTGGAATACAATGATTCATTCACTTCCTCACTTTGCAAGTCCAGCCTACATGACATATAAATATTTATACATAAACATGTATAGGCAGATATTTGATTTCATATTCTATTTCAGATATACCAATAGTAACACACATACTTGCAGAAGAAACAAATAACTCTTCATTTCTGTACAGGCCAGTGTTAATCTAGACTCAAAAGATTGGAGCAGCTTCATGCCGTGATTTGAGGCTACTGTTCTAGGCAGTAATGTTTCAAGATAAAATTTAGCAGTTTTGAAATTCTATAACTAAACACAATTTTGTTAGACATAAAAAAAAATTAACACTATAATTAATGACTGCCTCAGAATCCAAACTGCTATTGAAGATGACAGTATGAAACCACAGAAGAATCATAAAGATGATTAATTATACAAACTAATACTTGTTTCAGAAGGTTTATATTCAGAGACCATTTATCACCAAAATGGGAATATATTAATCTCATTGAATATTGCAAATTACTATGCACACATTAATTTGGTTTTTATAAAATTAGATATTAGGGTTTTCTTTTCATTTAGTCAAGTACTCCGTAAAATATAAAAGTCATAAGTATTTTCTTATCAATTCAGAAAAAAAGTGGCTTGAAAATTTATGAACTAATGCTACCTGAATAAGCACACTATTTATATAATAATTAGTTTAATCATGGTCTTTAACATATGTAATTATCAAAATAGACCCACTGCTACTACATTTACTATAAGATGAATACTTATAACATTAATTGAAATAGCACTTTCTTTTTAACATACTTTTCCTAGAAAAAATCATGTTAACACTAAAATTATAATCATATATTTTAACCAGATTTTATTTCAAATACATATAATTTATTATGACAAGGAAATGAACTAATATATTATTTCAAAGTAGCTTATTTTATGTAATTATATTTATTAGCACCCCAAATCTGTCCATACAAATATGCCTTTGTGCTTTTTACTTAACTGCACAGGTTTGTGGCTAATAAACATTCAGGTTAAAAACACTAAGTATCTGGATTTTCAGTTTTTATCTGGATTTGGGCATCACATAAGTCTTTTCCATGGAGGGAAAAACCAAAAGAAGTGTTTAGCATTAGCGAAGGAAAAAACACCGTTTAAGCCATGGAAGAATAAGCTAGCACTTAAAAGACCTTCTAGAGTCCAGAAACCTATGGCCACACTCATTTAATGAGAAACACAAGTGTTCGGGGCAATTATAACTGGACTCTGGTGAGCTGAGCCTAGCTCAGCCCTCCCCTCCCCTCCCGGATGCTGCCAGAACTGAACCACGCTATCGGGCTCCTCGTCGGCAGAGGATAATGGCTTTCATAAAGCACAATAATTAAATCGACTGATTTCAAGTGCAGTTCTTTTTCATTAAGGAACTCGTATTTGCATCAACCCCCAAATTTCAGTTTAACTTCATATTTTGTCTTCTGCATGCCAGCCTTCCCCACAGAGGGGGATTATTTATATTCAGGGCATAAATTCCTGTGGAAAAGGGATGTGGGCCCTGTCCTACTGGAAAACGTGAAGTCATTCCACGAAGCGAACAATTATTGCCTCAGTGTAATCCACTTAAAAACCATACGTGTATTATTTAGTTTGCGTCGCTCAAACACTCTTTTAACTCCCAATACATCCAGTTTATCAGGTGCTACTATGCTGAACAGTGATTTAAAGTACAAGGAAAATGGCTCACAGAATCCCTTTTTCTTCTTACTCTAGCTGTCTGTGAGAACGGCTGGAGGCACTGTTTATAGTCCCTGTACATTACACCTTGACCACCATTCTAAAGTATCTTGCATAGGTCATTTTTCCTACTGGGATTCCAAGTAGAATTTTCATTCCAATTTTTAATTGTAGCTTTAAAATAGATTCAGATGAACGTTTAAAACCACGCTTTAGCGACTGCGTTTGATCTCATATTCTCCTTTTTCCCTTCCAAGATTTTTTAAGGCCCTTTTAACATACTGACAAGTGTCAAATTTACTGCATTTGTTACAATTTGTATAAGATGACTGCCTTTCTTTTGGCCTCCAAGAGTCACAGCAAACAAGGCACACGAAATGGTGCCAGAGCTCAGGGTTAAAATTTAAAGATTAATACACATTCCCTTAGATAATGAGTAAATGGGGTACTAAACAGAGAAAGCCAGGGCAATAAGACCTCCTCATCTCCCAAATTACGGTTTTCCAGTTGCCGTTTTATTTTTCCAACTCTACTTTCAGCCGAAATGATTTTGGAATTTTATCATTTTGACTACTGTAGGAATAAAATCAGGGATCTGAAACTTATGCGTATTTATCCCAACTGAAAACAAAATCTTCCCTAGAAGAGGTTAATGGAAAAAGAAATAAATAGGAGGTAGAAGATAAACTGCTTCTTTCACAACTGGGGCTGCAAACAGCATTCTAACTAATTCAGATAAGCAGCAAACATAGTTGTTAGGGGGTATTTATGGCAGCTGCATCTGTGTGCCTGCACTGAAGCATTAACAATGGCAGCGGGCTTTCTGTAAAACATATCGGTGAGAGAGACAGGTAGCGAGGCTGGTTATCAATCATCAGGACACGTGAATAATTCTACACTCACTGGCCCATGTGCCGTTAAAATCAGCTTTCTCTCTCTCTATATAGAAAACCTTGCTATTTGGTAAAGAGCCTTGGCCATGAGTAATTCTTATTTTTAATTCTTAAGAATATGTGTGTTCACACATCATTTTTGAAAAACCCAACAATGATTAACAGGTCTGAAGAAGAATACACTCGACATGTTCAGGTTATATTTGTAGTTAATTTATGACTTGTTATCTTACTCATCTTTCAATTAATTGAATGGGATCACACAGCTCCAAAACATATGGTGTCCTATAGTTCGGGGAGCAAAATCTTGCAAACTTATTCAAGTGCTGGGCTCATTTTAAAATTTAGATCTTCGAATTTTAAGTGGTACATGCAACCACTGTCTATTTAAGTAACTTTTGAGATGCATGAATAGAATAAAAGTTATAGCCAAATAATAAAATGGGTCTTCTCTTTCAAGGAATTCATATAACTTCCATTTATGCTAATGGGAGGTAAGCACCTGCTCTGCAAAGAAAATAGACCCCTATCTGTGAAAATAAATGTGTACAGTATATTTTCCAGATACAATGCCAAAATGAAACAACCAAAAACATATGCTGTATAAACAAAGCATCATGTGGCCTACCTGAAAACACTGCGTTTTATATTTTACCTCCTTACTCATAGGCTTTGAGATGTTACTCATGCCTTTGCCATTTAAATGTAACAAGAAAAAAAAAATGTAACAAGAAAAAAAAACAAAAGGATGGACAGACTCAATCCGGTGATTTCAGTGAGCGCACACACAATCCCGTTTACCCCTTCAGAAGTTCATAATAAATCGCATCAGTAAATCTGGATCCGAGCCACTGCTCTCTGCCATCATCTTAAAAGCCATGGAGGACAACTGTACATAATAGAGGTGGGCACGATCATGGGGGCACTGTGCTGGGACTCCCTGCAGCAGCTGCACCTCGGCTGGGACAGGAGATGAGGCAGACGGTTGTTAATGGCCGGTGACACCGAGTCCCGTTCTGCAGTGCCCTCTGGTTGACAGTCAGGTCCCACAGGAAGGCACATCAACCTGGACTTGAATGGAGCTGTCTCCACTGGGAGTCACAGAAGTCTCCTTTCAGGGGACAGAGAAAGGCTGTCCCTCTCAACTCCACCTGAAGGTAGGTATCACAGAGCTCGCTCCCTTATTACACTCTCAGTTAAAATTATGTGATCAAAAGAGGGTTGTGGGGAGGGGAACTAGAATATCCACCAAATACCCAAATATCATGATACTGAGAATGTGGAAATATTGCTCTTCTCATCCAACATTTTAAAATAGTCCTAAGGAATAGGTAATAACAATACTGGGCTTCTCGGGTGGCACAGTGGGAAAAATATCCGCCTGCCAATGCAGGAGACACAGGTTCAATCCCTCGAGAAGGAAATGGCAACCCACTGCATTATTCTTGCCTGGAGAATCCCATGGACAGAGGAGCCTGGTGGGCTGCAGGCCATGGGGTCACGAAGAGTTGGACACAACTGAGCGACTTCACTTTCCCTTTTCACTTTCATGCATTGGAGAAGGAAATGGCAACCCACTCCAGTGTTCTTGCCTGGAGAATCCCAGGGACGGCGGAGCCTGATGGGCTGCCGTCTATGGGGTTGCACAGGGTCGGACACGACTGAAGCGACTTAGCAGCAGCAGCAGGGTTCCTCTGCATGGGGCCCTGCGAGACGACAGCACAGGTAAAGCCAGCCTTGCTCTAAAACAGGACCTTAGAGAAAGAGAGCCTGCTGCTCTCGCCTCCTTTCTCCACAGCCTAACAGAAGATTCGGTCAAGAACACCACAGGAGAACAAGCGTGAGATGTCCTCTGGCAGACAAGACCCCCATCTGAGGTACTGAGATCCAAGAAAATGGATCAACAGAGTGTCCTCTCAAAACTACCATTAACTCTCATATACAGATTGTATTTTAAGGCTTACCTGAAAGTGTTTCATCTTCTTCCTAGAAGGTTCCACAGGCCAGGTTTTCTATCCAAAGGCCAGCGTGACTCTGGTGATGGGTTTCGTTCTAATGGGGACTGGAGGACCAATTTTGAATACAGATAATGGGAGCACAGTTTCCGGGCAGTCTGATCCTCAATGACATCCTTTTTCTTTTCCTTTATATTTTCTTCCTTTGAAAATCACTTCCTGCTCAAACCCCTTCTCCTTTCTCAGCAGTGCACCGGTATTGGATTTGACCTTGAATTCCAGATGGGCCAGGCTGCTGTAAAGGCACTCTGTCTGGCTTTCCACAATATGGGTGATTACAGAGGCTGGCGGGGTACTGTTTACGGGGTGCCCTTCTCTTCTAAGGGGCGTCCCTGGTGGCTCAGACGGTAAACAATCCGCCTGAAATGTGGGAGACTGGGGTTCGATCCCTGGGTTGGGAAGATCCTCTGGAGAAGGGAATGGCAACCTGCTCAAGTATTCTTGCCTGGGGAATCCCAAGGACAGAGGAGCCTGGCAGGCTACACTCCATGGGGTCGCAAAGAGTTGGATGTGACCAATACAACAACATTTATGGACAGTTACGCTCCGTCAGTTCCAGGTTGGTGAACGAGACAATAGTAATTACCGTCATGGCAGTATTTCCCATGATCTACCATCTCTCCCAAGTGGGCTTCTGCTAAACCTAGCTGTTGGAAAGTCATCTTTCCCTTCAGTACATGGAACTCTACAGATTTGGTCTTCAGAAACTTAGAACAGGGTATTAGGACAGAAAAGTACCCCTTTATTTCTCCCCCAAAACACACAAGATAAATTTGTAAATACGTTACAAAAATACTCAGGAAAATATATACTTTCAGCAAAATTCTGTTGTAAAGTCTGGGTTTTTCTGAGCTATAGATGACTTTTTATAGGATCAAACAACACCGAAGGAACTGTTTGAATATATAAGCCTATCCTGATTTTTGGTCCTTCAGGAAAGGGCTAGAAGATTACAATAGCTTCTCTCAATAAAATTGTAGAACCCTTTTTTTCCTGGTAGTGAATTTGTAGGGATAAACAACCCTACAAATAGTTGGGCCTATTATATGTCACAGAGATTTTTCTATAGCCTGTCTAGACTCCAGACAATAGGTGAGACCGGCCTAGAGTTGCAGACATTTCTATAGTCTGTAATATCACTTAGAAAAGCAAGGGCAATAATACCAAAATGAAAACCAGCCTGACCTGCTAGTACGATAGAGGAAATATGAGTGTAACAACACTATACGATTTAGAAATGATGACAACTACGTAGGAAGAAGTTTTAGCAGCCAAGTATCAGCCAAAGCAACTTACGAAATCAAATATACTCCCAAAATATGAGTCATATTCAAGTAATTCTGTCCCATGGCTATATTATAACGTATTGCAGTAAATCCTGTATACATGTTATGCTGTATTTTCTTATTGCCTAAAGGTGGTGTGTGTGAATGTATATTACATGTATATATGAATTATGTTTATATATGAATTATGTGTGGTCAACATACAGATTTTTCAAAATGCCTTACTTTAAATAAACCAGACTGTCGAACTATTATGCTTTCCAGTCCTCTTTGGATAAAGTACTGTTGTATATACTCCTAAAAGAGTTAAGGAATGTTACGTATAATAAACAAGGGAGGTAGAGAAAGGAGTTTTTAAATTTCATCTATTTTCTACCATTTCATCTCTAAGCACATCTGTTTTCTCTGCTGCAATTATACCCATTATAAACAAAGGAAAGAGAGAAACTTTTTTGTTTCTTAATATTTCTCTTCTTTCCTACCTCTCAAATTTTTTAAACAAAGGAACCAATGTAGAATGCAGGTTTTTGCTGCTTAGTTTTATTTTGATGAAGACCATGAAAAAGATGCACTGACTAAAGTATTCACTGAAGGAAATATTGGCAATGTTTTGGCTTTAGAATATATTGGCAATATTTTCAGTTCTGAAGGGTATTCTCGTTCTCAAAGATTCCAAGCTACGTCAGTAGTCACCAGACCACTCCCTTCTCACCACTGGGGATGGATGCTAACACGGCCTCTGTCCCTGTTGGAACGACTCAGCCTGTGGCATCAGGAGTAGTTAAGGGGGAGTCTACTGAAATAGTATGCAGTGAAACGGAGAGATGCCTCTAGACATTCTACTTAAGAGTGGTACATCCCCAAACAGGAAACTCCCATCTCTGAACACGTACACACACAGACACCATCCAGCTTGTAACACAACCACCTCTGCCATATAGCGTCGCCAAAGTTCCACTGTAGAACAGACCATCCAGGACTGCCAAAATCGTAGAAAGCTCATGGATGAAACCACAAAGAGCCCTTCTCGGTGATCAGCTCTGCCCACCCACCAGGCACTCCAAGCACACTCCTGAGGTGGAGGATGTTACACCTAGAAATGTGGTGTATTTCCCCCCGGAATGCAAATGTTAGATTCATATCACACTAACACAATTTACACAACATGCTTATTTTGTTTGGCTTGAAAGTTCAATATTTTGTCTTTAAGAAAAAACTTCTTTCACCCCATCAGAAATGAAGATTTTTGTCAACACTTTCTAGAGAGTAAAAATAAACAGATCTGCTTTCATAAAATTGCTCTGTAATGTAATATTAAGTGTAGTGTGGATATTCAAGGAGATTTATCTGAAATCAAATATGTAGTTCTTCTGATGTGTGCCATAATGTTCAGAAATATTTTACACATCATGTAACAAGATAAACCCTAGAAGTATACACTGCATATAACAACTTTGAATATCACGAAAACGGTACAAAGTTCTGACTCACCTCAGCTATTTAACTGGCTACTTTTAATTAAAGACTAATAGTATATAGCTTTTAATTGAACATACCAACTAAAGCTTGACTTTTCAAAATAAACAACAAATTCCAAATTCAATGTTAGCATGATGAACTTGGCAAACTTTTCATTCTCATGAAATTGGCAGGGGGGTGGGGTGGGTGGGGGTGCAGGTGGACAGAGGACCATGCTTCATCACAGGACAGCTGGGAATTCTACAGCACTCAGAAAGTAGCCTGATCCTTAACTAACGGGTCCTGTGTGTGGAGTCGGAAGACCAAATTAGACCCCAAGGAAGTCTCCCCAAACTCCCACTGAAGTCAATGGAAATTTGCAAACGTACTCGAGAGGGCTCTCACGGTCCACAAGGTGCTGCCAAAAATTTCACTAGGTATTTAAACCAGATATACAAGCCAAAAAAAAAAAAGAAGCCTGAACACCAAAACACTAAATCAAAACACCCAAACCAGATAACGTACCTCTCCGACGTCGTAGATCCAAATACGGCCTTCTGAGTCCCCAACGGCAACTTCCTTGCCACCTTGAGCCCAACGAACACGGTTCAGGGCAGACGCCCCCTCAATGGCCACACTCGCTGTTGGAACCTGCCAAAGGGGTTACAACAGAAACCAAGAATCTCTGAATATGCACTTAAATATACGAATTGACAATGATACGTTCAACTGGATGAGTCACCGCGGCCTGCGTGCACATGAAGTAATATACGTCTCTTGTGCAGTTGGTAAAGGATTCATTGTTCTTAAATCATATGCTCCACTGAATTAAGAGGTAGAGAGGAGAGACACTTTAACAAAAAAGGAAAAGAGAGAGAGTCTTTTGCCATAGTCAGTGGGCATGAGTGACATAAATATCTGTGCGGATTATGCAGGGTACACAGACATCACACAGCAGCTAAATGTGAGACTTCTTGATTGGGTCCTGATTTATGGATTGATGGAGAGAGGGAGACTTCAGGATTTACCAAGATTAAGGATACTATAAAAGGTGGGGATGGGGTTTATGGTGAAAAATAAGTCATATTATATTATTAAGTGTCTTCAGGGGAAAAAAATGTATTGATCCCTTGAAACCTCATCATGGAAGGGATGCTCAGAAGAAAAAGTTCAAAACCTCAAGTTCTCCTTTTTTCTTTTCCTCTTTCCGTCCTGTTTTCCTTCCTCCCAGCAGTACCAAGGTGCAGGAAGTGCTAACTCTGAAAACCGACGATACCGTGACAGAGTGGAGCACTTACTTGTAGAAAAGGCCATACACCTGCTTTAATAAGCACCTGAAATCTGACAACATTGATAATTACAAATATTAATCATTATTAAAGTGAACTGGAGGTGCTGAGATGGAACCTGTAGTATTTGTTATAAGAACCTTACTATTTGGAAAAAAGAATTTTAGTGGGTCTACCCCTCTTTCATCATGAGTTGTGTAAACTCACATCTGGAAGTCTGGGAGTTTATAACTGATAGAAAGATCAGCTGTCTGAGCTTCCTACAAGAATGTTGAATAGGAAATGACAACAGCCCATTAAAAAAGGTAAATGTTAAAACAAAAAGGAAAAAAGTATATAGTGAAAAGAGGGCCACCAACATCATCTCATGCCACTGTTTCAAGACCTGTGTCTAATACACATGACTTCTTAGGGTGGAAACACGACCTGGCCTGTGCCTCTGCACCCCCCGCGTTCTGTTATTAAGGGAATTGAAACCATCTGTTTATATGAGATTATTGACCCAACACCTATCTTTAAAATAGCAATAAAAACTCCATCATATGTAAGAATCTATGTTTAAATTTAATCCCAAAATCAATAAAAATTCTTTTACCTGCTTAAATCACGGTATGTCAATTGATAGCAAAAATCTAAAATAAAAGTCCCAGCTCATTTTTTTTTTAAATACACAATTTCTACAATAAAGGGACCTGCTGTGCAGTGCTGTAGACTGAATTTTTAACCAAACTTTTCAAAGGCCAAAACAATATGAATTGCAATAGGCCATAATTCTGTCAATACACTTTATCATTCGTGTGCTACTCAGAAAACAAATCTGAGAATTGGCTATATAGTTTTCAGAATTAAAATTTTTAACTCCATAATTTAGGGAGATCATAAGGCTCCCACTTTTCATAACGCTGGTTAATATCAGATTTTATCTCTGAACAATCTCAAAAATTGAATAAAAAGTATTTAATCTTAATATAAAGATGACAAAAGATTACTCAAAATAAAATGATTTTTGGATACATTTTAAATTATGCCTAAAACATATTAAAGAATTTTAAATATTTAGAATTAAGTAATGTAGCAAACTGGAGCAATTTCTATTTTAACCATTTAAAAATATCTTCTTTTCATCGATATCATAAATGGTGGGGGTAAAAAAATAGAAACTGACAGTCTATAATACAGGCTAAAAGAATTATGAAATGTATGAAGAAAATGACAAAAATATTTCATTAATTTGACAAGTAATGAGTTTTCAAAAGTTGCTGAATCTATAATGAAAATAATCCATAACTGTCTCTTACTCTTGTATTTCAGTTTCTTATATATTTTCACAGTTTTTAATCATTTTAATTGCACACACAGAAGCTATACACATAATTTACCACACAGCGTAGAGATGAGTAACAGTGCAGTAGGTGAACGTAAAAGCTGTCCTTGCACAGGGGTACTTGGAATAAGTTGGTTTAAAAAGCACTGTATTTTGAACACCGACAAAGCAGCACTGAGGTTTCAGGGTTTTTGTGTTTTTTTTTTTTTTTTAAACAAATCTAATTTCTAATCGGACAAATATTTGAAAAATCTTGTTCAACTTGACAGAAGACAAAAATGATTTGAGGGTTTTAAAAAGTGTTCAGTTTATTACTGGATCTGAATCAGGCTCAGTGTTATCTACTATTATTGCAAAAGCAGAACTACATTCACCGCAAAACTAAACGATTTGCATGCCCAGTAATGATTTCTTACAATGCTTAGCTATAAAGGACTTATGTGGTTGTCTCTCGATACCTAGAGAGAGGGAAGGGGGGGGTGGATCACATTTGGCAATGCTGAGATATTATTTCATTTTACCTAAAGAGCAGATAAAAAACCAAATCTAAACAAAAAGAGTTGCAGAGGAATTACTAAGGACTTGGTAGGACACTCCACTGCATCATAGTAATAGTTGAGTATCACCTGAACTCACTTCTAGTAAATCTGATTTCTAATTGTGTGTGTGTGTGTGTGTGGAGGGGGGGGGATTGTTTCCTAAATCAATCTGAAAATTGTGTTTTTTTGGTTGTTTACAGTGAATGAGTTTATTCTACCAAAGAGAAACAATATGATTTTAATCAATGGTGATGAAAGACTTTGGGAAACCATCACATTGTCGAGTAGTAGGCACCTTTCCATGAAAGGCAGTAATGTTATAAACGTTTCAGTGTCTGAAATGATGGGCCCTGCACGTACTGCTGCCCTTCATTTCCAAAGACGCTTCATTACATAACTCTTGTCTTTGTCATGTGGTTCTGGTAGCCAAAAGGAAAAATCAAAAACAGAGTTAAATGGAAAGATTTGTAAAAGACAACTATTTGGCAGTGGTTTTAGGTGACTATAATCTATGATACAGTGACTCAATAGTAACACCTGAAGGATATTTCCCTGCCCCTCCCCAAAAAATATCAGGGCAGCCGGCTTCTCCTCACATCCCCCAGCTGTAGGCTTCCTAATTAAAAAGGCTGAGCTGTTTCCTGTTCAGAACACTTCAAAAGACCTCTCCCTTGTTCTCCACTTGACACGTAGTTTTCAGCACTTGTTCTTCTTACCTGTCCACTCTTATTGATGGAGAGCTACCCTGAATCACGGACCAGCTGATGACCAGACCATTTTATTGTATTAAACTGAAGGACCTTTAATATTCAGGTTTCTTTTTAAACTCAACCCCAAACTCTAGTACCTGAAAATCAGCACCTCAATAATTTTGAGAGTGGAAAAAAGGAATAAGACATGTGATATAATTTTACAAACATGAATACATACAGCATGATTTTTAAAAACACTATTTCCCTGTTGTTAATTGCCTTTTGAAAAAAATTTCACTTGTGAAGTACTCCAAATGTGACATGTTAAAATATTTTAAAAAATTACTGCATTTAATATACATGTTCATAGATAGAAACTATTATAAAAGTGGTGAATTCAGTCTCTTAGACAAGGATTATTTACCTTCTAAAAATTAAATGGAGACTAGATCTAAACATCAACAGTCCAGAGAATCATCTTTTACGGATTTAAAACAAATCGTGCAAACAGCAAACACTGGCAAATAGCCCTTTTAAAAAGCCCAATCTCAAGTCAGAGTCCACAAAAGCTTACTTTTCCAAGTGTTTGCCCATAGAGTTATTTCAACACCACTCTCAAATATGCCCCAGTGTCCTTTCCCGCAGTGAAAGGCGTGAACACGTATGGTTTTGCTCTTTGCAAAGAAGGGTCGTCAATTGTCCAGGATTCTGCCACGGTTTTAGGGATGAAGTGAGATTAAATGATTTGGGGCCAAATGCATCTGCCAATTCCCTGCAGAGCAGCGGAGAATGGGGGGTCGGCAGCACAGCTGCAATTAGAGGGTCTGTCCAAAAAAGGCCGTTTCAGAGAGAGGGGGAGACGGAAAGAAGCCGCCGGCGCCCCCCTCCCAGCCCGCCGGGTCCGGCGCCTGCGCTCACCTCGGTGTCATTGTTGAGGTTCCAGAGGTCCAAGCGCCCCATCCCGTCCACGCAGGCAAAGAGCGCGGGGTGCACGGGCGACCACATGACATCGTACACATAGTCTGCATTGTCTTCAAAGGAGTAGAGCGGCTTGTTGTGCTGTAAAGCAGAGAGACCGTGAAGACTTTGTGGCGCTGCCGCTGCCTCGGGCTGTCTAGCGAGCCTAATTAAAAACTTTGCACATTCACAAAGTGTCATAAAACTTCCCGAGATGAAAGTCCTCGGGAAGGTGAACCGCAGCTTTAAAGTTACTAGAACTGTCCACTGGCATAAATAAATACCGGGGGTGGGGGCGGGGAGGGACTCTTAAGGGGCTGGGGGCTGGGACGGGCGGGGAGGCGGCTTCAGACACAGTAGTGGGAGACATTCCACACAGGTGAACGGCGGCCCGGGAACTCGGGGTGCTCGCCGGGCTACGGGATGCGAGATGTTGGGGGCCGAACCCAGGCGTGCTCTGCTCGCCGGGGTCAGACCTGCGGGGGAAGGCTCTGGAAGCCCGGGCAATCGCGGTGACCCAGAACCCTTAGCACGGAAGGCAACGCCTGCCACCTAGCGGCCGTTTTCCGTGGCTGCAGCTCTGCTTCCAATCCGACTCCGGGGCCAGATTTACACTTTAATGGTTCCTTTGCGCGGGAATGGGGTCACGTATTTTAAAGGGATCCGTAGCTCTTCGGGCACGTGAAACATCTTGCGGTTCTGAGATTCTGGTCTCCCTATCTAGGGTCAGTTCACCCAAATCAGGTGGATTGGTGAGGCTCAATGCAGTGTCCCTCAACCTCCGAGGAAGGCGAATCACATTTTCTAGCTCACCCAATATTTCTAAGAGCCCTGAAAATCGGTGTTTTGGGGGGAAATGCATTAACACACCCCTACTGCATACAAATGCTTTCCCTCTGGAGGGATACAATAAACTAAAATGGCACTCCTGATTTCCAGCGAATATTGTCACATCAAAATAGCACAGAAGTCAGAGGCAAGTATGAAAGTACACCAGAAATAAAACGTAATTGGACTTCATGAATTATTCATTCCATCTGGCTTGTCTTATTCTAATTTCTGCATAATGGCTTTACTAATCCCTGATCAATTAATGTAAAATGAAATTTAAATGATAATGAAAGCCCTAGAGATAAAAGAAATTAAGTATTCTTATATCCTCTGACAGAAATCTAAACAATGGGAGTTTTTTTTCCCAATGTCTTCATCCAGTCAGCTGTCTGTACCCTCTTCATGGGCTCAGTCGAATGCCTGTACAGGCCAGAGTAATAAGACCAAAAAATGATAACACACAATATGAACAAGCAAGTCCTTTCTGCAGAAAATGTTCAAAGAACCTATCTGTGGGGAATCAGCACCAAATATCTGAGCAAATTCCCAAGATGTACTGTGAGGGAAAATAAAAAGGCCAAAATCCATGTGCTGAACTCAAAGTGGGAAAAATCAGTGAGATGACAATAAACCTCCCATAGCCTGAACCTAATGCAAAAATTTAAGGTAGTGACTAAGTGATTTCTCCTTCCATGAATTATCTTGCTTTGGCATTGCTAAGACGTGAATACAGTTGTAAGACTATTAAAGCAACAGAAGATTTTAGGTGAGACATTGCGTGTGTAGGGTGGGTAGTGTGTGTGGTCTTATTTTTAATTTAAGAAGTACCTAAAAAAACATGTAACGCTGTGACCGCAAAAAGAATTAAATGGACATTAGTTTTATAGTTTTGTATTTTACTCCTCTACATTATAACTCTTATGCAAATATAGCTATTCTATCCCATATTTGCACTCTAATTTGGACCTAAGATTATTCACCTATTTGCTATTGATGTAGCTTTTTCCCATCCTCTCTCACTGCTTGGACTAGATGATTCAAACTTCCTTCTTCAGAGAATCTGAATATCCAGTGAAACTTAAAATAATATAACATCATCTTTTTAAATTAATATATAAAAAAAAGGCAGGGTAGATAAAGTAGGTAGTCCTTCATTGATCGCTTCTGAGTATTAAATTCTCTTAGTAGAAGATTATTTCTGTCCCAAATTCTTGATTTTATAGCTAGCCAGTCACTATTTGTTAGAGAATATGAGTAACACATTTTTATTAAAATCAAAGAGTAGAAAAGATTTACACATGCTTTAAAAAGCCAGTTCTCAAGACCCTTTATTAAATAACCCAGATGATAGGATAACTGGGTATACAGAGGGGTAGACACAGATGAACACAGATATTCAATAAATATATAACTAATTTATAGTCCTTGCTTTGCTCAATTAGAAAACCATCCAGCTTTAAAGCCATCCAGGCATTTTCTAAGAAGCTGATATTATTTGATATGTTAATTCTCTCAAACTACATTGCTAATCTCTAGTGTTTCTTTCCTTTTCTCTTTTGGTGGCTTTTTCTTTTTTTTTAATAAACTTAGTCAAAACTGTAGTATATCTTGGATATTTTACCTTTTAAACATCTGGAAATAACTTTTAGTTCATCTGACCAAAAGCCAATTTTCTCATATTAAATAGTCTTGTAGTGAAATGCTAATATTCCCTTATCACCTCCTACCTCCAAGACTGAATCTTTCATTCTAAGAGTCACTATGCAAGTAATTCTAAATTACAAATTGTGCATGTTTGGGGCAAGGGAGAGGATTTATATTGTCAAAGGATTTGTTTTAACCTTGATAAATTTACAGGATGAAGAAGCCTTGGTCAGGATTGAAGGCATTGATAGGGTACCAAGGGAACCACCATCCATGAACCAGTAGTTCCCAAGATTAGATCAGCAGACGCCAGAGGCACAGGCTGATGCCACTCTTATAATAGTAAGCACTGCTCTCCTGAACATTAAGTGCAGTTTATTTCAATAAAGGAGCTTTCATTCTATCTTATTTGGGACTCAAAAGGTAAGCTGAAAACCTCACTGAAAATTTGTCTCAAACACTTAATATAAAACATCTCCTAATTTACATATATATCATGAAATATTAGCACTTTCATATAATACGTCAAAAGCATTAGGGCCTAAAGATTCTGGTTTTGAATTCTGAAACATAGATGCTTGTATCCACAAAGTTGTTACAGCTTGCTATTGCATTAGCACCAGTTTTAAAACACTACAAGTTTTGAAAAGGTGGAAAGTGTAGGGGCAAATTTGACCAATGATTTTTGAGGAGGAACCTGTAACATTATTTGTATGTATTAAAGCTACAGAAGCTTGATAATCTTAGATATTTACTCTGCAAAATACTAGGCCACTTAGCAAAGTAAAATATCATTCCACTGTGTGTTACTATAGAAAGTGTTTTTCAAGACAATCACATTTCACTAGGCAAAACCCCCTTCACTTGTGTGTTCTCTTTTCTAATGCCCTGCTTGGTATTGGTGACCTGTCAGAAAAAAGAAAAAGGAAAACTGCCTTTTAACGCAGCCAACAGTATGTGTGACGCACGCCAATGAAATGAAGCTGTAACAACCAGACAAGTTTCCAGGGCTGTGCCCCCCGAATGCTGAAATATCCAGACATGGATCAGCATGATTTTAATGCCCTGATTCTCGAAGTGGAGAAGTAGGCCACCAGTCACCTCCCAGACAGACTTGAAGGGCAGGGAAGGGGAAATTACTGGGTGTTTGCATGTGCCTGACTATATATACATATTGCCTAATTTAATTCACATCAAATCTCTGAAAGGTAGACAGTATTTACAGAAAAGAAAATGATAGTTCAGGAAAGTCAGTAGCTTTCCCGAGGTGGTACGTGGCGACACTGGAGTTGGTTCTTTGGTTTTTCTAGCTGTTAAGTACATTTTCTGTTCGCTGGAAATCTATGAAACATAGTGAAGGTCTTCAGTCGTCACAGAAAAAGAAGATCTGTTACCAGTCCTGGCTGCTATCCCGTTCAATTCAACCCAAACTTACTAAGCACACATTATGTAACTTATAGGAAGAGTTAAAAATATCACAGTCAGAACGTTTCATTTCCTGAATCAGTTATTAATAATCCCAAGGCTGTTACCCATACAATTCCAGGGACCCTTAGCATCTTGTGACGCTAACAGAAATCTTTCTCTCCAGCAAACTAAGAAAAAGGGTGGAAATGGCCCTCTAGCCAGCAGAGATTAAAGCAGGCCATGCATTAGAGAGTAGAATAAAATGATGCTAAAAGCAAAGATCCGGGTTCAAGTTCACTCAATACCGATACAGCCTTGGGTGAAGGACTCCAATTGAATTATATTATCTGATAGATGGGGATAAAACGAGGAGGATGGAACAGAAGAGGAAGTAGGAGAAAGTGCAAAAACTACAGACTTTGGGAAATTTCAACTTAGCATCCTTGGATCTTAGTTTATTTTCATCTGTAAGATGGAAATCTGGAGAAACTGACCTCAAGGGTTCCCACTGGCTTTGTGATTCCATGACTGTTCTGTTGTAAGCTGAATGGAATAAAGCATGTGAACGTTTAACAACGAGTTATTCAAAACTACATATTATAATTAAAGCCATCTTCCTTGATGTTCTGTGGAATTTATATCTCAGCAATTTTTTTACTTTGAGTTCATATTTCATCAAAATACACGAAGATATATGAAGGTAGTTTTCAGTGAAAAAAATGAAATAATAAAAGTAATAAAAGATTTATTTGACCAGTTGGAGAAGGGATAAAAAATATTAAATTTACATACAAGAGGCAGGTAGTGAACTCTGTTCAAAAATGAACAGTTACAACATCCATCAACGTTTTACAATAAAGACTTGATCTCTAGATTGAGCTTTGATTTTATAAGTACACTTCTGACAATGAGGAGAGCTGCACATTTTTCCAATCAGTTAAGTATAAAATGATTTCATGAGAGGTGAATTTCTATTTCTGATGTCAGAAATGTACCAAAGTCACATCCAGGAAATATAGTGTTTATTTTCCTCTATATGATTTATTTTCCTCTTATCAGACAGCTCAAGACATCCCAGTGGGCTTTAGTTTTTTGAAGGCTGATGAAAAGGAATATTTTGTGCTAAAATGCCTCCGAACACCTCCCAACACTGTGGTTCTTGAGGTTGCATCTGCCTGTAAATGATTAGCTTTCAAAGCCAACTTAGAAATGTCGACCCAAACCATGAACCTTTCCTTGGGAGGGCGGGAGTAGGGAAGAGGGTATCATATGGGTAGGTCGGATGGGGGTGGACAACTAACAGGAGCATTTCTGTATTTTTATTCTGAAATACAAGGAAAGCAAATGGAATCTTACCTTGAAAACTGTATCTTGTTGGGGAAAAAAATCACCATCACCATAATACTAAACAATAAGTAATAAGAAAACGTCCTTCAAAAATTGTCATGTGGGTTCTGGCGAAGTAATTAAATAGCCAGCCAGTTCTTCCAGGAAACATTAAACATGTGAGACCACAATATCACTTAAAAAAAAAAAAACTAAAGGACCCCCAAACTTGAAGCTCACAAAAATGGATGCCTCTACCATAAAAAAAAAAAGTCCTTATACAAACAAATCCAAACTCACAAACCAAACCAAAAAACCAACTCTGCTGGCCCAAAAAAAGGTGCTGGGAAGTTTGGTGCTGTTGAACCAAATGGAAACATTATTTGCAAACTACATGCTGGGTCCTCCTGAGGCACAAAGTAGCCTGTATTTATCTTAATTTGTGTGGCTCACATTGTAACAATACTCCTGATACCCAAATCCTACCTTTACCTGCCTCTATCGTGGTGAGAAATTCAAAGTCAGGCATAAACACTTTGGCTGAGCTATTCTTAACAGAGTTAAGTACGGTGAGTCTGTTCGTTGTTTGGTAGCCTCAACCAAAAGTACATCTGAGGACTTTAATTTGAATTAGTTAATATAAAATAATTAGAAAGAAGGCTCTAGAAATCCAGGAATGAAGCCTTTGCCTCTGTATAAATGTAGAAGTTCTGCTGAATAAGCCACATAAAAGGTGTTTTTTGTTACACTACCTTCCTCTCCTGCTTATTTGCATGAAAAATCCTTCTAATCCAGGAGGCGCCACCAATAAAGAGGATAATTATCCATATAAAAGAATGTATACATATTCACAGGTTTTGACTAGTATTTGAGTGTTTAAAGCCACGGGAAAAAAACCTACAAGCTTCGCCTCCCTCGTTCATAAAGGAGTATATTTCTCCCTACACAGGCACAATTTTTATGCACATCAGCTGCACCTAAGGGTTCGCCTTTAAAACGGGCCTTTTAGTGAAGCCTGTAGAGAATTACTGTGAAAACACTCAAGCTGGGGTGCACTCCTGAACTGAACTGTTTGGGTTCATCTTAGCTGCTAGGGCGCTTTGGGTAAGTTCTGCCTCCTGACTGGGGGACAGGCAGAGCAGAGAGTGTCAATTGATGGTTGGCTCTTTGGTACCATTCGGGTGGTCTTTCTCTGGACTGCTGGCTTCTATCTGATACAGACTCTGTGACTGTAGAAGGAGGCAAGCCAGTTTAAAAAGAGACCTTCCCTGGTTACTGCTGCCCCGACTGTATTTCTACCACGGGTGAGTGGTTTCACACCAAACACAATGCTGGTTAAAGAAACATTCATTGTACAGATAACATTCAGGTTGGTGAGAGACTGTGTTAGGAGGGAGGAGGGAATGGGTGGAGACTGATGTTTAGGACATGATGGTGGAGACGGATGTCCTCGGACTGGACCTACGCAGCCAGAAGTGTGGTTGTAGCTGTACCTTTAAAGGTTAGAAAGACAAGCAAGGATAGCGGTGCTTGCAGCCTTAAGCAGCTTTGCGTATTTCTTTGTTACTACTTAGGGTTAAATTGCACAACGGCATTTTGTTAGTGAGTAGATTCAGTGGTAGAACATCTCCACTCTGGTCTAAACTGTCCACCTCCATCCAACTCTAGTGTCTGGCTTACAAACTCTCTCCCCATTGTAAATAAATTTATATGTAATTATATTTGTATATATATTTATAAAATACACATATATATGTAGAAAAATGGGCTTCCCAGGTGGTACTACTGGTAAAGAACCCACCTGCCAACACAGGAGACATAAGACATGTGGAATTGATTCCTGGGTCAGGAAGATCCCCTGGAGGAAGGCATGGCAACCCACTGCAGTATTCTTGCCTGGAGAATCCCATGGACAGAGGAATCTGGTGGGCTACAGTCCATAGGGTTACAAAGAGTCGGATACGACCAAAGCAACTTAGCACGCATGCAAAAATATAAATATATAAATTTAGAAATACATAATTCTTAAAGATTTAAAAGATAAAGGTATAAGCCTAGATGGAATTCCCAGGTGGGACAGCGGTAAAGAGTCTGTCTGCCAACGCAGGAGATGCAAGAGATGAAGGTTCAATCCCTGGGTAGGGAAGATCCCTGGAGAAGGAAATGACAACCTGCAACAACAACTCTTGCCTGGAGAACCCCATGGACAAAGGAGCCTGGTGGGCTACAGTCCATGGCGTCGCAAAGAGTCAGACACGACTGAGCAGGTGTGCAGGCATGTACATAAGCCTAGATCCATAGATTATATCTTCCCTGGTGGCTCAGCTGGCAAAGAATCTGCCTGCAATGTGGGAGACCTGGGTTCGATCCCTGGGTTGGGAAGATCCCCTGGAGAAGGCAAAGGCTACACACTCCAGTATTCTGGCCTGGGGATTTCCATGGACTGTATAGCCCGTGCGGTTGCAAAGAGTCAAACATGACTGAGTGATTTTCACTCTCACTTCATAGAGTACATCTTGACTCTCCCTCCATTCTTATGTCTAAATTCTACAGGGTAAACACGTGCCAGTTCTCAGAGCTAACCTGACATTAGTGGTCACACTACGTTGAGTAAATATAACATTTAGATGAATTTTATTTCTTTTCAAGAAGCCATATACCCAAATACTCAGCTTTAAAATCTAATGGTAAAGTCATCTAAATAATTAAATACCCCATTCTACCTGCTCAACAATTCAGTGTATATCGTGTACATTCAATTTTGCTTCCCAGGTGGCGCTAGTGGTTAAGAACCTGCCCGACAATGCAGGAGACATAAGAGACATGGGTTTGATCCCCGGGTTGGGAAGTTCCCCTAAAGGAGTGCATGGCAACCCACTCCAGTATTCTTGCCTGGAGAATCCCATGGATAGAGGAGCCTGGTGGGCTACAGTCCATAGGGTCACAAAGAGTTGGACTCGACTGAAGTGTCTTAGCACAGCACACATACATACATAAGAAAGGCACATTTTCAAAGGGTCAAGGCAAGTTTTTTTCTGGGTCTGCACCCCTGCATCTCCTGGTGTTAAATGCAATGTATTTTTTAAAATATTATATGTTAAGAGTGGAATAGCTGACAATTTTATTTAATGGTGGAAACAGTGTATTTATTCTAATTGGCGCACAGAATCCCACACAGCAGAACTTCAAAACATTCATTTCAGAGACAGAATACATTTGATAGGCTTCCTGCTTATCCTCTTTATTGATTTGATGACCTATTTTATTTTGCCTAAGCCAAGTTGAAATTAACGTCTGTTCAAACTGGAAATACCAGCTAAGCATGAGATGAGGTGATTCAGGACATTGGAAATGGGCATGAGAAAATAACCTAGTATTAATGATGAACCCTGGACAATTTGCAAGGCTAAGAGGTCACATGAGGCTGCCCTAGATGGACCTACCCTGGTTTGATCCAAACACAGCTACTTTGGGGGATAATGAGGAGTTTTAATTTATCTTCCAATATCAGACATAACATGCAGGTTAGATCAGGAGGTGGGGATGGAGATATCTTTGAATTTCATAATTATCTGGGCTTCTCAGATGGCTCAGTAGGTAAAGAATCTGCCTGCAATGCAGGAGACACAGGAGATATGGGTCGATCCCTGAGTCAGAAGATCCGCTGGAGAAGGAAATGGCAACCCACTCCAGTATTCTTAACTGGAAAATCCCATGGACAGAGGAGCCTGCTGGGCTATTACAGTCCATGGGGTCACAAAGAGTTGGACATGACTGAGCAACTAAGCGTGGATTATGTACACAGTTGTATCTGTTATTTGTCATTCTCACTCTCTCTTCAAACATTAGCACTTAGAAGGAGGATGAGGAAGGCAAGCCCTCCGGCATATCACTGAAATGAAAGGGCAAACGCTTCTGCTCTGGTTAAGAGAGACAAGAAAGGATTCAGCAAGCCCTGCTTGCACATGGATAAAGACCAGTCAGCAGGGCGAATTTTAAGTCTCAAAAGTGTTTGTACTCCTATGGATTATTCACACATGCCTGTATAAATATTTAACAGGTATGTGTTGGTGGGTGACTGTTTGGCGGGGGCGGGGGGTTCGGGGGTAAATGCACAGGAAGCAGGAACACAAGCTAGGTCTGGCTGTGACTTGATGATTACATTTTTGTGGTTTCTTTCACAGTTCAAATGTTCTCCCTGAGTGAGCTTAAAAAACGGAACCCCCTCCTTCTGCACCCCCCCAAAAAAAGGGAAGAAAAGAATTTGATGACTAGCATAGATAGTTTTCTAGAAGGCTGATTTTAATGTTTGCCACCTTATGTTAGGAAGGCAGGGGAAGAAGGGGTGAAAATGAGGATAAATGAAGAAAAAATAAGTCAGATACCACCTGAAGGTCATGTTTATTACAGAGGCAGCCAGCAGGGCTTTGGGGTTGTGGGGAAAAATGCACTTTCATCCAGGAAGTGTTAATGGCCGCAAACTACTGATTTTTTTCATCATCTTCCCTGTGTTAAGGGTTATGCTCAAGTTACTGTAACCTTTAACTTCTTATTTTTATTGTGTTTTTCTTCTGATGCTTTAAACATTTTAACAAAACGCTAGCAGAAATAGATATGCTTCAGGGTCCTCTGCTAGAATTATGTCATTTTTAAGGAGATGTTTCCATCAGAGTTTAAAATAACCTTACCTACCTTAACAAAATACATTATTTCACTTAAGCTCTTCAAAAGTATTAATTCATCAACAATGACTTACTGAGGGCCTACCATATTCTTCCTACTTCGGGAAATCAATAGAAAGACAAGATGTGACTGTTCAGAAGGACTTGGAGTCCAGGTAGGAAAATGAAAATTATGAAGTAATAAGAGAAAATTGTTTCCTTGGGAGCCCATTTTCTCATATTGTTCCAAAAGGACTTATGTTGTCTTACAAGTTAAACAGACCACAAAAGTAAGAATAAACACACAACAGAGGCAGGTGAACAGAGAGCTAATAGGATCCTGAGGTAAACTGATTATCACAATCTGGTAGTGAATCAGCTCTATATTTCCTGATAACTAAGATAAAGGGTAAAACCCATCATGTCACAGGGAGGTATGCAGATTTCCCCATCTGAAGAAAGAAAAAAATATGAAAGAATGTCCTCAAAGACACATTCTTGGGGAAAACGCAAGGAGGAATTTACCATGTCTGTGAATCTCTGGAAAAGAGACTGGCTTTCTGGTTTGTTTATACCAAAGAAAGCAAACAAGTAGGTAGCCAGGTGCTAAACTCTGTGGTACAGATGTTAGGTGCCAGAGGAATTCGGAGATTGGGAAGATAGCGTGTTGGTGGTTACCGTTAGTCTGATGTGGTCAAGGAAGGTATTATCTGGGACAGGTGATGGGACCCGCCTAGAAAGATGCACAGACTTTGACAGATGGTAAGGAAGCCAGGCAGTGGGTGGGGGGAGAATCACAACATGAAAAGACTTGGCCGTGAACATCAGCATGGAATTCCCAGATGGAAGATGAGACGTGGGGACAGGCTGTGGAATCTGAGGATTTGTCCTATGGAATAATAGGAAATCATTTTTGTTTGGATAGAGTCGGGGGTAAAGACGTGTTATGAATGGTCTTGGGTATAGAGTTAAGACTTTTTTTTAATGCAATAAGCTACTCATTTATTAAACATGTAGTGATAAATGTACAGGGCATTGGTTCAGAGATGTCTAACATTCATGTGGGAGTTTTCAGCTTTTCTACTGTAGAAAACAGAAGCAGTGGCACAGTGAGGCTGGAAGATCTGATTTATATATTAAACGCAGTGCATTTGAGTCTCTGGAGATGATACTCAGGTTAAGCTGGCGGTCAAAATGTAGGTCTGAAACTGAAAGAGGGGACAAGCTTGAAGTCCATGGCAAAGAATCTTTCACAAGAGATGCTGAGGAAGAGGAGAGAGGGCTGCAGGAATGAGTCCTAGGCAGACAGTATGATACCAGATGAGGACTAAAAAGAAGCCATCACACTCAACAGTTAGGAGGTTCACCAGCGATCTTGGAGAGAGAAGCGTCAAAAAGCTAATAACAGTTGGTCAAGGAGTGGCCAGGAAATATGGCTGCAGGTGGACTGGAGGCATGTTGGCTCTTTGACTGGTTTGGCAAGCTAACCCAAATTTTTGGACACACTTGTGATAGTTAAAGCCATCCAATCACAACCACCTATCTCTCAGTTCAGTTCAGTCGCTCAGTCTTTGCGACCCCATGGACTGCAGCACGTCAGGCCTCCCTGTCCATCACCAACTCCAGAGCTTGCTCAAACTCATGTGCATCAAGTTGGCCATCCAGCCATCGCATCCTCTGCCATCCCCTTCTCCTCCTGCCTTCACTCTTTCCCAGCATCAGGGTCTTTTCTAATGAGTCGGCTCTTCGCATCAGGTGGCCAGAGTATCTCCAAGATCTCTAAGAGGATCCTAGTGTTACCAGGGTTTGTGTCGAGGGCTGCTTTCCTTATTCCATAAGACCACCCCCTTGCCACTTTGAAGTACCATCCTTGGTATTTCAGACAATTTCTTATGGAGCTTTATATCTCACACTTGACAATAAGCCTGGCAAACAGGAGGCAGAGGAGATGCACTGAAAGTGGGTGTTGACGCAGGGAACATCTGGGTGCCGTCCCATCTTTTTCTGACACCTCTGAGCAGAGCCTTGAACTTTCCCCTGATTCTTTGGGCTCTGGAGTCTTTCTTGGTCTCCCCGGGGCTGAACCTCTGCTTTTCCTGATGGGTTCTTGATTCAGCATCCTCCTAAGACTCTTATTTGAGCATGCTACTTTGGTTTGAACCTTTTCCTTCACTCTGCTACCTTAAATACTGTCTCTGATGAACAGCACCCCATCATGGCAAAGGGGTCAGCACGTTTGTACAGGAACGGGCACCAAAGCAAACATGAAGGACTGTTCTTGTGGAGGAAGGTGATATGAAAAGTAGGCTGGGACGGTAGGGAACCCAGTCAGGTACTTCCTGTGTATCATAAGAACAGGGCATTGGGAATTAAACGTCTGATGAATTTTATCTCATTGAACACAAACAAAAGTAATCCACGGACTTAAAACACTACTATGTACCTGAGATTCTTTTTAAAACATTCAGTTCTATTAGTGTGGGGGTGGGGGGTGGTGGAAGAGAGGAAGAGAAAGAGAGAGAGATTGACTGAGAGGGAGATAATTTTTCATGAAATATTTTTACATTCGCATATTCTTATGTTTATTTGTCTGGAGAAGAAGAGAGATACCTAGAAACAAGAGAATGTTGTATTGATGGTAAAGGATCCTGAATTGAAATCAGTACCACGCAGGGACTAGACATCTCGCACCAGTTTATCAATGTATTCTGAACACAGTAATAACGATGAGATGGGTCTTTGGCTTCAGGGTCAACAAACTTACTTCTCTACAGAGCTACCGTACGATCCAACAATCCCACTCCTGGGCACGTATCTGCAGAAAACTATTAGTGAAAGGATACACACACTCCAGTCTTCATTGCTGCACTATTTATGATAGCCAAGACATGGAAGCAGCCTGGAAAGTTCATCAACAGAGGAATGGATAAAGAAGATATGGGGGGGGGGGGGGGCGGTGTATACACACATACACAATGGAATATTATTCAGCCATGAAAACAAAATAATGCCACGTGCAGCAACATGGATGGACCTAGAGACTGTCATCCTGAGTGAAGTAGGTCAGACACAGAAAAATATCATATGATGATATCGCTTATATATGGAGTCTTAAAAAGTGGTACAAATGAACTTATTTATAAACAGAAATAGAGTCATAGATGTAGGAAACAAACTTATGGTTACTAAGGCGGAAAGTGAGGGGAAGAATAAATTGGAAGACTGTGACTGGTATGTACAGCCTACTATATAAAATAGATAACTAGTAAGGAACTACTGCACAGCGCAGGGACCTCTACTCAGTGTTCTGTAATGACCTATATGGGAAAAGAATCTAAAAAAGCCTGGATATATGTATAACTGATCCACTATGATATACAGCAAAAACACAACATTGTAAAATCAACTGTATGCCAATAAAAATTAATTTTAAAAAAACTGCAGAGATAACAACTGATGTTACTTCTATACTGTGGAAGAAATTTCTATGCTATAAACTCAGGCATTTAAAGATGAAGCTATTAATGTAAGTCCATGACTGTTATGCCAAATCCCATTCGCAAATGCCAATAATCAGGAATTAAATGTATGAAAGTCCTGTAGGAAGCAACACTGCTCCCCCCACCCCCAAGCAAACAAACTTACTTCTCACATTAGCTATAATACATCGACTATTCCTGCAACTTTCCCTCACCAACCATGGGTCCTTCAAGGCTCTGCTGCCCCTGGGAGCCAGCCGTGGAGGGATTAGAACTCTTCAGGCACTAGAGGTGTGGGTGTGCATGTGTGTGTGTGTGTGTGGGTGTAGGTGTGTGTGTGTAAGAACATCAGGAGATGCTCATTATTGTTAAGCTGTTTGTCCATAATCAAGGCTCAACCCTTAGCTTTTGTCATAGGCTAAACTGTGTTGGCCCCAAAAGTCACTGAAGTTTTAACCCTCAGCACCTCAGAATGTGACTATTTGGATATAGCCTCCAGAAAGAGGTGATTAAGGTTAAATGAAATAATGGGGGGCTTTATTCCAATGTGACTGGTGTCCTTATAAGAGGAGGCGATTTGGATACAGACAGGCACGGGGGGAAGACACAGGGGTAATATGGCCATCCACAAATCAAGGAGCGAGGTCTCAGAAAACAACCCTATCAATACCTTGATCTTGGACTTCCAGTCTCCGGAACTGCAAGGAAATAAATTTCTATTGTTATAACCATCCCATCTCTGATACTTTGTTATGGCGACTCCAGCAAACTGATGCAGCTCTCAAAGGAAAAGAGAAAGAAGGCTCTCTTTTTTCCTTGGCTTCCAGTGCACATCCACATGGGTACACATACTCTCTGAAATTCTGAATTTATGGAATTTCCCCCAAGAGCACAAGACCAAACACTGTGCATGGACTTAACACGCAGTCAGCGATGGCAGGCCCGCCCTGTGTCTTCCAAGACACAGGGACAGCAGAGCCTCTTCTTAATTTTCAGCTTCACCTTATATCACACCAGTAGTTCTGCCATGTGTCTGAGACCACTGGGACAAGGGAAGATGGAGACTGGAAAACGCTGTGCAACCTCAATACCAATGTGCCAAACCATCGCAGGGACCCAACTGAACGGGAACCAGAAACGACTGTTCCGTCTGATTCAGTTTCTTTTGCCTGAATACAGAGCTATTCCCCACCCTGAAATGAAGCCTTCTGTGCTTGAGATAAGAGTGTATTTTGGTTTAATCTTGTGACCCTCTGCAGGCTCCATCTTGAAGTCTCTTTCTTTTAGACAAGGTAGTTGGAGGGTGAGGTAGGGATGGGGTGAGAGGGCAAGCAGGCTGGGTAGCCAGCCCAACGAGGGTCCCCAGGCAGAGCCCTCCTCTCCTGGGTTGTTAACCTGTCAATTCCAGAGCAGGCAGGCTCCTGCCAGGCTCTCCTGTGTGCTCAGTCCTGTCCTTGTGACCCCATGGACTGTAGCCTGCCAGGCTCCTCTGTTCCTGGAATTTTCCAAGCAAGAATACTGGAGTGGGTTGCCATTTCCTACTCCAGGGTATCTTCCCGACCAAGGAATCGAACATGCATCTCCTGTGTCTCCTGCATTGGCAGGTGGATTCTTTACCATCGAGCCATCTGGGAAGCCCACTCATTTTCAGTCTCCTGTAAAGGCTAACTCCTGCATAATGGGTTCCTGAGGCTGGAAAATTTTCAAAGAATTTTTGAATACATTTCCACAGCCCCTTCTCTTAACAATAGCATCTATCAAACGGCGAAGGGAAGGCTCTGTTTAAAAGCACCGTCGGCAGATCACAAGAATGTGTTTGATTGCCAAAGTGACTAATTTATTTTTACACAGTATTAATAATGCTACAATAACTAATATCTGTAGCCTGGTTTTGACAGTTTATTGCAAGTGTTCCCATTGTTTAAATAAAGGAGAGAAAGGAAGAGGGAAAAAAAAAAAAAAGAAAGTATGGAAGAGAGTGTTTTATTTTGCTACATTTCCATTTGTTAACAAAACTCCCCATAAGCAAAACCAGAGGTCATTAGCAAACAACCAAAACATGCCTGTCTCCAGAAGAATAGAGCTCCCTTCATCATTCAAAATACAGCTCTGCTGAAAACCCAAATCAGGACAAATCCTTAACATGAAAAATTCAGTGCAGGCTTGAAACCACCTGACTTTACTTTGGGTTTGTGCTCCTTAAAATTACCTAGAAAATACCATAATCTTCCCATCGTGCGGCTGGATGTGGGCCAGGGCCCTGGCTCCAGAGGCAAAGGGCAAAACTAAGAATCATGTCTGAACAGACAGCTCCACCCTCTCTCCCAAGTCCACTTGGCCTCGTGACAAAAAGTGAGGTCTGAAGCACATTCATCCAGGGCCTGGGTTTTTGGCCCAAACTCAAGACTCTGAGGACAAACAAAAATGAAATCCAAAATGTTATCGTTCTCACCTTTAGAAGTCAGATGGGTTTAATAGGTACTGCATGTGGCGAGTGATTCCTGTTTACCATGTAATAGGGAACAAACAGAAGTGTGCTCACTTCTAGCTTTTTGTTCAGGAGAAGGATCTTATAGCTGAGAGTTTACATTCTAAAGTGATTTTTTGGTAATAATTATGTGTATGTGTGTGCATGCAAAAAATGAGATTAAGAGAGTGCGAGAGAGATTTCCATATAGAACCAAATACGGTGAAAGTGAAAAGCCAACCCTGAGGAGCGTGCAGGCACAGGGGCCCCACCGTGGGGGCCCGTCCGCCTGGCACGGGTGGCTCTGGACTGTGGGCAAGCCTCTCAGTGCCCGTTACTCTCCTTCACTGAATGCTTAGCTCTTAAGCATGGCCCCCCCCAGCGCCCACCCACTCTGACACCCCCACGCTCTCAGGCTTTGGATGGGTGAGAGCCAGGAGAGACTGTCAAGTGATTTTTACCTCCTGCCGAGCTAGTGACAGGCTCGGTACAAATAGCTACATTGAGAAAGTACCTCCACGCCACACAGCCAGAGCCAGGGCTCCAGCTAGACAGTCCCGGGATATGAATACCACCATCTGATCCCCCTGGGGCAGATCAGCGCTGAAATGGACCACGTGTTCCAAACGTGCCCCCCCACCACCACTCCTCACCCCCTAATCAAAACCCTCTGCTCTAGCCAGTTGGCTGCATTCACAATCCCCTCTGCACACTGGATCCCTCTGGCCTTCAAGCTTGTGTTCACACTGCTGCTTCCTACCATTTAAGAAAAAAAGGATTCTCTCTCCTTCTGGTAAACCAATCTTAAGATCCCTATGAAGGCCTGCTGACCTGAGCAATCCCCTCTTCAGACCCCTACACACACAGCGACGTCTCTTCCTCCTAGGCCCCCATCTTTGTTTTCTGTCTTCTTCTTAGGTGCTCTGTCTGTGGTTGTCATGAGTCTTGTTATATTTAAATATATCTTTCTTTAATAAATGGTGCTACGAATCAGTCCATCCTAAAGGAAATCAACCCTGAATATTCACCGGAAAGACTGATGCTCAAGCTGAAGCTGCAAAACGTTCGCCACCTGATGCGAAAAACCCACTCATTGGAAAAGACCCTGATGCTGGGAAAGATTGAGGGCAGGAGGAGAAGGGGGTGACAGAGGATGAGATGGTTGGATAGCATTACCGACTCAATGGAAAATAAATCTGAGCAAACTCCTCCGGGCAGGAATACTGGAGTGGATCGCCCTACCCTCCTCCAGGGGATCTTTTCAACTCAGGGGTCAAACCCAGGTCTCCTGCATTGCAGACAGATTCTTTACCACTGAGCCACCAGGAAAGCCCCATAAACCTACAACTATACAAGACCTTTTAGAACTAACACCCCAAAAAGATGTCCTTTTCATTATAGGCGACTGGAATGCAAAAGTAGGAAGTCAAAAAACACCTGAGGTAAGAGGCAAATTTGGCCTTGGAATATGGAATGAAGCAGGGCAAAGGCTTATAGAGTTTTGCCAAGAGAACACACTGGTCATAGCAAACGCCTTCTTCCAACAACACAAGAGAAGACTCTACACATGGACATCACCAGATGGTCAACACCAAAATCAGATTGATTGTATTCTTTGCAGCCAAAGATGGAGAAGCTCTATACACTCAGCAAAAACAAGACTGGAAGCTGATTGTGGCTCAGATCATGAACTCCTTATTGCCAAATTCAGACTGAAATTGAAGAAAGTAGGGAAAAACCACTAGACCATTCAGGTATGACCTAAATCAAATCCCTTATGATTATACAGTGAAAATGAGAAATAGATTTAAGGGCCTAGATCTGATAGAGTGCCTGATAAACTATGGACAGAGTTTTGAGACATTGTACAGGAGACAGGGATCAAGACGATCCCCATGGAAAAGAAATGCAAAAAAGCAAAATGGCTGTCTGGGGAGGCCTTACAAATAGCTGTGAAAAGAAGAGAAGCAAAAGCAAAGGAGAAAAGGAAAGATATAAGCATCTGAATGCAGAGTTCCAAAGAATAGCAAGGAGAGATAAGAAAGCCTTCCTCAGCGATCAATGCAAAGAAATAGAGGAAAACAACAGAATAGGAAAGACTAGAGATCTCTTCAAGAAAATTAGAGATACCAAGGGAACATTTCACGCAAAGATGGGCTTGGTAAAGGACAGAAATGGTATGGACCTAACAGAAGCAGAAGATATTAAGAAGAGGTGGCAAGAATACACAGAAGAACTGTACAAAAAAGATCTTCACGACCCAGATAGTCATGATGGTGTGATCACTCACCTAGAGCCAGACATCCTGGAATGTGAAGTCAAGTGGGCCTTAGGAAGCATCACTATGAACAAAGCTAGTGGAGGTGATGGAATTCCAGTGGAGCTATTTCAATCCTGAAAGATGATGCTGTGAAAGTGCTACACTCAATATGCCAGCAAATTTGGAAAACTCAGCAATGGCCACAGGACTGGAAAAGGTCAGTTTTCATTCCAATCCCAAAGAAAGGCAATGCCAAAGAATGCTCAAACTACTGCACAATTGCACTCATCTCACACACTAGTAAAGTAATGCTCAAAATTCTCCAAGCCAGGCTTCAGCAATACATGAACCGTAAACTTCCAGATGTTCAAGCTGGATTTAGAAAAGGCAGAGGAACCAGATTGCTAACATCCACTGGATTATGGAAAAAGCAAGAGAGTTCCAGAAAAACATCTATTTCTGCTTTATTGACTATGCCAAAGCCTTTGACTGTGTGGATCACAATAAACTGTGGAAAATTCTTCAAGAGATAGGAATACCAGACCACCTGACCTGCCTCTTGAGAAACCTATATGCAGGTCAGGAAGCAACAGTTAGAACTGGACATGGAAAAACAGACTGGTTCCAAATAGGAAAAGGAGTACATCAAGGCTGTGTATTGTCACTCTGCTTATTTAACTTCTATGCAGAGTACATCATGAGAAACGCTGGGCTGGAAGAAGTACAAGCTGGAATTAAGATTGCCAGGAGAAATATCAATAACCTCAGATATGCAGATGACACCACCCTTTTGGGAAAAAGTGAAGAGGAACTAAAAAGCCTCTTGATGAAAGTGAAAGAAGAGAGTGAAAAAGTTGACTTAAAGCTCAACATTCAGAAAACGAAGATCATGGCATCTGGTCCCATCACTTCATGGGAAATAGATGGGGAAACAGTGGAAACAGTGGCAGACTTTATTTTTGGGGGCTCCAAAATCACTGAAGATGGTTTTTGCAGCCATGGAATTAAAAGATGCTTACTCCTTGGAAGGAAAGTTACGACCAACCTTGATAGCATATTCAAAAGTAGAGACATTACTTTGCCAACAAAGGTCCATCTAGTCAAGGCTATGGTTTTTCCACTGGTTATGTATGGATGTGAGAGTCAGACTGTGAAGAAAGCTGAGCACCGAAGAACTGATGCTTTTGAACTGTGGTGTTGGAGAAGACTCTTGAGAGTCCCTTGGACTGCAAGGGGATCCAACCAGTCCGTTCTAAAGGAGATCAGTCCTGGGTGTTCTTTGGAAGGACTGATGCTAAAGCTGAAACTCCAATACTTTGGCCACTTCATGCGAAGAGTTGACTCATTGGAAAAGACTCTGATGCTGGGAGGGGTTAGGGGCAGGAGGAGAAGGGGACGACAGAGGATGATATGGCTGGATGGCATCACCGACTCGATGGACATGAGTTTGAGTGAACTCCGGGTGTTGGTGATGGACGGGGAGGCCTGGCGTGCTGCGATTCATGGGGTCGCAAAGAGTCAGACATGACTGAGCGACTGAACTGAACTGAACTGAACTGATACATAAAAGAGATAACTGATAAGAACCTACTCTATACACATGGAACTCCACTCAGTATTCTGTAATGGCCTACGTGGGAAAAAAAATCTAAAAAAGAGTGAATACACACACACACACACACATATACATATAAACTGTTTCACTTTGCTATACAGCACAAACACAATATTGTAATCAACTATATATCAATAAAAATTAATTTTAAAAATATACCTTTACTTTATCCCTTAAGTGTTTGGTTTTCTATAGAGCAAGATTTTTGTTTTGTTTTTATCTTTATTAGAGCAGTATTAGATTCACAGAAAAACTGACAGGAAGGTACAAAGAGTTGCCATGCACTCCTGCTCTGCGGCCTCCCTCCATTATTAAAGTTCCCCACAGAGTGGTGGGCTTCCCAGGTGGCACAATAGTAAAGAATCTGCCTGCAGGAGATGCAGGTTGAATCCCTGGGAAGATCCCCTGGAGAAAGAAATGGCAAGTCACTCCAGTATTCTTGCCTGGGAAATCCCATGGACGGAGGAGCCTGGAGGGCTACAGTCCACGTGGTAGCAAAGAATAGGACACGACTGAGCACGCACACGCACGCACACACACACAGAATGGTGCATTTGTTACAACCGATGACTCTGCACTGAAGCATCACTGTCACTCAGAGTTTATAGTTTATCTTAGTGTTCCCTCCTGGTGTCGTGAATCTGTTGTTGTTTCAGTCACTAAGTTGTGTCTGACTCTGCAACCCCATAGACTCCGGCACGTCAGGCTTACCTGTCCTTCACCATCTCCCAGAGTGCAATCTATGAGTTGTGACAAATGTTTGATGACATGTATCCACCACTGTGGAGAAGGCAGTGGCACCCCACTCCAGTACTCTTGCCTGGAAAATCCCATGGGCGGAGGAGCCTGGTGGACTGCAGTCCATGGGGTCGCTAAGAGTCGGACACAACTGAGCGACTTCACTCTCACTTTTCACTTTCACGCATTGGAGAAGGAAATGGCAACCCACTCCAGTGTTCTTGCCTGGAGAATCCCAGGGACGGGGGAGCCTGGGGGGCTGCTGTCTATGGGGTCACACAGAGTCGGACACAACTGAAGCGACTTAGCAGCATCCACCACTGTGGCATCATACAGAGCAGTTTCTCTGCCCTAAACATTTTCTGTTAGAGCAAGTTTGGTCAAACAGTCCTGGAGGGCTGCAGACTTAATTCTTAGTGGGAGGGATGGGGGCCTCTAGGGTCTCTCATTCACTGCTGATGGGAATGCAAGATGGTGCAGCCGTTTGTGAAGACATTTTGGCAGTTTCTTACAAAATTAAACATACTCTAACCAAATGATTCACCAATGATGCTCATTGGTATTCATCTGAAGGAAGTGAAAACTGAAGCTCATACAAAAAATTGGTATATAAAAACTTTCAGCAGGTTTATTCACAACTGCCAGAACTTGGAACCAAGCAAGATGTCCTGATGAACTAGCAAACTATATTATATTGAGGCGATGTTATTCATTGATAAGAAAAAATGAGCTCTCAAACCATGAAAAGACTCAGAGGAACCTTAAGTGCATATTACCAAGTGAAAGAAGCTAATCTGGAAGGCTGCATACTATGATTCCAAGTATAGGACACTCTGGAGAAGGCAAAACTATGGAGACAGGAAGAGATCAGTGGTCGCCAAGAGCTAGGAGGAGGTAGGGATGAACGGGGAGGATAAACTTAGGGCAGTGAACTACTCTGTATGATCTTATAATTGTGGTTACATGTTGTGTTTGTACAAATCCACAGACACTACAACACTAAGAGTGAACCCTAAACTGTGGACTTTGGGTGAATATGAAAAACAAAAATCCACAGTTATTACATTCTTGCATGTGTTACGATGATACCATGTAGGTTGATATGTAAACATCCATAAGTTCCTATGTTTATACAACTGATTGGACAGAACGGGGAAAAAAAAAAAAACAAAAACAACACAACGGAGTAGGAAAAAAGGTGATAAGTGGATAATGTAGTAATCAAAGACATCAGCGGACAGAGGGGGTTTCCCTGGTGGCTCAGTGGTAAAGAATCCATCTGCCAATGTAAGAGACACAGGTTCAATCCTTGGTCCGGGAAAATCCCACGTGCGGTGGAGCAACTCATCCTGTGCACCGCAACTACTGAGCCTGTGTCCAGAGCCCACGAGCTGCAACCACTGAGGCCCATGTGCCTAGAGCCTGTGCTCTGCAATGAGAAGCCATGTCAATGGGAAGCCTGAGCACTGCAAGTGGAGAGCAGCCCCTGCACGCCACAACTACACAAAAAGCCTGTTCAGCAACGAAGACCCAGCACAGCCTAAATAAATAAAGAGAGGACAGAGGTGTCTTTGCAGGTCCAGTTCGGGGTAGAGTGGATTAAAATAAATTTGTAGCAAATATACAACTTCAGACTTTACCCTATCATTAATCAGCTACACAACTGCTGTGTGCGTTAATAACTTGTCTGACTTGTCACGTGTCCTACTCTTTGCGACCTCGTGAACTGTAGCTCATCAGGCTCCTCTGTCCATGAAATTCTCCAGGCAAGAATACTGGAGTGGGTTGCCATTCCCTTCTCTAAGGGATCGTCTCAACCCAGGGATCGAACCTGGGTCTCCCTCATTGTAGGCATATTCTTTTCTCTCTGAGCCACCAGGGTAGCCCATAACTGCTAGCAGCTTTATTTAATTTATACAGTCAATAAAAGTGTCAGTAAGATAATCAGCCTGTATTATACATTAACCATTTATTGCTCTGACTGAAAGTTGTGGGGAATATAGAATTGATGGGAACCATGGCCACTGACCTCAGGAAGCTCGTGGCTCAGTAAAAAGAGGGAACAACAAATAAAGACATTTACATTATATTAAAGTGCTGAGTTTTTGGTGCCAACTAAAATTATTGTAAAAATATTTTTATGACAATAGAGTGATGCCTCATTAAACAAGAGAAAACTGCAAGTTATTCCAGCATTTGAGTTCATTACTGTATGGCAAATAAAAATAGGTGGACAGTCCAAAATATTATAGACTTTTAAAAAATGCTCTGATTTCTAATTGACTCAGTTACAATCAATATGAGGTGGAAACTATGGAACTAAAAGAATATCTAAATCACTCCTCTTCACACAGTGGTTTTCTTCACTGTAATATTAGGGAATCACACAGTGGGTCTGTAAAGGACGCCTCAGGTCTGACTTCTCTGACTTAAGCCATATTTCCTTGTTGCTCTTCTTTCTTGTTTCCCACCCATGGACTTTGATTCCATAAAGGATACAAAAGCTGTTTATAAGAAAATAAGTGGTATATTTATTCAATCACTATTCCAAGTGGTGCTGGCATCATACCTATCTTCATGGAAATCTCCATGCACGGCTTTCAGAGCCTGTCACGCCTCCATCTCTAAATACTAGTTCTGGACACTTAATTCTTCCTTTAAGTCTCTCTCTCCTTTCCTCTCTAGAAATTAAGGTTCACTAATCACCTCATCCTTGTCTGGGAAATCCCATGGACAGAGGACCCTGGCAAGCTATAGTCCGTGGGGACGCAAAGAGTCGGACATGACTGAGTGACTAAACTACATCATCTTTACCCTTACTGAATCCTTACTGATTTTTTTGTTTGCTTGTTTAACATTACTACTGGAAAATGCATATTGGAAAGACTGCATTTAGGACTCGTGGGACTAATGGGCACAGGCTTGTCCAAGAGAGTGGAAAACCATGAAATGCAGGTTGAGGTGTCTGAAGTGATTAGGAGAGCAAGTGGAGCGGTGTCTGTCAGAGTTTCCAAGAGTATGTTCCAAGGAATACTGTTCTCCTGTGTGTCTGGGTAAAAATGAGTTCCATATCCAGATGAGTTTGGGGACCTCTGCATGGCATAAATCAGCCCATTCCTGAAGAATAAGTTTAAAAGACCTCTCGGGTAAAAATACTTGTTCACTTTAACTCTTTCTGTATTGCTTTTAAATCATGGAACCTCTTCTCCTGGCTTTAAAAAAACACCCATTAAGATTCCACAGAATACAAACATTGTTATATATTGTGATATATTTTGTTTTAGGAAGATTATCTAAGAGGATTATGTAGGGGGCGTAAGTATGAAGAGGGACCAATCTCAGAGAAATTGGTAGTAATTTCATCACAAACTTGCTAAAGAAGACATGATAATTCTCTACTCTTAAGAAACTGTTTTTTCAGACAGACTCCAGACTGGAGAAGGCATTCTTAGTGAGGTGTGTGCCTGCTCTAATTCATTACAGATCTAGATATACACGAAATACTGTAACAAGAATAAACAGTATCACACACACACCCACAGACATAAAGACACACACATTTCATTTTGATGGCCCATGGATTGCTATATTGAAAAAAAAATGGTCTTAATAGCAAAGGACTAGCAAAACTCAGTTCATTAACTAAATTTTGTTAAAGGAGGATGACTGAGGGAGAGAAAAAGCAAGCCAATCAGGCATAAGTTAGGTTTCATAGGTGGGCAGAAGCCAAGAGGCTCAAACATAACCCTCCTGGATGGGGGCGCCCTTTACGGCTCTTAACGCAGCTGGGTCTGGCAGAGTGGTAAAGGGGAAATCTGGTTTAAAAGCTACATTTTTAATCATTAAGGAAGGTCCTAAGTGAGAGGGAAACAGACAACTTTTAAGAGACTTCTTCTTACTTTTGACTTGGGTGTAGTTCAAGCCAGCGAGCAGGGGGTAGGAGAGAAAACTATTTCACTCTTACGGCCAATTCCACAACATTCCTCTCCAGAAACGTCCCCAGCACTGGTGAGCTTCCAGTAGTAAACACTGAGGTCGCTTCCCCAGAATTTATGGGAGGGCCTGTTACTCTACTTTGGAAGGAAAAAGGAGCGTTTTCAAACATCATATTTATCTTTCCTCTACGAAACTTTTATTTATTCTTTACAAAGTACTGGAAGAATAAGAACAATCTCTCAATTTTTATTGTCCCGAGTTGATGTAGTAGTAATTTGTCCTAATGGTCAAATTCTACTCATATTGTAATCCTGGCAACTAACATATATGAGAAACAGGATAAAGATCATCAAAGTGATACCCTACTTCGAAAAAAAGAGCATATCAATATGTCCTAAACAGTCAAACAAGTTAAAGAAACAATCCAGAAACTGTGAAAGTAATTGACACAAGAATACACTAAGAAAAAAACCCTTCCATGTGTTCTCTTTAGATCTAAGACAAATGAGAGCATTATCAGTTTTCTAGGCTTGCCATATTTAAATCCCCTTGTAGAATTCAGGACTCGAGGGATAGGGGACCGGTATCAAAAAAAAAAAAAAAAAAAATGTATAGTGCTCTGGGTGAGGATTAGAAGGGACAGTGACAGATTTTTTTGGCGCTAAGAAGGATGAGAAAGAGAATATATATTTGGATCAAAAATTTAAAAACAATTAGAAGTTGATTAAAAAAAAAGTCCAGTTGAAGATACAACAGATGAACACGCAAACATAAAGCTAGCAGAAAGGTCAGATGAGACAATTCTGTAACAACCCCCTCAAGACGGGGGTGGGGCACGTGGCAAAATATTTACAAAAGTAATTTTAACATTACATGATATCACTAGCACAAAGCCAGTCATGTGGAAGTGTTCAGTTGAATGTCATTTGTTATTATGATGATTATTATTACCACTGTAGTCTTTAACATCATAACAGGGCTTCGACTGAATATTTCAGTGTAGGAGTCAGCTGGGAGGGGAGTCCCATGAAGGGCTGCAAAAATAAACATTCTGGTTAATCAAGCTACTACTACTGCATGGAAACATATACATTTCCATGTGTAAAACCGACAGCTACATACTGCTATGTAACACAGGGAGCTAAACCTGGTGTTCTGTGACAACCCGGGGGGTGGGGTGGGATGGGGGTGGAAGGGAAGTTCAAGAGGGAGGTGGGTGCGTGTGCTGAGTCACTCAAGTCGTGTCCAGCTCTCTGTGACCCTGTGGACTGTAGCCCACAAGGCTCCTATGTCCATGGAATTTTCTAGGCAAAAATACTGGAGTGGGCTGCCATTCCCTTCTCCAGGGGATCTTCCGGACCCAGGGATGGAACCCAGGTCTCCTCCACTGCTGGAGTGATTCTTCACTGTCTGAGCCACCAGGAAACATAAATATACCTGTGGCTGATTCATATTGATGTCTAGCAGAAACCAATACAACATTGTCAGGCAATTATCCTCCAATAGAAAAATAAATTAAAAAAAAAAAAAGAAAAGATGATACTATTTAATGTGGTGGAACCGTGAGAGTGTTCATTAATAATTCAACCAGCTGGTGTTGAGATAAGAGAGATCACTATGCTGAATCCAGGGGCTACTGTGGACACAAGTATCTCTGGTAATCTTCTGAAGCAGCAGTAGACGTAGAACATTAGGCTGACCCTGTGGTTCAGAATCCTGAGGGGAAAGTGAGATGTCTTAGTGCCCAGGTTCACTCAGTACACCACGCAAGAGGCGTAAGAGCCCACTTGATCATAAGCCATTGCCCTCGTCATCTCTGGCTTCCCCGGTGGCTCAGAGGATAAAGGATCTGCCTGCGATGTGGGAGACGCAGGTTCGATCCCTGGGTGGGGAAGATCCCCTGGAGGAGGAAATGGCAACCCACTCCAGTGTTCTTGCCTGGAAAACCCCGTGGACGGAGGAGTCTGGTGGGCTACAGTCCACGGGGTCACAAAGAGCTGGACACGACTGAGCGACTTCGCTTTGTCATCTCCAGAAGTGTACACGTCATCATCGCGTGGCATCACAGACTGCCTTCCATCATGCCTTTTGGCCTCGAGAGCCTCCCTTTTGTTATTCCCTTCCTGCCACCTTGAGTGCATTGCTCCAGTTCAACTCTACTTTCACCTCCAAACAACAACAATAGCAACAGGAACACCGTTTAATGGCAATAAAAGGATTTTTACTTCTTTCATACCCTGGCCTGGCACTGTTCCAAGAGCTTTATATATATACTAAATCATTTAACCTTTACAAGCACCCTATGAGACAGGTCGTATTTTAATCCCCATTGTATAGATGAATACACTGCACACAAAGAGGTTAAGGGCCTCTCCTAAAGTCACACAGCTGGAGTGTCAACTAGTCCATGTTTCTGATTTTGAATACTCTGTTCCTTTTGCTTGAATTCCTGTCCCTTTCTCCAGAGCCTCACCTTGAATGTCACCTACTATGAGAAGCCTCTTTAGCATATTTCTTTCTCTATCCCCTCTCCACTGTTTCAGTCTGAGTTAGGAATTTTTCTTATAAACTTGGTTTAGAGAAGAGTTGAGTCCCCTTCCTCTGAAAAGAATCACTTCCTAAAAGAGTCAGACTTTCCCAGAGGTATCTTTAGAAAGAGCAATACTGCATGTAACAGTGAACCAAGGGACCACCTTCAGACTTGTTAGGGAAAGTCCTCCTTCTATCACTTGATCAAATACTCACCAGTTTGAATGAAAGGGGTGGTTAAGGACACACACTCCGGTTGGCCCTCTCTTTGGATCCTTCTTGCAAACTAATAAGAATTCTAATCACCTACTCTGTAAGAAAAATATCAGGAGGCCCTCGATCCCTGGATGGTTGCTTTAGATTTTCTTCCCCCAAATTATAGTTTCTTCAATATTTCCTAATAGGATTTTTAAAGCTTAACCTCAGTTTTCTAATAATTATATTTCTAAATTATGGTTACAAATTTTACTACTCAAAACCACTGCTAACTAAATATTTGCTACAGTTTCTCTTTAATGTACATCTTTAAATGACCCAGGACTTATTCATCCATGTATTAATTCAGTGATTTATTATGTGCCTACCAGGTGCCAAGCACTATGCCAGGTACTGGGGAAAATATACAGAATAACATGGGTCTACACTCAAAGAGCTCTTGGTCTTACAGGGAAAGGGCAGAAATTCTCCACATGATCATGAGATTCAGTGACTAAGACCAAGCTGTTTTTATTATCGCATTATCTATAATTGTTGTGGTTTAGTCACTAAGTCATGTCCAATTCTTTTCGACCCCATGGACTGCGTGGTCCACCAGGTTCTATTGTCCATGGGATTCTCCAGGCAAGAATACCGGGATGGGTAGCCATTTCCTACTCCAGGGGATCTTCTCAACCCAGGGACTGAATCTGGGTCTTCAGCATCGCAAGCAGTCTCCTGCATTGTAGGCGGATTCTTTACCGACTGAGCCACCAGGGAAGCCCTTTAGCTACATTTAACATTTATCACAATACCTAATCATTTTTAACGAATCTATTTTAAAGGTAATAACCAATGGTTTTCCTAAGAAACAAATTTTTTCCAACTTCTTTTATTCATGAAAAATTGAGATGATGATTCCTTTCTAGTAGCTAAGAGTGGGGAAAATCAGCTAAGATAGTCATTTTACATTTTAACACTGGCAGAGGATGTATTCATAAATATGAAATAGGTAATAGTTATTGATCTCACAGTATTGCTTGAAAACTGAAGATTATCTTTCAAATTTTAGCAAAGTCCTCACCCTTCAGTCACTTAGAAAATTTCATTGTCAGATTCACTGCTTTATTAAAAGCTTAGGGGACTGAGATGTATGTTAACTGCTAAGACAAATTATACAATGTCAATACAAGACAGATACACCTGGAGGAAGTCAGTGACTCCCATCAATCAAACATGTGTCCTGAAAGGTTTTTGGATGAGTGCACCCCAGGGTGCTGCCCAGCATACACATCAAATACCAACATACTGGCATGTGGGTTAAGTCAGGCCATACACCGGACCAGTCAGCATAAATGAACTGCATTTTAGAGACCAAAAGTTCTAGTGCAGAAAGGATTTAGAGAATATTATCATATCAATACAAGTGGAAGAAATCTGAGTCCTTTGAAGTCTAAAGGAAACGACTGACCTTGCAAATACACAAACAGGATCAAGAACCCAAATCCTTGTGAAGCTGTACCAGGACCAAAATAAATGTTAACCCAATATTTAACTGGAATCCACTGAAACTTTCCAAACTGCATGCAGTGATAAAAAGTCCAAAGACTCATAACTTGTCTGGCCACTAAACTAAACTACAGCACAGGAAAAAAATTATCCCAAACCTCAGCAAACAGAAAAGTTGAGTGGAATAATGAATGTTTTAATTCAGCCAAGAGCTCATATTTTATGTCTAAGCATCAATTCCAACACTTCCTGATGGATGGGAAATTTAATGTGCTAAGATACAGTAAAAGGTAAGAGTTGGCACTCAAAGAGAATTTATTCCCGCAATGCTTTATTGTTTAAAGGATCATCAAGGATAGACTTTTAAATATGCAGCCTTTTACTGTTCTCTTAAAAACCACCTCATCGATATATTTAAAGAAGAATTATCCAAGGGACAAATCAACGTTATTGAAACAGCAAAGTCATGAGAGGAAATGAAAAGGCAAAGTGACCTGGAACAGGCAAGGAGGTTGGGGCATTTGGAAGGAGCAGGCTTGGTGGTGATCACGGGGATAGACTGTAGGAGGTAAAACTTCAGTTTGGTAAAAAAATAAATAAATAAATAAATAAAAATAAAAATAGGCAGAAGATAAACAGGACTGGAAAGGAGCAGCAAGGTCCAAGGTGGGTGTTTCTGTTTTGCGTTCTCCACCCACCCCCCCCAATAAATTGGAGGGAAGGAGATGTCAGGTATAGAGAGAAAAGGGATGGGTGACGCTATGACACCCCAACAAGGACAGGGAGAGGACCTGTACCTCCCATGCCCCGCCCCACACCCTGGCGGGGACACACCTGTCTGTTCTATTATTCATTTGGACTCTTCCATATACTGTCTATGTGGTAACCAACCATAAAAAAGACTATCTACTATGCATGGCTGCATGTCTATTCTTCATCCACTGAGGCAAGGGTCATATAATTTATTTCCTTTACCTCTCTTACAAGGGGTTAAAAACACTGATAATTAAAGTGATAAACAAGGCTCCTCTCACTACTGAAAATGGTTGCATTCCTATTCTTTAAAAAAAAAAAAAAAGTGCCTTTAATTATATTGCCTTAAATTTCTGACCAACAACCACCACCTTCCAAAGCCAAACACCAAAACCTCCTCAATGCTTCTATCACTAACATGCAATTACAGCTGACCCTTAAACACAGGCTTGACCTCTGTGGGTACACGTATATATGAATTTTTTTTTCAATAAACATTGCACCTGTATTTTCATTTTATAGATCTTTAACTAAGTGTAGGGGAAAGTTTCTGTTTGATTAGAGGTCACAATATCTGGAATCAAGGGAACTAGGGTTTGAGCCCTAACTATCCAAACTTTCAGCTTGCTGCCCTTAGATGTGTCATTTATCAAAAATTCCAGCCCTCCTCCTCCACTTTTTTTGAGGCAGAGAAAGCAGTACTCAGAATTTCAACTGAGAGTGGTAAGCGCTCCTCACCTCCATGTTGTTCAAAGACCAACTGTACTTATTTGCTTCGTAAGTCAACTAAGCTAATGAAATCAGAAAGAATCATTTAAACATTTCAAGATTCTGTAAGCAATGTGTCTATTTGATGTTTGTGAGCTAAATCACTCTTTAGAAGACCAAAACTCCAAAAATATGCCATATACCATATGATGTTCTCTCTTTAGCCTTTCCTCAAAATTTAACTAAAATCATATGTCAAGTTGATGGGAGTATTAGTTTCTCAAATCACAGAGTTGACAATAACTGCATTTTCCTCCAAATATACTTTTTAATTTAACTATATTTCTAAAATTGGGTGTAGAGCAATTTTATTTTTTAGTCTTGATCTTCAAAATCATAGCTTCTTTCTTTCTAAAAGTGTGGGAAGTGCTATTGTCTCTTGGGCAATCACATTACTTATGCAAAGTGAATTGGTATGGACTTTGCTACAGGCTTCAAAATTAGATTCATTTCACTCAGGGTGCTAATTCCAGCATCACATTTTCCCTTGGAATACAGATTTTTCTTTGCTAATATTATCTTTGTGTTAGAAATGCAAATTCTCAGTTGATATAATGTACAAAATGCATGTTTGCCTTGGCAAATTTTTCTGTTGTTTGGTTTTCCCTTAAACCTATTGTTTCTTTTTTGTTATCTTTATGAGCTATACTTATTTTTATGCACATAGTATTATATTGAAGCCACTTTAAAAATATGACTTCAGGATTTTTCTTTACATTATTTAATTTGCAATCTGCTATGCAAGGAGATCCAACCAGTCCTTTCTGAAGGAGATCAGTCCTGGGATTTCTTTGGAAGGAATGATGCTAAAGCTGAAACTCCAGTACTTTGGCCACCTCATGCGAAGAGTTGACTCATTGGAAAAGACTCTGATGCTGGGAGGGGTTGTGGGCAGGAGGAGAAGGGGACGACAGAGGATGAGATGGCTGGATGGCATCACTGACTCGATGGACGTGAGTCTGGGTGAACTCCGGGAGTTGGTGATGGACAGGGAGGCCTGGCGTGCTGCGATTCATGGGGTCGCAAAGAGTCGGACATGACTGAGCGACTGATCTGATCTGATGGTCTGAATGTATCCTCCTGAAATTCATACATTGAAATTCTAATCCCCAAACATGATGGTATTAGGAGGTGGGGCCTTTGGAGATGTTTAGGTCATGAGGGTGGAGTTCTTGTGAATGGAATTAGCGCCTTTCTAAAGAGAATTCCACACAGCTCCCCGGGCCCCTCCACCAGCGAGGACATTGGCTATGAACCAGGAAGGGCGCCTCACCGAAATGTGACCATGCTGGTACCTTAGCCTTGACCTTTCCAGCTTTGAGAACAATAAGAAGTATATTTCTGTTGTTTATAAGCCACCTAGCCTGTGATGTTTTGTTACAGCAGTCAAATAGAGTAAGATAACTTAAGCATCTTAGGGTATCACTAACTCATAATTGAAAAAGCCTTGACCATAACCTTCTTTACTTTTGTTAAATCATTAAAGGATTCCAAGTTATCCAATGAGTTTAAAGATTATCAAGGTAACCATTATTATCAGACGGAACTAAAGAAGTTAGCGTGCATTGCTCGGTCATGTCCAACTCTTGGTGAGCCTTTGGACTATCACCCTCCAGGCTCCTCTGTTCTTGGGATTCTCCAGGCAAGAATACTGGAGCAGGTAGCCATTTGCTTCTCCAAGGGATCCTCCTGACCCAGGGATCGAAGCCAGGTCTCCCACACTGAAGGCAGATTCTTTAACATCTGAGCCACCAGAGAAGCCTCAAAGAACAATTATTCATCTTATTTTTTTCTGCTTTACATCTATCTGAAAATGGTCATTGTCAACAAGAAAATTTTTTAAAAGCCTTGCTTTCCAGAATTTTTAAAACAATATATATTCACTTTTCTCTTTTGATTAGGATAAAGAAGGTTATGTTCAGGCACAGTCTTGCAAAAGTGACTAGTAATTTTAGGAGATGTTTCTACCATTTCTTGTAAATTTTATGTGTGTTAAGATCACAAAGATGAGAAAGATTCTAGCCCATGCTGTCAAGAGTATCAAGCATAACCACTGTTTCACTACATCACCACAAAATGTTATGTATCTGTGGTTTTAAATATATTCACAGTCCAAACCTCTGGGGAGAACAAGTAGGGTACTAATTATATCATGAAACCTGGCTGGAGAGTGGGACACTGGTTTTCATTCTCCTGCCTGAATCATGACCTAGATCGGAAGAATAGAGAATTTGAAACAGAGCCTTACATTGGTTTAGAGCACAGCTCTTAAAATTTTAGCAGCATCAGTATCTCTTAAGAGGGTTTATCACAATTCAGGTCGCCAGGCCTCACTCTCAGAGCCTTTGATGCAAAGTTCTGGCCCAAAGAATTTGAATTTCTATTAAGTCTTAGATTTTGCTGATCAAGGGGCTGCACTTTGAGAACCCTTTGTTTAGAATTGTAGAAAAGTGGTATATCTTCCACTCCTGAATCTGTCAACCTGCTATGGTAAGTTGGGGATAGATTTTGGACAGTTCTGAATGTCAGAGTCAGGAGGTTTTTAAGGACCACCTAAGAGATTCATCGCCTATGCAAGAGTACACCATGTGAAATGCCAGGCTGGATGAAGCGCAAACTGGAATCAAGTTTGCTGGGAGAAATATCAATAACCTCAGATATGCAGATGATATGACTAATGGCAGAAAAGAAAAGAGGAACTAAAGAGCCTCTTGATGAAGGTGAAAGAGGAGAATTAAAAAGCTGGCGTAAAACTCAACATTCAAAAAACTAAGATCATGGCATCTGGACCCATCACTTCATGACAAATAGATGGGGAAACAATGCAAACAGTGACAGACTTAATTTTCCTGGGCCCTAAAATCACTATGGATGTTAAAAGACATTTTTCCTTGGAAGAAAAGCTATGACAAACCTAGATAGCATATAAAAAGAAGAGTCATCACTTTGCCAACAAAGGTCCCTATAGTCAAAACTATGGTTTCCCCAGTAGTCATGGACAGATGTGAGAGTTGGACCATAAAGAAGGCTGAGTGCCAAAGAATTGATGCTTTTGAACTGTAGTGCTGGAGAAGACTCTTGAGAGTCCCTTGGACTACAAGGAGATCCAACCAGTCCATCCTCAAGAAAATCAACCTTGAATATTCATTGGAAGGACTGATGCTGAAGCTGAATCTCCAATTCTTTGGCCACCTGATGCAAAGATCTGACTCACTGGAAAAGACCCTGATGCTAGGAAAGATTGAGGGCGGGAGGAGAAGGGGACGACAGAGAATGAGATGGTTGGATGACATCACAGACACAATGGACATGAGTCTGAACAAACTCCAGGAGATAGTGAAGAACAGAGAAGCCTGGCACATTGCAGTCCATGGGGTCACAAAGAGTCAGATGCAACTGAACAACAATAAGAGATTCATCAATGACAACTTGCCAAAAATTTTAGCGTTCTTGTAAAACTGAAATGAATCTTTGATATTTAATGCCAGCTGGTCCTCAGATTGGTGAAGTTCAGATATCCTCTGGAGTCGAGGCTCCCTCCCATCTCTCACAGGACCTGATCTACACTCCCTCTCTCCCTGCCACACCCCAGTTCCCATCACTGTTAGAAGGTGAAAGTGCCTCTGACTTCACTGGAAAATAGGGACCTTCCATCATTCTCTGCTTCCCCCTCTCCTGCCATCACCTAAATCTACCCGTAAGCCTTTCCTCTAGTCTTTGTGGTATCCTATTGTCTCCCCAACCCGATCCTATACAGGCACCTGACATCATCTTTATCAGTTTTTCAAACCATCCTCTGTTGACTTATGTTTCACTGGTTTCTTATCTTCAGACCACAAATGTGCTCAAATCCCTCAGAAAGACCAAATCCTTCCTTGGCTAGGCCTTTCCTGCCAGCCTCACTGGATCTCTTTCAGTTTGTAGCCTAATGGCTGGGAGAACAGTCTTTATTTTTGGTCCACTTCTTTTCCTTCCTCATTCTGCAAACACCGTCAATCTGTCCCCAGGACTTTGCTGAAATTGCTCACTGAGCTCCATGCCACCCTCCTCTTGCCTTTTTGATCTCTGTCCTCATCCTGCAGCATCAGCAACTCTAAAGCTGTACCTTTGTACAATTCCCATTCTAAAAATTATTTAGAATTTTCTCCCTTGGAAGAAATGACTAACTATATGTTGATCACTGTCATAGCTATGTGGCTTCCCAGCTGGCTCAGCGGCTACAGAATCCGCCTGCAATGCAGACGCAACAGGAGATGTAGGTTTGTTCCCTGGGTCAGGAAGATCCCCTGGAGGAGAAAATGGCAACCCACCCCAGTTTTCTTGCCAGGATAATCCCACGGACAGAGGAGCCTGGTGGGCTACAGTCCATGGGGTCGCACAGAATTGGACACGACTTAGTGACTGAGCATGCATGCACATCATAGCTATAGTATTAACTCCATTCTTGGCCTCTGAGTTGCTGTTTTTGCCATTACTTTTGAGAAATTTCAGGCACCTCAGGTGGAGCATGCCATGGAATGCTAATTTTCTATCCCAACTGAAGCTTGCTGCTCTCCTCTCCTACTTCCTGTCCCAGTTGCTCATCACTGTTCTTTCACTCAGATGCTTAAGGGACAAATACCAGAACAGGCACTGTCCCCTCTTCTCAAGTCAGGTGGTCACTACATGTGCTTTACTTTCTCAGACTTGGGTTCTCCTGCACAAGCTCACTGCTTCTGCCACTGCCAACATTCTGGCTCTCACAGGAATGATCTAACTGGCCTTGTAACTGGATGTCCTGGCTCTAGACTTAGTACGTGGGTGTGGAAAAGAACACGGCTTTGGGGGCGGTCACACAAATCTGTGTTCAACTTCCAGTTTCCCCACTTTTGCACTGAGCACATCAGGCAAGGTATTTAAGCTCTCCTATGCCTATTTCTTCTATAAAATGGGATAACACTACCTACGCATAACTCTGTGAGGACTTAATGGACTAATGTATGTAACACATTTAGCACACAGTACAACCTCAGTAAGTGTTAGCTCCACCTCCCCCTTCCCTGCAAATCACCTTCCTTGGAAAATTCCCTGAAATTAAATTTTGATTCATATGTAAAATGACTTATTCATTGATAAAATTAAATTTTGGTTCACTGTTCATAAAATAAAATAAACCTAGACTATCAAGCATACACCTATCTTTCCAGTCTCCTTGCCCGTCGTTTCCTAACAGGATCTGTGCTTTCAGTGATTTAGGTGGAAATGGCTGCTCATTTGTTGATTCAGCTGACAAGAAGGGAACCTGGTCCGCGGTCTACCAGGTAAACTTCTCCAACAATGTTTCTGCTTCAGTGGGAAGCCTTCCTGGACTGTGGTTTAAAGATGAAACTTGGTAGGAGGAGGGCAATGTAATGTGCTTGAATTCTCTCTCCTTTCATGCTATCCTCACCGGAATCTGCAAAAACTAGCATCCTGTTTGCAATTCGCCTCTTGCATCTTTCCTCCTCATTCTGGTGGTCTCAGCATTTTGTAGAGATCGCTATTAGTACTGGCTTCCCCTGAACCAACCACTCACTGCTCCCCCTCCTTTCCACATGTTGCTCCCGTGCCCTTCGTGTCTCCCGTTCCATGGTAAATTCCTGCGCCTCCATTCTCAGCATTCTCACTGAAAGCTCCCTTGACTGCCTGCCTCATAAGCTCACCACTTCCCCTGCTATATTCACCATGGCGTATTCTATTTCAGAACAGTGATATACTCCGCTTCTTCCTTGCTTACCAGGGCCGTTCCAGGGCTCTTCAGCCCTCCAGAAAAAAGTCCTGCCTTCTTTCAAGCTCAGGCCACTTGTCTGAGCCATCCTTTACCTCTTTTGATCTCTCTTCCTAATTCACTAAAGACTTTAGCACTGGGATCACTGTCTTCTTTTCTAAGCCTGTCTTGCCATTTATTATCCTGGCTCATTTCAAAGCCCACAGCACACTAGGGCTTGATCTTTTGTTTCTGTGACTACATCATTTCCAATGAACTTCAACTTCACTGGACGGTGGCTACAGACGTGACCACATCCTAGACCTTTTTTTTTTTTTTTTAAATCACTTGGAATTTTTTAAATTATTTTAATTGGAGGCCAATTACTTTACAATATTGTATTGGTTTTGCCATACATCAACATGAATCTGATGCGGGTGTACACGTGTTCCCAATCCTGAACCCCCTCCCACCTCCCTCCCCATACCATCCCCCTGGGTCATCCCAGTCACTTGGAATTTAATTGTGAAATGCTCTATCCAAACATCCCACTTTCTATTCATTTCAGTTCAGTAGCTCAGTTGTGTCTCTTAGTGATCCCATGGACTGTAGCACGCCAGGCTTTCCTGTCCACCACCAACTCCCAGAGCTTGCTCAAACTCAAATCTATCGAGTTGGTGATGCCATCCAACCATCTCATCCTCTGTCACCCCCTTCTTGTCCTGCCTTCAATCTTTCCCAGCATCAGGGTCTTTTCCAATGAGTCAGTTCTTTGAATCAGGTGGCCAAAGTATTGGAGCTTCAGCATCAGTCCTTCCAATGAATAATCAGGACTGATTTCCTTTAGGATTGACTGGTTTGATCTCTTTGCAATCCAAGGGACTCTCAAGAGTCTTCTCCAACATCACAGTTCAAAAGTATCAATTTCTAAAAATTTACTAATTCTCTTACCCAATCACTCTCTTCATAATGTTCTTTGATCTTACAGGGACTTCTTACAGGGAATTTCTCCTTTCTCCTTTCATTTCCTTTCTGCTCCAGCTTAGTCTAACATCAAACACTGTCCTGTCCGCATTTCCAAACCCTTTGTGCTGTTGTCCTTCCATCAATCCTGTCAAAGTTCCAGCCCAGGCTCCATCTAACTGGACATCTCACCCATGTCCATATTTGTGCTGCCAAATTCTCTCAGAGGAAGACAGCCTTGAAGACTGATGCCACTAAAACTCCCTGGTCTCCCACCCACTTGGTCCTCCACACTGCCCAAGTCCCCCTTTGCTTCCCTAATCAGTCCTTTCTGTTCTCTTCTGTGACCAGCTGGAACCTGCTCCCCTCAGCACCTCCACTTGCCCCTCAGCAGAATATTTCATCTCCTACCTCACTGAGAAAATAGGACCAAGAGAGAGTTCTCTTTGCTTTCATTCACCAAACCTACGGGCTTACATATATTTGCCCCCATCTTGTTCTGTTACAACAGAAAAAGTGTCACCTGATCAATTTTTAAATTTTCCCCTGCCTATGCTGTGCATCACATTCACTCCAGCACTTTCGGGACCCTTTCTCTGCCTTACACTTATCGGCTTTTTCTACTTATTTTCTTTACTGACTCTTCCACAATAGCAATATCCTCAAGAGCCTCTGAAATCTTTAAAAAAAAGAAAGAAAAGAGAAAAAAAGAGAAAAAAACCCGCTTTCCACTTCCCATCTTCCTCTCCTCATAGCCAAGCTTCTTGATTTTTCTTCAGCACTTTCCGTTTTCCATGCACTTATTAATCAACTGTTATCTATGTTCTACTCTCAATGTACTTCAATGGGACTCTACTTGTCATGCACACCAGTGGAGGTATTAAATACAAAGGATATACTGCCGTCTTGATATTACTTCTCTAAAGTACTTGTTACTTTTGATTACTCCCTCCTCTGTTGCCTTTGACTTTTCTATTATAGAAAATTTCAAAAATTTAGAAATAGGGTAATACCAATATCCAACTTCTATATTTATCAATATATGACTAATCCTATTCATCAACATTCACAAGCTGTCCCCTTCCCAACAAATTATTTTTAAATAAATCCCTGATATCATATGACTTCTTCTATAAATATGTATGCGTGCATCTCTAAAAGGTCAAACCACTTAAAGTGATCACAGTGTCATTATGACACCTGAACTAACAATTCACGATCATCAACAAATATTCAGTCAATATTCATATTTCCCTAGTAGCTTTCTAATTTTGTTATGGGTTGTTTGCTTGTATCAAGATCTATATAGGATCCATATCTGGAGATTGGCTGAAATGTCTCAAATTTTGTTTTGTTCTATTTTGTTTTGACATATAGCTTCCACCTTCCATTTCTTTTCTTTTCTTTTTTTTCCCCTTAAAAAACTATCTTGATTTTGATGTTGAAATGAGATTAGTTTTCCTATAGATTTCCCCACAGTCTGGATTTGGCTGATTGCATCCCTATGGTATTATTTAACATTTTGCATCTGTACCTCCTACTGCCTCTAAATTCAGAGATCTGGTAGATTGATAAGATTCAGATTCAATCTGGGGGACAAACCTACTTCAAAAGTGGTATTATATACTCCCATAATTATGAAGGTGGTTTCTATTTTTAAGATGTTATCAGCAATAATCATTGCTTAGATCATTAGAGGTTGCAAAGTGATAATATTCAAATCTTATCATTTCTTTTTCCCATAATATTCCTATAAAGAAACACTACTCTCATCAAGTATATAGTAACTCTGAAGTACAGATTATACAGAAAAGACAAAATAAGATTCTTTCAGAATAAATGACTGATTTTTTCCTTTAGTTATTAGTTTTTAAAATAATAAAGTGGTTTCCTTAATATTCTCCAAAGACAATCAATGGGTTTGTTTCATTTTTCAGTATCATTATGATCTCAACCTATTACTCTTAAAGACAGCAGAAGCTTATTCAGCTTGTTTTCCAAACTCTTAAACAAGAAATCTGTAGCATCTGTCAGCATCCTTACTTTCTATTATGATGAAATACTTCAGACTCATTTTATACATTTCCTGCTCCAGATCTAGAATCATTAATTTCTTCAAGGATCTCTGGGGTTTTTTAGAGCCACTGGCATTTAGAAAGCAATATATGGACACCAGAAGAGTCCCTGATACCGGATTGATCATTGTTTCTAAACCTTTTTGGTAGACAGACACGTGAATATGTATTCTTTTAGATTTAAAGGTAACAAACACCGTGAGTACTTATTCATACATCCAACTCAAACTCAGGATGACAACAGTTTTTACTTAACTTTGTGTACTCGTATCTTCTTCCAACCCTGCTGATTATATGAATTCTCAATGACCTCAACCTCACAGCCATCAACATCAAGATACAAATGCAACAGCATCAGAGACAGAAACAACAAAACCATCAGCAATATGAATACCGGATGTAGTTAAATGATTTTTTTTTTGGGGGGGGGCAGTCTTTTTATCCTTAAAATATATCTTTTCTGGAATATATAGTGAAAAAACCGGGGTTTTAAAGTCCTTTAGAATTGTCCTATATTGTAAGGTTTTGCCTTCAATTTGAACCACACTAACGTTGATTTCATGTTACTTCAATGTAAAGGAACCCATTGTGAAATTTATTACCATGTAAAATAATATTTACATGGTTCTCAAGCCAAATGTACTACCAAGGTATATTCAAGGAAGGTTGGCTGTTCCTTTAAGGCTTCAGCCTCTGTATAAATAATAATCTTTGTGTGTGTGGTTCATCTTTCAAACTTTTAAAACTGTTTAAGTAGACATTTAATTTAGGAGAGGAGACAAGAAGGCAGAATAGAAGGACTTGAGCTCAACTCCTCTCATGAAAACACCAGAATCACAATTGACTGCTGAACAACTATCAACAAAAAAGACTGGACCTACCAAAAGAGATATTCTACACCCAGAGACAGATGGTAGGAGGTGTGCTTTGGCAATATAATCAAACCCCATATGTACCAAGTGTGTGCTAAGTTGCTTCGGTCGTGTCCAACTCCTTGTGATCCTATGGACCATAGCCGGCCAGGCTCCCCTGTCCATAGGATTTTCCAGGCAAGAATACTAAAGTAGACTGCCATGCCTTCCTCCAGAGGATCTTCCCAACCCAGGTACTGAACCCACGTCTCTTAGGTCTCCTGCACTGACAAACAGATTTTTTACCACTAGTGCCACCCGGCTGGAAAACAATTACATTGCAGTGGTTCCCCCATAGGAATGAGCATTCTGAGCCCCATGTCGCTCTCCCTAGCCTGGGGGTCTGGAACTGAGACTAGGAGCTCCCAGAGCATTTGCCCCTGAAGGCCAGCAGGCCTCGAGTACTGGGGCAAACAGAGACTGCACTCTTGAAGGGCACACACAAGATTCCATGTGCACCAGAGAACCTGGACAAACCAGTGACTCCACAGAAGCCTGGGCCAGACCTACTGATGGGTCTTGGAGGATTTACTGGTGAGGCAGAAGTCAGTTGTGGGTCACTGAGGAAAGGACACTGGTGGCAGAGGATCCAGGGAACATTCATCTGTGTGAGCTCTCCCAGAGGTCACCATTTTGGCGCTGAGAACTGGCCCCGCTCAACAGCCCACAGGTCCCAGTGCTGGCATGCCGCAGGCCAAACACCAACAGAGTGAGAACACAGTACCACCCATGAGCAGACAGGCCACCCAAAGCCATCTGCGCCAGCAGCCACCCACAAACACACTCTTTGTCATGGTCCTACCCACAGAGGGATAAGACTCAGCTCCACCTACTCCTGAGCAGGCACCAGCTCCTCCCACTAGGAAGCCTGCACAGGCCCTTTTAAACCAAGCTTACCCACAAGGGAGGTGGGAAACATCAGAAGCACGAAGAACTACAACCCTAAAGCCTGAGAAACAGAGACCACAAATACAGAAAGTTAGGCAAAATGAGACAGCAGAGAAATATGCTGCAGACGAAGGAAGAAAATAAAGAACAATTAAGTGAAGTGGAGATATGCAATTTCCTGAAAAAGAATTCAGAGTAATGATAGTAAAGATGATCTAAGATATTGGAAACAGATTGGAGACACAGACCAAGAGGATATAAGAAATGTTCAATAAAGAGCCAAAGAATTGATGCCTTCAAACTGTGGTGCTGGAGAAGACTCTTGAGAGCCCCTTGGACTGCAAGGAGATCAAATCAGTGAATCCTAAAGGAAGTCAACCCTGAATATTCATGGGAAGGACTGATGCTGAAGCTTAAGCTCCAATACTTTGCCACCTGATGCAAAGAGCCAACTCACTGGAAAAGAGCCTGATGCTGGGAAAGATAGAGGGCAAAAAGAGAAAGGGGTGGCAGGTGTTGAGATGCTTACATAGCATAACCTACTCAATGGACACGAGTTTCAACAAACTCCAGAAGATAGTGAAGGATGGGGAAGCCTGGTGTGCTGCAGTCCATGGGGTCGCAAAGAACTGGACATGATATAGTGACTGAACAACAACAACAGAAGCTTTAAAGAACAAACAGAGGAGAACAATACAATAACAGAAATGAAAAATACACTATAAGGTTTAATGGCAGAATAAATGAGGCGGAACGAATAAAATAAGTGACCTGGAAAACACACTGAGTTAATCACTGCTACAGAACAGAATAAAGAAAAAAGAACTAAAAGAAATGAGAACATCTAAGAGACCTCTGAGGCAACATTAAATGTACCGATATTTGCATTATAGGGGACCCAAAAGGAAAAGAGAGAAAGGATCTGAGAAAATATTTGAAGAGATAATAGCTGAAAACTTTCCTAACACAAAAAAGGAAATAGGCACCCAAATTCAGACACTGCAGAGAGGCCCATGCAGCACAAACCCGAGAAGGAACATGCTGAGAAAAATAGTATTCAAACTGACAAAAATTAAAGACAAGGAAAAAAAAATTAAAAGCAACAAATAACATACAAAGGAACTCCCACAAGATTATCAGCTGATTTATCAGCAGAAACTCTGCAGGCCAGAAGGGAGGGACGTGACATATTACAAGTGATAAAAAGGGAAGAACATACAACCAAGAATACTCTACCTAACGAGGCTCTCATTCAGATCTGATGGAGAGATCAACAGCCTTACAGACAAGCAGAAGGTAAGAGAATCTAGCACCACTGGACCAGCTTTGTAACAACTGCGAAAAGAACTTCTCTAGGAGGAAAAGAAAAAGCCACAACTAGAAAGAAGAAAATTACTAACAGAAAAGTTCACTGGTTAGGGTAAATATATATAATAAAAGTAGGAAATCATTCACACACAAATATACAAAACCAGCAATCATGAGAAGAGGAGAATACAAATGTGGGATATTTGAAATGCATTTGAAATTAAGAGACCAGTAACATAAAACAACCTTAGATACATACAGATTGCTATATCAAAACCTTATGGTAACCACAAGTCAAAAATGTATAATAGATATATACATAGAAAGTAAAAAAGCAATCCAAACACAGTACTCAAGATACTCATCAAATCGGAAAAGAGAACAAAAGAGGAAAGAAAGAAAAAAGACCTACAAAAACAAACCCAAAACATTTAAGAAAATGCAAATAGGATCATATATATCAATACTTACTTTAAATGAAAATGAATGAAATGCTCCAATCAAAAGACACAGACTTGCTGAATAGATACAAAAACAAAACCAGTATATATGCTGTCTACAAGAGACTCACTTCAGACCTAGGAACACATACAGACTGAAACTGAGGGTATGGAAAAAGATACTCCATGCAAATGGAAACCAAATATCGTAACAGACAATATAGACTTCAAAACAAAGACTATTACAACAGACAAGGAAGGACACTACATGGTGACCAAGGGATCAATCCAATAAGACATAACAATTGTAAATATTTAGGCACCCAACACAGAAGCACCTCAGTACATAAGACAAGCACCAAAAGACACTAAAGGGATAATTGACAGTAACACAGTAATAGTGGGGGACTTGAACACCCCACTTACAACAATGGACAGATCGTCCAGACAGAAAATTAATAAGGAAACATAAGCCTTAAATGAAACATCAGACCAGCGGGACTTTACTGCTATTGATAGAGCATTCCATCCAAAAGCAGCAGAATACACATTCTTCTCAAGTGCATGTGAAACATTCTCTGGGATAGATCACATGCCGGGCCACAAAGCAAGCCTTGATAAACGTAAGAAAACTGAAAACATATCAAACATCTTTTCTGATGGGAATGATATGACATTAGGAATCAACTATAAGAAAAAAAAAGTTGTAAAAGCCACAAACACACGGAGGCTAAGCAATATACTACTAAACAACCAATGGGTCACTGAAGCAATCAATGAGGAAGTCCCAAATAAACAGCCAAAACTTACACCTAAAGCAACTAGAAAAGGAATAAGTAAAGCATAAAGCTACCATAAGGAAAGAGATCAAAGACCAGAACAGAAATAAATGAAACAAAGGAAACAATAGAAAAAAACTCAGTGAAACTAAAAGTTGGTTCTCTGAAAAGATAAACAAAATTGATAGGTCTTTAGCTAGACTCATCAAGAAAAAAGAGGGCTCAAATTAATACCACTAGAAATGAAAAAGGAGAACTTACAACTGACATCACAAAAATGCAAATGATCATCAAAGACTACTACAAGCAACTCTATGCCAGTAAAACGGACAACCTAGAAAAAGAAGACAAATTCTTAGAAAGATACAATCTACAAATACTGAACCAGGAAGACACAGAAAATATTAACAGAACAATCACAAGCATTGGACATCAAACTATTATTTAAAAACTCCCATCAAACACAAGTCCAGGACCAAATGGCTTCATAGGAAAATTCTATCAAACACTGAGAGAAGTGTGTGCACGCATGCTCAGTCATGTCCGACTCTTTGTGACTCCATGGGCTAAAGTCCACCAGGCTCCTCTGTCTATAGGATTCTTCCAGCAACAATACTGGAGGGGGTTATCATTTTCTCCTCCAAGGGATCTTCCTTCCCCAAGGATCAAACCTGTGTCTCAATGCAGTGTATCCTGCACTGCATGCAGATTTTTTACCACTGAGCCACTGGGGAGACCCACAGTTAGAGAGGAAGTAACATCTATAGTTCTGAAACTATTCCAAAAAAATTGCAGAGGAAGGAATGCTCCCAGACTAAGTCTATGAAATATCACCCTGACACCAAAACCAGACAAAAATATCATAAAAAAAGAAAACCGCAGGCCAATATCACTGATGGACTTAGACGCAAAAATCCTCAACACAATACTAGCAAACATAATTCCTACATTAAAAGGCTCATATACCTTGATCAAGTGGGATTTATCTAGGGATGCAAGAATTTTTCAATATCTACAAATCAGTGTGATGCATCACACTAACAAACTGAAGAATAAAAACCATATGATCATCTCAATAGATGCAGAAAAAAACTTTTGACAAAATTCAGTATCCACTTATGATAAAAAAAAAAAAACTCTCTAAAAGGTGAACATAGAAGGAACCTACGTCAACATAATAAAAGCCATATATGACAAACCCACAGCTAACACCACACTCGATGAGGAAATGCTGAAAGCATTTACTCTAGGACTAGGAACAAGACAAGAATGTCCACTCTTGCCACTTTTATTCAACATAGGTTTGGAAGCACTAATCACAGCAATCAGAGGAGAACAAGTAATAAAAAGAATTCAAGTTGAAAAAAGTAGTAGTAAAACTGTCACTGTTTGCAGATGACATGACCCTACATACAGTTCAGGATGGGGGACACGCGCACCTGTGCTGATTCATGTCCATGCATGGCAAAAACCACCACAATACTGTGAAGTAATTAGCCTCCAATTAAATAAATTAAGTTAAAAAAAGAAAATCCTAAAGATGCTACCAGAGAACTGCTAAAGCTCATCAATGAACTTGGTAAAGTTGCAGGATACAAAATTAATACACGGAAATCTCATGTATTTCTACACACTAACAATGAAAGATCACTAGGAGAAATTAAGGCAACAATCCCAGTTACCACTGCACCAAAAAGGATAAAATACCTAGGAACAAATCTACATAAGGAGCAAAAGACCTGTACTTTGAAAACTATAAGACATTGATGAAAGAAATCAAAGATGATACAAACAGAGGTAAAGATATACCATGTTCTTGAATTAGAATGATCAATATTGTCAAAATGAATATACTATTGAAGGCAATTTATAGGTTCAATGCAATTCCTATTAAATTACCAATGGTATTTTTCATAGAACTAGACAAAAAATTTTAAAATTTGTATGGAAACACATAAGATCCTGAATAGCCAAAGTAAACCCAAGAAAGAAAAATGGAGCTGGAGGAATCAGGCTCCCTGACTTCATCAGATCAGATTAGATCAGTCGCTCAGTCGTGTCCATCTCTTTGCGACCCCATGAATCATAGCACACCAGGCCTCCCTGTCCATCACCAACTCCCGGAGTTTACTCAGGCTCATGTCCATCGAGTCGGTGATGCCATCCAGCCATTTCATCCTCTGTCATCCCCTTCTCCTCTTGCCCCCAATCCCTCCCAGCATCAGAGTCTTTTCCAATGAGTCAACTCTTCGCATGAGGTGGCCAAAGTCCTGGAGTTTCAGCTTTAGCATCATTCCTTCCAAAGAAATCCCAGGGCCGATCTCCTTCAGAATGGACTGGTTGGATCTCCTTGCAGTCCAAGGGACTCTCAAGAGTCTTCTCCAACACCACAGTTCAAAAGCATCAATTCTTCAGTGCTCAGCTTTCTTCACAGTCCAACTCTCACATCCATACATGACCATAGGAAAAACCATAGCCTTGACTAGACGAACCTTTGTTGGCAAAGTAATGTCTCTGTTTTTGAATATGTTATCTAGGTTGGTCATGACTTTCCTTCCAAGGAGTAAGCGTCTTTTAATTTCATGGCTGCAGTCACCATCTACAGTGATTTTGGGGCCCAGAAAAATAAAGTCTGACACTGTTTCCACTGTTTCCCCATCTATTTCCCATGAGGTGGTGGGACCGGATGCCATGATCTTTGTTTTCTGAATGTTGAGCTTTAAGCCAACTTCTTCACTCTCCTCTTTCACTTTCATCAAGAGGCTTTTGAGTTCCTTTTCACTTTCTGCCATAAGGGTGGTGTCATCTGCATATCTGAGGTTATTGATATTTCTCCCGGCAATCTTGATTCCAGCTTGTGTTTCTTCCAGTCCAGCGTTTTTCATGATGTACTTTGCATATAAGTTAAATAAACAGGGTGACAATATACAGCCTTGACGAACTCCTTTTCCTATTTGGAACCAGTCTGTTGTTCCATGTCCAGTTCTAACTGTTGCTTCCTGACCTGCATACAAATTTCTCAAGAGGCAGATCAGGTAGTCTGGTATTCCCATCTCTTGAAGAATTTTCCACAGTTTATTGTGATCCACACAGTCAAAGGCTTTGGCATAGTCAATAAAGCAGAAGTAGATGCTTTTCTGGAACTCTCTTGCTTTTTCCATGATCCAGCAGATGCTGGCAATTTGATCTCTGGTTCCTCTGCCTTTTCTAAAACCAGCTTGAACATCTGGAAGTTCACGGTTCACATATTGCTGAAGCCTGGCTTGGAGAATTTTGAGCATTCCTTTACTAGCATGTGAGATGAGTACAATTGTGCGGTAGTTTGAGTATTCTTTGGCATTGCCTTTCTTTGGGATTGGAATGAAAACTGACCTTTTCCAGTCCTGTGGCCACTGCTGAGTTTTCCAAATGTGCTGGCATATTGAGTGCAGCACTTTCACACCATCATCTTTCAGGATTTGGAATAGCTCAACTGGAATTCCATCACCTCCACTAGCTTTGTTCATAGTGATGCTTTCTAAGGCCCACTTGACTTCATATTCCAGGATGTCTGGCTCTAGGTCAGTGATCACACCATCGTGATTATCTGGGTTGTGAAGATCTTTTTTGTACAGTTCCTCTGTGTATTCTTGCCATCTCTTCTTTATATCTTCTGCTTCTGTTAGGTCCATACCATTTCTGTCCTTTATCAAGCCCATCTTTGCATGAAATGTTCCCTTGGTATTTCTGATTTTCTTGAAGAGATCTCTAGTCTTTCCCATTCTATTGTTTTCCTCTATTTCTTTGCATTGATTGCTGAAGAAGGCTTTCTTATCTCTTCTTGCTATTCTTTGGAACTGTGCATTCAGATGCTTATATCTTTCCTTTGCTCCTTTGCTTTTCACTTCTCTTCTTTTCACAGCTATTTGTAAGGCCTCCCCAGACAGCCATTTTGCTTTTTTGCATTTCTTTTCCATGGGGATGGTCTTGATCCCTGTCTCCTGTACAATGTCATGAACCTCATTCCATAGTTCATCAGGCACTCTATCTATCAGATCTATGCCCTTAAATCTATTTCTCATTTTCACTGTATAATCATAAGGGATTTGATTTAGGTCATACCTGAATGGTCTAGTGGTTTTCCCTACTTTCTTCAATTTAAGTCTGAATTTGGCAATAAGGAGTTCATGGTCTGAGCCACAGTCAGCTCCTGGTCTTCTTTTTGCTGACTGTATAGAGCTTCTACTATACTACAAAGCCACAGTCATCAAAACAGTATGAAATTGGTACAAAAACAGAAATATAGATCAATGGAACAAGACAGAAAGCCTAGGGATAAACCCATGCACCTATGGGTACCTTATCTTTGACAAAGGAGGCAAGAATATACAATGGAGAAAAGGTAGTTTCTTCAATAAGTGTTGCTGAATAAAGTTGACTACATGTCCACTACATGTAAAAGAATGAAATTAGAACATCCTTTAATACCATACACAAAATAAGCTCCCCTCAGAGGAAAACATAGGCAGAACACTGACATAAATCACAGCAATATCTTTTTGCATCCACCTCCAAGAGTAATGAAAATAAAACCAAAAATAAACTAGTGGGACCAAATTAAACTTAAAAGCTTTTGCACCACAAAGGAAACTATAAACAAAATCAAAAGGCAATCCACAGAATGGAAGAAAATATTTGCAAATGATGCAACCAACAAGGGATTAATCCTCCAAATACATAAACAGCTCATGCAGCTCAGTATAAAAACAAACAACCCAATCAAGAAAAGGGCTGAAGGTATAGAGAGACATGTCTCCCAAGAAGATAAACAGATGTCCTGAAAGCATATGAAAAGATGCTCAACATTGTTAACAGTTAGAGAAATGCAAATCAAAACTACAATGACATACTGCCTCATGCTAGTCAGAATGGCTATCATCAAGAAGTCTACACACAATAAATGCTGGAGAGGGTTTGGAGAAAAGGGAACTCTCCTCTACTATTGGTGGGATGTAAATTGGTACAATCATTATAAAACACAGTATAGGGGTTTCTTAAACAGCTAAAAGCAGAGTTACCATATGATCCAGCAATCCTACTTGGGCATATATTGAAACAAAACCATAATTAGAAAAGATACATACACCCCATGTTTATAAACAGCACTGTTTATAATAGGCAAGACATGGAAGCAACCTAAACATCCATCAACAGAGGAATGGATAAAGAAGATGTGGCACATATATACAACAGAATATTACTCAGCAATAAAAAAGAGTGAAATAATGCCATTTGCAGCAACATGGATGGACTTAGATATTGTTGTACTGAGTGAAGTAAGTCAGACACAGAAAGACAAATATCACATGTCACTAATATGTGGAATCTAAAAAAGGAGGGGGGTAAAATGAATTTTTTACAAAGCAGAAGTAGAGTCACAGATGTAGAACACAAACTTACAGTTATCAGGGCATAAGTAGGGGAGGGATAAATTGGGAGATTGGGATTTGCATATATATATGTCACATTATATCTATATTACATATATATGTAATGTTACATATGTAATACAGATATAAATACATTACTACTATAACTACTATATATAAATTAGATAATAATAAGAATCTACTGTTCAGCACAGGGAACTATACTCAATACTCTGCAATGATCTATATGGGAAAATAATCTAAAAAAATGTATGGCTATATGGGTATGAACTACTGATTTACTTTGCTGTACATCTGAAACTAACACAACACTGTAAATCAACTATACTCCAAAAAAAAGGTTTTTTTTAAGATATATTTACCCTAAGGTTCACCGCAGTACTATTTACAATAGCCGAAGCATAGAAGCGACGTTAACGACCACAGACAGAAGAGTGGATAAAGAGGATGTGGTTCATAATATACAATGGAATATTACTCAGTCACGACAAAGAATAATACCATTTGCAGCACACCTAAAGATTATTATACTAAGTGAAGTAATCAGACAGAAATACAAGCATCATATGATATCACTCGTATGTGAAATCTAAAACAATGATGCAAATGGACCTATTTACAATACAGAAACAGACTCACAGACTTCAAAACCCAACTCATGGTTACCAAAGGGGAACAGTGGGGGGAGGGATACACCAGGAGATTGGGACTGACATGCACACACACTACTGCATAGCCCAGCGAGCTCCACTCAGGATCCTATAATAAACTATATGGGAAAACAACCTGAAAAGGAACTGAACCACTTTGCTGGACTCCTAAAATTAACACAACATTGCAAATCAACTATAATACAAAACAAAAATTAAATGTTAAAAACATATAAGTAAATAGTAAATGATGACAACAAACTGTTTACAAGTTTCTCCACCTTGCTTTTCTCATTTAAGAAATATATCCTACAGATCGCTTCATAAGGGTACGAGAACATCTTCATTTCTTTCTACATCTGAATTTCTACATCTGTGATTTGTTCAGTGTCCTACTGATGGACTTTTGGGTTTTTGTCCCAGTGTTCTGAGATTCAAAGTAGTCTTTCTCTATCAAGAAATCTCTCTGTGTAAGTCTTTTTCTTATTTATTGCTAGTATATCTTTGGCATTAGAATCCTACAAGTGGGAACTGCTCTATCAATGAGCAAATATGTATTCATTATTTTTAGATATTGCCAAATTCCCCTCCCTAGTGTTGTACTATTTGCATGTCCAATGACATTGTAGGAGAATGGTTGTTTTCTTTCAGTCTCACCACAGAGAATGCTATCTTCTGGATTTATGTCAATCCCATGGACGAAGGAGCCTGGTAGGCTGCAGTCCATGGGGTCTTGGAGAGTCAGACACGACTGAGCAACTTCCCTTTCACTTTTCACTTTCATGCATTGGAGAAGGAAATGGCAACCCACTCCAGTGTTCTTGCCTGGAGAATCCCAGGGACGGGGGAGCCCGGTGGGCTGCCGTCTATGGGGTCACACAGAGTCGGACACGACTGAAGTGACTTAGCAGCATAGTTGAAAAAAGGTTTCTCAACTTGGTTTTAGTGTGAATTTTTAAGTGTGGTTGTTTTTCACGCAATTAAGAGCCAACTCTGTCCTCTTGATATGTTCTCTTTTCATTAACATCCTGGAAGCCCCATTTGCAAACAATTTTATTTTTTCCCATTTCTTGGGTTGTTAATTTTTAATCTCCTTTTCTACTTCCATAACTCCTATTTATTTCCTAAATATTTTCTTTCTCTGCATTGTGTTTCAGTATTTCTTTTAAGATCCACTCCTTGGACTTAATAATCATTGTTATTCTTGTTGCAATTAAGTCTGTACCTGCAGCCCCAAATTCTCCCTCTTCTTCTGTCCCAATTCTCAAACTGCGTAGTGAAGGCTACTGTGCCTCCAAGGTACCATTAAACCCAACCTGCATGTTGCCCCTTACCATCATGCCCTTCTTCGGGCATTGCTCAGCACAATGAATGCCACCCCAGATCTCCAGCTGCCCCAGTCTTAAACCTGGGCTCTTTTCTGCTGACTCTCTCTTTCTCACCTTCCTTGAATCAAATCAATTGCCAAATTCTGTGACTTTTTCCTCATAAATGATTCTTGAACCCATCTATTTTTCTCCATTTCAAATTCCCGATCTAAGCCACTGTCATTTCTTCCCTGGACTCTTGCACATTTCTTGTAGGTGGGTGGCCTTTCCTAGTTCTTCTTGCTCCCAAACATGATCAGAATTACCTTTAAAAGTACAAATCAGAGGACTACCCTGGTGGCACAGTGGATAAGAATCTGCCTGCCAATCAGCTGATACTGGTTCGTTCCCTCATCCAGGAAGATCCTACATGCCCTGGAGCACGTGAGCCCATGAGCCACACTACTGAGCCTGTGCCCTAGGGCCCATGCGCCACACTACTGAGCCTGCGCCCTAGGGCCTATGAGCCACACTACTGAGCCTGCGCCCTAGGGCCCATGCGCCACAACTACTGAAGCCCACGTGTCTAGACTGTGCTCTGCAACGAGAGAAGACACCGAAATGAGAAGCCCATGTACCGCAATGAAGAGTAGCCCCCACTCACAGCAATTAGAGAAAGCCCATGCAAAGCAAGAAAGACCAATGCAGTCATAAATAAATAAATATTTTTTAAAAGTACAAATAAGACAGTGCCATTTACTCATTTAAAAACCATCAAAACTCAAAAAGATCCCAAAACCCGAACCTCCAAAACCAAGAAACCCGTCTCAAGTCCTGTATTTCCATAGATACAGATGTAGATAACCACTGCAAAGCTCTGGATACTCAAAACTGAAGTGATAACAGGGGGTACACCTCTGGGGAAAAGGTTAGGATCAAAGTCAATGAAGGGGATGCCATGGGAAGGTTTAGTGTTGGTGAAGAAGGACTTGTTTTATCATTATTTGCATTGTCTGAATTTTTACAATGAGAGTATTCTCCAGTAACATATATTACTTATATATGTTAAACTAAATTAAATGGACTGAGAAAGTGAGCCTTAACTAGCTCGCACGCAGGTCAGGTTCACCAGAAAGTTGTATGAATTCCCAATGTCAGGTCTCCCAGAAGAGACTTCAGACTCCCCACAATTCCTTGCAGGGGACAATGCTGTCCTCTTGCCTAGGTGTGGCCTGGGAGAGTAAATCAAGGTGTGCTCACCTTTGTAGTCCACAGTTTGACGGTCCAGTCAAATGACGATGTGACAAACAGGTGTGAGAAGTCGATTGGGCCCACTGCCATGTGGCAGTTAATTCCTGTCACCGGCCCTTGGTGGCCTTCGAAGACTTCCCCTATGCCGGCTTTGCTGCGTGAAGACCACACAAGACAAGAGTTTCAGTGACCTTCACAAATCGGTGACTGCTTTTAAGGAAAAAAAAAAAAGGTTTGTCTCTGCATGATCACTTCTCCATTATTTAACACAGGCATAAACCACCAGATATGAAACTCACTGTCACAGTTATGTTGAGAGAAATAAATGCTATCCTGCTCTCAGTGATTTAAAACAACACGGAGCAATAACATCTTTTTAATCTTCAGAATTAAACACTGACTTTTATCACTTAATCCTTTTTCAGGAGTATTTCAAAGCCCATCACTGCTGATGACGCTGTTGATACTTTGATGGAACACACACACAGTCAACCATCCACATCCCCTGATACCTGTGATACGGAGGGGCAGCTATGCCGTGCCATTTTTAGATGGGACTTGAACATCCTTAGATTTTGGTACTTGCAAGGGCTCCTGGAACCAATTCCCCATGGATTCAGACACCAGGGGACAACTATATACTCAGCTCCCAGAGCTTTCATAGTTATAATAAGATGATTCTATTCTTGTGATGACATTTGGCACAACTTCCATTTTAACTCCTTTTAGAGAAGACTTAAGACCTGGGTTCGATCCCTGGGTCGGGAAGATCCCCTGGAAAAAGAAATGGCAACTCACTCCAGTACTCTTGCTTGGAAAATTCCATGGACGGAGGAGCCTGGTAGGCTACAGCCCACGGGGTCACAAAGAGTCGGACATGACTGAGCAACTTCACTTTCACTTTGGCTATAAAACTTTACATATCCTTGAGTACATGTATTTATCCTTTCAAGAAACTGCTTTTTCTTTAAAGTTTATTATTATTATTATTCTTATTTTTGATGTGGGCCATTTTTAAAGTGTTTATTGAATTGGTTACAACATTGCTTCTGTTTTTTTCTGTTTTGGTTTTTTGGTCACCAGGCATTTGAGAACCTAGCTCCCCCACCGGGGATCAAACCCACATCCCTTGCATTGGAAGACAAAGCCTTAACCACTGGACCTCCAGGGATGTCCCTCAAGAAAGTTTCTTAAATTAGGTTGATACTCCTGAAAATGTAAAACTTTGTGGAAACCATTGTTGTCACAAAAATCATAGGCAAAATAACTTAAATGTAATACAGAGGAACTTATGTTTTCACTGAAAGGAGGAGAGTAATTTACAAATCCACTAAGTGTAAACTCCGTAAGGGCTGGTGCCTTGTTTTTCTTGTTGCATAGTGTAGTAAGTGTTCAATAAACACTTGTTGAACAAAACAAAGGAAGAGACAAACTGCTGCCTTTCTCCCCAAGAGAAGCACATTTAAGAAATGGTGATACACAGTTTGAAAGTTATCCACAGATATATGTCATTTCTTTAACTAAGCTGGGATTGTTTCCATCATCCATTTTTATACAACAGCCTGCATGCAATAACACCCAATTAGAAAATAAATCAAAATGCTGTATTTTGGTTATACAAAATAAGTATACACAAGGTTATAAATATGACAAATACAGAGGGGTTGTGGCTTCTAAATATTACATCACAAAGAGTGAAAATGAATTAAGTGATCAAAGCATGTGAGCTTCTGGGGCACCAGTTAATGTCAGTGTGTTGAGCAAAATTTGAAATCACTAGCCAAATGCTGTAGTGTAACAAGCACTCAAAAATTACGCCTGGTAAAACTGCCAACAGCAGTTCTACATGTGATCATTGACATTCGTTCTAGAGAACTCGAGGAACTGATCTTTGAAGTGGCCCCAGGTGAGGTTCCGCTTGCCCGTAACAGCATCCTGAAAGGGTTTATAGGGTGCAAAATGAGGACCTTATTTGATTTATGGAAGTGGATTTGCACCTTTTCCATGTTAGGTGAAAAATAGAAATTTCACACCTCTCCTCTGTAGCCCTATATGACCCACTTAAGATTACTATGAAGCCAAATGCCTGTAACTTTATAACTTTACTAAGATCTGTGTTTTATATTTCAGATGGATGGACCAATATAAAAAGCAAAATCAAGCTTGTTGTAAAATGACGTGGTTTGTACCTTGCGTGCATGCTAAGTCGCTTCAGTCGTGTCTGATTCTTTGAGACCCTATGGACTATAGCCCGCCAGGCTCCCCTGTCCATGGGATTCTCCAGGCAAGACTACTAGAGAAGGCTGCCATTCCCTTCTCCAGGGGATCTTCCCAACCCAGGGATCGAACCTACATCTCTTTTGTCATTGGCAGGCAGGTTCTTTACCACTAGTGCCACCTGGAAAGCCCCTTAGGTCCCCTTCTTTTGAACAGTGCATCTTCGGATTGTGCTCGAAAAGGAAAAGAGCCACAGAGCAAAAACATTCATCATGAAAATGGTTACTCACATTAGAGAATTTTCAAAAAAAAAAAAAATCTGAAAAGTTATCAATGAACATGTTCTGGAGCCCTCACAGATAACTAAGGCCCTGGGTTAAGGGAACTGAACCTGTGTCCTGTCGGTTCTAATAAATACGTAGATAAACCTGTGAACCTTTGTTTGGTCCACTGTGCATTCTGTGCTCCTCTCCTTCCATTCACAACATTCCACCTGTCGTGCAGATGTTTCTGTGTTTACCTTTCCCACCATCATCAGTTTCTTGAAGACAGGAACAGGCTTAAATGATGTCTGCGTGCCCAGTAACGTCTAGCAATGCCTTTTGCTGAGTAGTTGTACAGTGAACATTTCCAAGAATGAACAACTTTATCAGATCTTTTTCTGCTTTTGGAAAACTTTGATGCATAGTTATAAGGAAGGTACTAATGAAGGAGGAGAGGGCTTCCTTGGTGGCTCAGACTAGGTAAAGAGTCTACCTGCAATATAGGATACCTGGGTTCTATCTCTGGGTCGGGAAGATCCCCTGGAGGAGGACATGGTTATCCACTCCAGTATTCTTACCTGGAGAATTCCACGGACAGAGGAGCATGGCAGGCTACAGTCCATGGGGGCACAAAGAGTCAGACACGACTGAGAGAACAACACTATGAAGTAAGACTGCTGGGCATGGAATTATAACATCTTCTAGTCATATAACATCTTCCTAGTCATCTTTTATTCACGTGAGGAGGGAAAATACTGGTTTCTGTGGGCAGCAAAGTAGGAACTTCATAATTTGTATTGTGTGAATGGGAGAGTCATACACCTGGGCCATGGATGCCTGGTTCTTCAATGAATCACAAACACATTAGAGTAAGGACTTGGAACAATTCCTGGTTCCTCATGCAATCCAAATAGCCTGTGTTGAGTGCAAGAGATGCAAAATCAATTGAATTAGAACTTCTAAAGTGAAAGGGAAATAACGCACCAAGGTGAACACAGTGAAACTTTCAAAATATGAGTCCATTCGTTAAATCTTGTGTGTAATTTTATAATCTAGCTAAATTACCGGATTCCACTTCTTTCCTGAGATTTTCCTAGGAGCATTTGCCAGTCTCTCAATCAAGATAGAGTTTGTATCACCTATCTTCATTCTGAATCTTCATTCCACCTCGTGTATCTCATACTATTTTGGCTTCTGATTGGGAGGAAGGGCCCCTAAGGCACCTCTCTATATTATGCAGTTATTTTCATTCTTTTTTCCTTATATAGATTTTTAACTCCTCACTTACTATGTTCCCAGCACCAAGCAGGAAATCAATAATGAGATGGAAATAGTTCAGGGGGAAAAAAAAAGGGCAGATGGCTGAACAGTAAAAAATGTGATGAATGCTAATACAGAAGTGATATAAAAATAGGTAAAAAAAAAAAAAAAAAAAAAAGCCCATCTGACAGCTTGTACTCCTATCCCATTGATTCTACTTTAATTTTCTCCAAGTACTCATCTTCTCAAATCACATATTTGCTTATTAGTTTACTGTCAGTCACCCTCAGAATATAAACTCCAGGTCTGTTTTGTTCCTTACCGCATTCCTTATAAAGTGATGGTGCCTGACGTATGGTAGGTTCTCAGGCAATCTCCCTTAAATGAACGAATGAGTAAAGAGGATGAAAATGCTATGGAAACATAAAGGAGGAAATGATTTCCTTCACCCAAGGAAGTCAGGAGAGGCTCATGGAAAGACCTTGGTGCTGGCTCTTGAAGGATAAGGGCGGGGGAGATTAATCAGGCCAAGAAGAGAGAAATACCAGATGCAGCAGGAGAAACTGGATGTACAAACTCACTCACAGATACGTACTGGGATCAGCAATGTGGGGATGGGTGCGTGGGGGAGCCTGAAGGCTGAAGCTGGGGAAGGACAGGCCAGGGCAGTCAAGAATCTTCTCTGATATGCTAAAAAGTTTGGGCTTTTTTCCTCCAGGCAATGTGAACCATCAAAGGCTTACAAATGGCTAATGACCAGAGCAGACGGATGCTATAAAACAGTGAAGACATGAGACTGTGATTTGCATTTCTGCAGAAATGCCTTTCTCATAATGCAAGGTGTTACAATCCAGCAAGCGATAACAGACTTTCGGAAATGAAGAACACGTCATGGGTAAGAAAACAGAAACTCACCTTCCATGACGACAGGCCGTGTAGACTGTACCCTCCTCGCTGCCAACCACGAAGTTATTGACGTCTCCCGTGGGGAAAGCCATTCCAGTAACGGCCACAGGCTTGGACTTATTGTACACCAGCTCCATGCTCTCCTACCAAAACACGGCGTGGTTACATTTCCTCTGTCAACTCCTTGCCATGCCAAAGATAGCACGGAAAAATCACTCGACTAAATCGTCTGCTTGCTTTTCACACAGCGTTACAAAAGACCCCGGCTGTGCCAGAAACCACGCTTTACTGCCCCTGACATTCAAGCTTCTGTGTATCTCTGGTTTCAACGGCTGGATTTCATCAGCGTGTGCTGTTGCTTCTGAAGTCAGGCAGAGATGACAGGTGAGAATTTTGAAACTAATGGTGCAGAAACTAAAGATAATACTGTAATGGTTACACTTGTCAGCCCCAGGCTTTAATAAAACACACAATACCCTTGTATTTACAAACATTTCCAAAATCAATTGTTCATGAGAATACGCATGTATTAATATCAGATGTACGGAGCACATTTGTCAAAGCAGGAGTGTGTGTCCTCCGTGGGCTAAAACCAGAGAGTTGTCACTCAGGTCATAAGAACCAGATTTCAATAGGGACTCGAATTCATGAAGGGCAGACATTGGGTGTGTAGGCTGTTAAGTCTGCAAAAAAACAATGTTTAAGTTGGTCTTTAAAATAGTAATGAGGGTCTTTATTTTATCTATAATGATTTTCAGAATCGGGAATTCCAGTGTATTGTAAAAGACATTCTGCTGAATTGAGTTTAAGGACAGTGCAGAGTAGTTAGGTGGAACTAACATTCTTGAATATTTCTGGTTATTTAGATCCAAAAGCCTGCTTGGTACACCTAAAGTAATTAAAAAAAAAAAAATTCTGAGGGACCATGTCATTATATTTGGAAGTTTAGTCTCTTTTATGCAAACAAATAAACCGAGGCATCGCAGCCATGGGGTCTACAAATCGGAAGCACATGCTAGCAGTCTGGAACACGCAGACCACGTGGTCACTTGACAGGCTCGCAGTCTGCGAGACCCAGACGCGGGGAGTGCCTGAGTGAGCGGATGCTGTGACGGTAGTAACACAGACCGTGCCATTGCCAAAAGTAGCAGAGGGAGGGCACAGCCTCGTGGGCACCCACTTGGGACAGAGAGGGAGCAGGGCAAATGTCTTCTGCTCCCCCGTCTGCCTGCCATCCACAGCCATACCACCGAAATGCTTCCACCTCTGGCCAGAGACAGGCGTCTGCGGGCCCCCTAAAACTAATGAAAATGACCCCGCAGCTCCCCCTGCGAGGGGCTGTAACCTAAGCGCGCGCGCACACACACACACACACACACACATTTAATCATCAAAATGGGCAATTAAAAATTCCTAATTAGAGGGTTTACTCGTATCTGTTTGTAATCTCCAGGGCTTTTCAAAGAAAACAACATATTGCTGAGAAATTTAAGACAAAGCTGTAAAATACCCACACACAACTCCCCAAACTTGTATAAATGTTAAAGATCAGCAAAAGCAGAGGAACTTAAACGGTAAGGAACTTATGAGCTCTTCCCCCGACACTAAAATGATAAAAAGAACTTCGGTTTACTATTCTCTATATCTCTATTTTGTGGTGACTTTTGGGAGGTTCTTCTTGGTTTCCACATTTCCTTACGTCTCCTGAAATTTCCAGTATCTTCTAAACTTCTGATGGAGACATTCTAGCATTGTTAGTTCAGGAAAGGGGAAAGGAAGATTAAAATTGAGAATTATCTCCTAGTTATCTTATACAACTTTCTTGACGTTTCCGCACATTGTCAACGGCTACAACAGGAAACTCTGCTCTGTTTTTACCTGGTGGACAGCGAAGTACTTAATTCCCCTACAAAGAAAAGTGGAAAGACGCGGCTATTTGTGTGTTTGCGTGTATGTGTGTTGTCTTCTGTGTGTGTGTACACACGTATGTTCTGAAAGTTGTGTTTAGTTGTCTCCCCCCATGGTCTCTTCCACTTCTGCTCCTTCGTTTGGCTCCCATTACTGTCATCAGGAGCAGTTTGGAGACCTTGAAACTTTTCATTTTCAGCTTCTCGCTTGTTGAGCAAGGAATGGCAGGAGCCATCCTAACAAACATTCCAGAGAAGAAAACAGATGGCTAGACAAATTCTTCAAACACACGAGGCGGTTGTCTAGGCTACAGAAGTGAGCAAGGGCTTGGATTTCTGTTTTGCTGGGATACCTTTTTCTCCAAGGCAAGCACCCATCGGGGATTGCTCTGCATTTGTTTAACAATGCTGTAGGGTAAAGCAGGATTCCTACCGCAGCCAACTTCCATAATTACTATGCTTTGAAATGGATTATTTCATTTTCACTTGAAACTGACCTAAGGATTAACGTATTACAGTAATTACATGATGTGCGGTAAAGGAAATGGGTTTTGGCTTCCAGAGAAGGCTGCCGAAAACAGGCCCCACTCTTTCAAGTGTACCCACTGATTTGAGCTCCTATAGGATGTGAGGGTTTGGCTTTTAGGAACTCCATTCCATTAGGCAGGTATCTCTTTTAACCAGGAGGCTCTTCTGTGTAGGGGAAAACAAACCCACCTGCGGAGTGGAGAGCATGTCCAGGCTCCAAGAACACATTTTGCCATCGGTGGAGACGGTGATGAGGTTATGAGCGTTTTGGGTCCCAACAACATTTACACAGTACACGGGATGCTGCAGAAACATAAACGTGGAGGATCAGATGCTGGTCCAAGAGGAAATGCTTACATCTGAGTGTCAGACACATTACTCTGAAACAAGGATTAAAGAGTGACATAATCCTACAATAATGGAAGCCTCAGGTCACTGGCCACTTCTGATTGGAACCCGATTTCTTTTTCAAAGCTCTGGCAGCACCACGGAGTAGTGGAAATACTCAGAAAGCTTCACCTTGCTCGGTCAGAGGCAGTGGAAGGGAACTGAAGCAAGCGGGAGCCAATGAGGACTGGTGGGACGAAAGAACACAGGTGAATGTGTGTGACTTAAATAAGGCTCCAGCATGGAGTTTGGCTTTTAAGCTCACCAAGAGGGATGGAAACGGACAGTCCTCAGAAGGGAAGAATGATTGACTTTTGGAAGGAGTGTTACTAAATCTCAAGTTTAGTGCATCACAGCCACAGCGCCAAACATTTGTTAACATTCTTTATAAAAAGTGGTTAATATTCATCAAAATATCTGGTTAAATTCATCAAAAAGAGGCTGATGCCTCTTTCGATTTGAAGGAGAGATACTGGTGGTGGAAATTATTGGCACAAGGAACCTAGTGAGATAAAATTAGGTTCTTTTTTTGCTACAACATCTAGGTTAGGATAATGATAGTTTGTTGTTTTTTTTTTTTCCAAAATATTGCTAGGGTAGGATGGAGGCTTACGTTTGGCCAGGGCCTTGAGAAAGGTCACTTAAACATCCCAGGAATCATAAGCAAGATGCTCTAACCTTTTGTCATAACTCAAGAAGGTTATTGCACTCGGTAGAGCCCTAAATGGTAAGCTCAAATCATTTGCAGCTGCATATTAAATACTAAATGGAAGGTTAGCATAAGCAGAACCTAGCAGTAATTTGGGTTAGATTTCAGGCAGCTTAGCCTTCAGTGGCCAAACCACAACTTAGCTGATGCTTCTCTGTGCAAACAGCTGAGTCTTTCTCTTGATGAGTTACTGTCCATAAGACCTAGCCAAAAAAACGATGAAACAATCTCTAATATTGGAAAGTTGATATCATATAAAGGATGGTTCCCCAACTATTATTATCATATAAGCTCCTGGTCAGAAGGAACTGTAATAACCATCAAGGGCAGCTATTCATCTTCCTCTCCCAAGACGTGGTCCAAACTCGGCTGAAACACCTTTCTTAGCCAATTTTAGCACTAATTCTTGGGCGATCCTGCCTTCTACCAATGGGATTAAAGAAAGCTCAAGGAGGTATCTTTAGTGAAGCACCTTCTGACGTCATATTCATCAAGTCCAAAATAATAAGGGATTGTTCTTGTATTATCCCCTTCCCCCCACCCCAGTCTTGTCTTTCTCAGACTAATCATCACCAGTTCCTTCAACTGGTCTGAGTATCTGGTTTTCAATACCTTCCCCATCCTGGTCACTCTCTCCCGCCAGTGAAGTTCTGAGAGTGAAACACAGCTGTCTACCTATACTCTGACTCACAGGATATAGAAATATGGGAGCACTGAACTGTCACTCCTCATGTGATCAAAGAAATATGCCTGCATAAATGTCTACTAAGATTTACACTTGCTTTTTCGGAAACTGCATCACCGCATTTACCCATGCTGGATAGAGAGTCAGCCAAGTCCCTATGTGTTTTTCACACCGTCTTCCTACATAAACCTTCGAATGAATCGGCCTCAGTGGGTCTGAACAGTGGAAAGCACAGCAGAGATGTGAAGTGAAATGTTCTCCTGATCAGGTCTCTGACTATCGAGAGGACTGATTGGTTGTGGACAATGCTTCCTCCCAAGTCTCTGGTATATGAAACTCAAGGGTGAGTCATGTGGCATCCTGAGCTCTACGTGCAAACAGATGAAAGAATGGATGAGACAGATTCTCACTTGAAAATGGCAGACGGTAATAGTGAGAATGAGAAAGCGAGCTCCAAACATCGTTACAAGCCCCCGATCCACCTAGTGTTTTTCAGGAAGAGTCCAGCGGGGGTTTCTTTTAACTATGGAGCATCAGCACAAATCACCAGAAACCCTAAGGGGTCAGGACCCCTCAGGGTGGGTGTAGTATGAAAAGAAAGCTTCCAGAAGGAGGTATAGAGCAAATGCGCCGAGAAGGAATGTGTGTGGGAACCCCTCCCTGGCTTTAATCACTACTACTGGCCTGTGCTTTCAAGAGTAATAAAGCTCAGCTTAAAAGAAAAGAGAGAGATGCAAAAAAACCAGAACAGAAGCAGGCACATGGGCATGCCTACTTATACACAGACAGACAGACACACACACACACACACACACACGCATCACTGTACTCAGTGGAAAGAAAAAAGCACCAGCGCAGTTCATTTTTCCAGTACAGGGGCCAGATTGTTTTTATTTATTTTAGGAATAAACTTGCTGTGTGGCAGAAGGCTTTTGCTTTAATTAGGATTTCCTGTTGTCCCAAATGCATATGTGTGGTGGGTGTGAAAGGAAATTAGTTCGTAATCTGTGGTGGGTCTCTTTTTCCTTAACCACTTTTGATCCTGGTACCAATCTGCCAGGCATTAGTGGAGGTTGAAAGACAGTCACAAAATTAACCGAGCCCTTTGAGCCATGGATTCAGCAGAACACAGCAAAAGAGAAAAGAGTTGTTCTTTTCTAACAGAAGTAACTGCGTGATAACAGAGATAGTGTCAGTGTTTGATAATAGCATTTTTGTTGTGATGATCACATCGTTAAGTTGCTTGAAAAAGACAGATGAATACTTTGCAAGAGCCCTGCATTTGGATTCTCCCCAAAAGCTTCATGCTGAATGTTCTAATAGTTGGATTTATGACTTCTTGAAATTTCAGAAGGTCTGCTCACACACACACCAGATAGGCACACAGAGCCAAGACGTGGCTTCATGCTTCTTGAGCAAACACCTGCATCAGGCCTGTCTCCTCCTGCGTCACAATTTTCTGTTATTAGTTTGAACAAGTGGGGTAGGCAAGAGCAATTTTCTAAGATTCCCGAGAACTAGTTTCACCTGCGTGTGTCTTAGGTCCGAGTCAATCAGAATTAAGGCTGACTCGGTATTTGTCATTTCCCATCATCGATCTTGCGAGAGAGGGAGAATGTTCCTCTTCGTGGTCTCAGCTAAAGCAACTGGCAGTCCTTTTTCAAAGCTAGATGGTTTTAAGGCCAGCAGATGAAACAAATGAGGCAACCACATTAAGGAAATTGAAACAACAGTAGAGCTGTATCCGTGGGCATAATTTGGACATTTTGGAGAAAGGACATCAGTTCCCCTGAATGTCATGGTAGAAGAGATTGATGGAGACATGCCTGTCTTCTCATTCCTCCTGACAATTGCTAAACACACCTGTCATTCTCTTAAAGGAAATGACAAGAGTAGTTGTCTTACGAACACTACACTGAACCTCTTCTGCTAAATTATGGGTAATGGTTTTGAGATGTTGACTTTTAACCCTATGGATTATATTGTCACTGTAGACGTTACTGTTGAGACTTATACCATGCATTCCAGAATTTAAAGCCATAGCACTCCCTGAATCACAAATGGAAACAGCCTGTTGGCCAAAGCCCATATGCCATCTCTAAAGAGAAAATGCTTGCTCTTCATGGTCTGTTTGAAAATATGGAGAGAGTAGGATGGAAACATATACACTACCAGTGAAACACAGATCGTGGGAATCTGCTGTATGACTCGGGGAGCTCGAACCAGGACTCTGTGACAACCTAGAGGGGTGGGATGGGGTGGGAGGAGGGAGGGAGGTTCAAGAGGCAGGGAACAGATGTATACCTGTGGCCGATGCATGCTGATGTACGGCAGAAACCAACACCACACTGTGAAGCAGTTTTCCTTCAGTTAAAAGTAAATAACTTTTTAAAAAAAGAAAATAAGGGTTTCCACGTTGTAATATACACGTGAAGAGTTTCTTTGGAAAAACAGTTCCACAGAGGCCTCTTCCTTTCTCTGTCCTTTTTTAGTTTTAAGCTATCCTCCCTGGTTGCTTTGGGGACCCCAAAAGAGATCCTTTCTGTGTGTTAAAAAAGTGAAAGTTAGTCGCTCAGTCGTGTCCGACTCTTGGCGACCCCATGGACTATAGCCCATCAGGCTCCTCTGTCCATGGGATTCTCCAGGCAGGAATACTGGAGTGGGGTGCCATCTCCTCTCCACTGTGTGTTCAAACTTGTAGATTACTAAGAGATGCCTCTAAACCCAGGGCTTCCTCCATCTACTGTCCACTCGGCTTTCCTTTCGTCAGGATGTGATCACTATAAATCAGATACTTCCAGGTTGGAGTCACTAACCACAGAAGTACCTCTGTCAGTTAGGCCCTCTTTCAGGGCTCAGATGGCTGATTGGGATGTGATGAGAACTGGACGTACCGTGTGTGCAGCTGCAGACAAGGGCGTCCGCTGGACAGGCGTCCTCCGATGACTGCGATTATCCCACAGGACGATCTGGCCTGAGTAAGTCCCCCCAACCACCAAGTTGGGGTGAAAACGAGCAAAGCAGACAGACATCACGGAGGACTGTGGAGGGAAAGTGGAGAAAGATATGCTGTGAAAGGGTCTCAGGAGGCTTGTTTTATCCTGAAGAGGAAACCGCTAGTCACAGTAACTCAGAACCTCCTGGAAATCACAAAGCAACTGTTCAGCACAGAGTGAATAGAACATCATGTAACGGACACAGACTTTCCCAGGAGAGGTCGACCAATGTTTACTGCTTGAAGCTTGAAATCTGAAGTCCTGGCCATGTCATCAAATAGGCGTCAGACCCATCTCACGTACAGCACTGCTCTGTGGTCTGTATCGGTTTGTGGAAATTTCCCATTTATCAATACAATGACATCAGAATTAATATTAATTCTCCACTGAAGCCTTCACAAAGCAGTTCTTTACTCTGGGGGCATGTCCTCATCTCTGTACAGTGTTGGCAAGCCTTTGAGGACTTTGAGACGGGGTTCTTTTCTTTTTTTTTGGCTTAATGTAGACTTCTAGGAAGTGAACTGACCTCAGACTGATCCAACTGGTTCCTCCCCAAATTCCCTCAACTCCCATGGGTATTCTCCTGACCTTCATCCTGCCCACTTCAGACAATTCTTAATGTTATTCTTTGCCTATTTTAACAAACAGCCAAAAATGGATTTTCATCTAACTCTGCCATGGCCAGACAGAGCATCACGAATGTGGTTTCTAAAGTGCCACAAAAGACTACTGGGCACTACATTTTATAGGAAATTATTTAGCTCAGACAGAGCCATAATACATTTGAAAATCAGACAACTTGGCTGTGCCACATTTGCTGAGAAGTCCATAAGGATTCCTGTTTTGCTTTACACGGTTGTACTTACACACACAAGGGCTTGTTGTTAATAAATACATTTCATCCTTTCAACTAAATTCAATGGATGATCCTGTGTAAGGAAGGCACTGTACCAGCATGATGGGAATACAAAGGGAATTGCTGCCCTTGACAAACCTGTGCCCTAGGAAAGGGAATTAAAAAGCATGTGTGTGAGGAACATACTGCTGCCGGTGTCTCCATGTTAGTCCATGCCTTTGTATGGAGTTTAAAAAATAAAGGTGATTCTCTGCACTATGTGGTCATGTGGGCAGGTACGTGCCTTGGCAAGTGGAGAGGAAGGTGGATTTTTGTCCTCACTGTCCCTTGGGTTTGAGATGCGTATGCAGGTCACGACTTGCATACACAAGCTGCAGTCCTGAAGGCAACAGGGGCCGTGAACAGATCATACGAACATGTGTGGGGGTTTGATGGGAGTGGTGAGGAAGGCTTGCTTTAGCTAGGGGTGGGGGAAAAAAGAGGGGAGTGGAGGGGGTGGGAGAGTTAGAAAGACCTCATGAAAGGGAATGTATCACTCTTGATGTAAATATGGAATGTTCAGCAAGTAGACAGGAAAAGCAACAGCAACCCCCGAGAGATGGGGTAATGGAGAAGACTGGCGCCACCGAGGCCGGGGAACAGCCAGTCTGGTTTGGGTGAGAAGGAGCCTGTATGGAAGATGTGGGGAGTGGGAAATGTGGCCGAGGGGTCAGGCAAGAGAGAACCTTGAATGGCAGGTACTGTTTGAATTGTTTTCTGTGGGCAACAGTGAGAAGTCACAGCTTTCTGCGCAAAAAAAAAAAAAAAAAAAAGAAAACCAGAGAGCGAGACAGAGACAGAGACGGTCAGTGGTTGTACCAGATAAGCCAGTAAAGTGAAGAAATGACTGAAAAAGAAATGACGACCTCTTTCTGACTGGGAAACTCACTGTCCATTAAAAAATATATCAGATCTACTATCAGCCTAAGGCTTAGAAAGAGTCTCAGATTCTCTGAAGTAGAAGAATGTAGACTATTTTTCAATGTCACGTTTTCCCAGTTTGAATGATTTTCAGTTCCAATTTCTTGAACGCGGGTCGACGGAGAACATGCTGGTGCCCCAATCTGGTTTTCATAAAGTTCAAGAATAACTCTCAATAATGGTACTGAATTAAAGAAAAAGAAAATAATGCTGGTCAGCTTCTTGTTTTACACATCCCACCAAAATGATTCTTAGTTTTCAACTGATGAAATTCTTATGTTGCTTGAGCTATGTTGGAGACATTTTGTTTAAAACTTCATATAGACTTAAAATTATCCAGGTGGTATCAACAATTGAATTTGCTAAAGCTCCAATCAATACAGATAAAGGAATGTCATTAAATTCGAAAAATCCAGAATTAAACCACTTGATTGCTTCCATGTTTCACTTAAATCCCAGCAAATACTGCTCCAAACCTTGCAGTCTGTTAAGAGACTAAACTAGGGAAAAATAAACAGTAAGGATATTTTTACAAAACAGAAACACATAGTCGGTGATCAACCAGAATGCAACCCCACAAGATGAGAACTCTAAGCCCTACTTTTCCATTCATTAGTGTCTCCACTCTTCATTCATTCATTCAATACACAGTGCTAAGTCCTAACTGCATCACATTTCAAAAAAGCTGTAAATGTCACAAAAGCCACCCATCTCCAATTCAGAATACTCTTTACATCTGATAAAAAGGCAAATTCTTATGAAGCAGAAACAGACTCACAGACACAGAAAACAAACTTATGGTTACCAAAGGGGAAAGGGGTGGAGGGAGACATAAATAAGGAGTTTGGCATTAGCAGATACAAACTACTATATATAAAATAAACAACAAAGCCCTACTCTATAGCCCAGGGAACGATATTCAATATCCTGTAATAAATCATAATGGAAAAGAATATGAAAGGAATAAATATACATGTGGGCTTCCCAGGTGGCTCCGTGGTAAAGAATCTGCCTGCCAGGGCAGGGACAGAAGAGATGCGGGTTCAATCCCTGGGTCGGGAAGATCCCCTGGGGTGGGAAATGGCAACCCACTCCAGTTTTCTTGCCTAGAGAATACCATGGACAGAAGACCCTGGTGGGCTACAGCCCATGGGGTCACAAAGGGTCAGACATGGCTGATCATGCACTCATATATTCAGGAATAACTGAATCACTTGCTATGCCCCAGAAACTAACACAACATTGTAAACCAATCATGCTTCAGTTTTTAAAATAAGTCAAATTAACGTAAAAAAAAAAAGAACAACAATAACTTGGAGCATCAGAGTTCTGCCATTAGAGTCTACTTTGTTTTGCTGTAAACCAGTTTTTACAAGATTGGCTTACTAAAGGACAGAAATGATATGGACCTAACAGAAGCAGAAGATATTAAGAAGAGGTGGCAAGAATACACAGAAAAACTGTACAAAAAAGATCTTTACGACCCAGAAAATCACAATGGTGTGATCACTCACCTAGAGCCAGATATCCTGGAATGTGAAGTCAAGTGGGCCTTAGGAAGCATCACTACAAACAAGGCTAGTGGAATTCCAGTTGAGCTATTCCAAATCCTAAAAGATGATGGTGTGAAAGTGCTGCACTCAATATGCCAGCAAATTTGGAAAACTCAGCAGTGGCCACAGGACTGGAAAAGATCAGTTTTCATTCCAATCCCAAAGAAAGGCAATGCCAAAGAATACTCAAACTACCACACAATTGCACTCATCTCACACGCTAGTAAAGTAATGCTCAAATTTTTCCAACCCAGGCTTCAGCAATACGTGAACCATGAACTTCCACATGTTCAAGCTGGTTTTAGAAAAGGCAGAGGAACCAGAGATCAAACTGCCAACATCCACTGGATCATCAGAAAAGCAAGAGAGTTCCAGAAAAACATCTATTTCTGCTTTATTGACTATGCCAAAGCCTTTGACTGTGTGGATCACAATAAACTGTGGAAAATTCTTCAAGAGATGGGAATACCAGACCACCTGACCTGCCTCTTGAGAAACCTATATGCAGGTCAGGAAGCAACAGTTAGAACTGGACATGGAACAACAGACTGGTTCCAAATAGGAAAAGGAGTACATCAAGGCTGTATATTGTCACCCTGCTTATTTAACTTCTATGCAGAGTACATCATGAGAAATGCTGGACTGGAAGAAGCACAAGCTGGAATCAAGACTGCTTGGAGAAACATAAATAACCTCAGATATGCAGATGACACCACCCTTATGGCAGCAAGTGAAGAACTAAAGAGCCTCTTGATGAAAGTGAAAGAGGAGAGTGAAAAGTTGGCTTAAAGCTCAACATTTAGAAAACGAAGATCAGGGCATCTGGTCCCATCACTTCATGGCAAATAGATGGCCAAACAGTGGAAACAGTGGCAGACTTTATTTTTTTCGGCTTCAAAATCAGATGGTGACTGCAGCCATGAAATTAAAATATGCTTACTCCTTGGAAGGAAAGTTATGACCAACCTAGACAGCATATTAAAAACCAGAGACATTGCTTTGCCAACAAAGGTCCATCTAGTCAAGGCTATGGTTTTTCCAGTGGTCATGTATGGAGGTGAGAGTTGGACTATAAAGAAAGCTGAGCGCTGAAGAATTGATGCTTTTGAACTGTGGTTTTGGAGAGGACTCTTGAGAGTCCCTTGGACTGCAAGGAGATCCAACTGGTCCATCCTAAAGGAGATCAGTCCTGGGTGTTCATTGGAAGGACTGAGGTTGAAGCTGAAACTCCAATACTTTGGCCACCTAATGCGAAGAGCTGATTCATTTGAAAAGACCCTGATGCTGGGAAAGATTGAGGGCAAGAGGAGAAGGGGATGACAGAGGATGAGATGGTTGGATGGCATCACCAACTCAATGGACACAAGCTTGAGTAGACTACAGGAGTTGGTGATGGACAGGGAGGCCTAGCGTGCTGTGGTCCACAGGGTCACAAAGAGTTGGACACGACTGAGCGACTGAACTGAACTGAATCTATATAATACCTCCATGAGGAAAAATGAGTAGACATACTTTTCATTTTTTATTTGGAAGATTAGAAATGATAGAGTAATTATGTGATTAATCAATTTCACTTAATTTTTAAGCTTAGTGTGTTAACTATGAAAAATATTCTATGCATTATAGACTATGTTGTTGTTGCTTAGTTGCTCAGTTGTGTCCAACTCTTTTGTGACCCCATGGGCTGTAGTCCACCAGGCTCCTCTCTGTCCATTGGATTTCCCAGGCAAGAATACTGGAGTGGACTGTCATTTCCTTTTCCAAGGGTCTTCCTAAATTTATTGACTGTCGGCATAAAAAGCAAAGGATGACCCAGGGATCAAACCCACATCTCCTAAAGGCGGGTTCTTTACCCCCGAGCCACCAGGGAGGCCCACGACAGATTATGTATAAATGCTAAAAGGAGATCTCCAGGGTGTGCCACGTTTGACATTCATATGGAAACTCTACGGCAGTATGATCACAATTATCTGGATGTAAAGTTTAGAATTCATTCATTTCTTGAGATGTTTCAAAGTAGCCTGATGTTTGACATAATGGTAGCAAACATCTGGTTGATAGACTGAATTTTTTATTTTTCATCCAAATGTTTAGGTTCCTTTAGGAACGAGGGAAAAGAGTCCCCCAGTTACAGCCCTGATAGAGACAGCCCCTCTCCTAATTTGGAAAGTCTGCACTGAACCCCAAACAATGTCTTAGAAAAATGCCTGCCACCTTGTGCTGTTCTTACAGCTCGTCGTTGCTGCCAGCTGTCGTGCAACTTATTGACTGTCAGCTTAAAGAGCAAAGGATGATATCATCCTGTCAGTTACATCTACTGGGTAAAGAGTTAAAAAGCATTCCAGAAAAAGTGATTGACGCTACTAAAACACGTGGCTTTTTGTTGTTCTCATTTTTAACAGTACATTTCCTGAAGACATAGTCTACAAAAAACATTAATAACATTAATGCTAATTTAAAAATTTCATCACTTTCCTAGGCATTTAAAATTTGTATTCATTCACTTATTCAGTGTCATAATAAAGCACTATATGATTATTACAATTTTGACAAACACATTGGAAACAAGAAGCTTCCCTAACCTTGGTATTCTTGGCATCTATATAGATATTTTTGTAGTTTCTAAGTTTTTACTTATTTCATTTTATTCTTTAAAATATTACAGCCTTGGAATTATTTTAAGAAATAACATTCAGCCTTTAAATATTCAAATCACGTAGTTTACATAAGTGGAAAAATAATGATAAAGATGATGCCAATTTGGGGACAATTGCTAACCACCTAATAAAAGTTTTCCCAACACTACAGTTGAATTCTCATTTTTACAAGGCTAGTGATTTCACTGATGTGGCCAATTTAATGGTCAAATCAGGGTCCCAGAAATATAAGCTCCTAGGTGGTAAAGTTAGTGGTAAAGCTAGTGGTAAAGAATCTGCTTGCCAATGCAGGAGACATTGAGTCGCGGGTTCAACCCCTGAGTCAGAAAGATCCCCTGGCGGACGGCATGGAAACCCACTCCAGTACTCTTGCCTGGAGAATCCCCATGGGCAGAGGAGCCTGGCAGGCTACAGTCCATGGGGTCACAAAGAGTCGGACACAACCGAAGCAACTTAGCACGCACATGCGCACATGTTAAAAGCTTCATGTAAAACTGGTAAGCCTGACTGACTATATTCCAATACAAGTACCATAGAGACTTCATTACACGAGGAACCACTATTTCCAACAGGTTGAGCATCTCATTTTGACTATTTACATGCCATAGTTCCCCCAAACAAAGAAAACCAGATTTTAAGACTATGTTCTGAGGATCAGGCTATCACATGGACAATTTCTGGTGTCCTCCACAGATGTGGTCACCCGGAGGCTCCTGAGAAGCCCGTTTATTTTCTAATCTTGCACAGGCCACCTGGTGCAAAGGCAGCCCTCTTTGTATGGCCACATGGCTACCTGCACATGAGCTGACCCACTACAGCAGGGTTCCACACCCTCGTCTTCTGTTTCGAGACAAAGCAGCCTATTTTACCCTATTCGCCAAGGGAACTCCCCAGAGAGGAGTGGGGTAGGGGCTTCATTCACCACATCTCCCTCCTCACACTGCACACCAAGTGCATTCAATTCCAGTCGGCCCCAACCCCTAAGTGGCTGTGGGGGCTGTTTTCTATTTCACAGAGCTAATCCAGGCCAGCTTAAGGATGGTACTTCCCCTTAACCACAGACCCAGATGCCCAGGGCAAACAGCCTTTGGTCACCACTGGTTGGGCGGCGGGCCCCGTGGCTTCACGTGTGATCTGGCTGCCTGGGTCCTTTCGTGCGTAGCACTCTGCCCACTCCCCAGCTATCGTGCCTGGGCAGGAGGGACAGGGGCCCTGTATTGAAAAGCATCTCTTATTTCAAGTACCATCTCTTCTGGGGAGAAGCTGGTCCCGGATAGGGAATGGCCATATTGTTGCCATATGCTGTTTAATGGCGGCTGACATTTCACTCGCCTAAAAGCAAATGCTTAGCTGTCAGAGGCTTGTGAGGCAGACAGATCAGATGTTTCTGGCTACTCATGAGCTAGTATATATTTCTGAAAGTACCTAAGAAACCCTCAAAGATATTTCTCTTGTTAATGGAAACAAATGTAATCGGAGATCATTGCTGTCGAAAACACCTCTTCTAGGCAATCATGCAGCACCGGGCATCTGATAATGGAGAAGGTGTGAAAGTGAGTCATGAGTTGGGCATTTAACTTTGAGATGAAGGGGAAGGGTCTTTCTTCCTTCAGAGCTCTCTTTTCCTATGCCTAAGTTGCTCTCCTACAGCACACATGTCATTCTTCTCAACTCTAAAAGGAACCACCTACTGAAAGTCATCACTCCATTAGTAATGGGGTGTCCGGGAGCAAAAGTTGAATTAGCTTGCTTGCTACTTCCTGACTCAGTTTGCATTTTTTTAAGAAAGAAAAGCAGCAGATTCTAAAATCTGATTTCTGGGAGATTAGAAACCACTCATTCCAATCAATCCTAACGGAAATCAAACCTGAATATTCATTGGAAGGACTGGTGCTTAAGCTCCAATACTTTGGTCACCTGATGTGAAGAGCCGATTCATTGGAAAGGACCCTGATGCTGGAAAAGATTGAGGGCAGGAGGAGAAGGGGGCAACAGAGGATGAGATGGTTGGATGGCATCACCAACTTGATGGACATGAGTCTGGGTAAACTCTGGGAGACAGTGAAGGATAAGGAAGCCTGACGTGCTGCAGTCCATGGGGTTGCAAGGAGTTGGACATGACTGAGTGACTGAACAACAACAATATTCCAATGACTTTTCTTCAAATCCCTTGGAATTTTCGTGCCTCTCAGCACTTGTGTGTGCCTAGACCTAAGCTGTGTGCTGAGTACACAAAAGTGTGTGTGCAAACCACAGTGAGATGCCACTTCACACCCACTGCTGCTGCTGCTGCTGCTGCTAAGTCGCTTCAGTCGTGTCCGACTCTGTGCGACCCCATAGATGGCAGCCCACCAGGCTCCCCCGTCCCTGGGATTCTCCAGGCAAGAACACTGGAGTGGGTTGCCATTTCCTTCTCCAATGCATGAAAGTGAAGTCGCTCAGTAGGATAGCTATAATTTTTAAATGTTTACATGTCAATTATACCTCCATAAATCTAGGGGAAAAAACAAACAAAGGAAAATGGTAATTCTTGGTGAGGCTATGGAGAAACTGCAATACTCAAGACAACGCTGGCAGGAATGTAAAATGAGGGAATCAGTTTGGCAGTTCCTGAAACCAATAAACACAGAGTTAACATCTGACCCAGCAATTCCACTCCTAGGTTTATACCCAAGATAACGGAAAACACCTAAGTACTCGAATTGTATACAAACGTCCATCGCAGCATTATCGATAATAGCCAAAAAGTGGAAACAACCCAAATGCCCACCAATTGAGGAACATATAAACAACATGTGGTGAATCCATACAACACAATATTATTCAATAAAAATGAAGGAAGTACTGATACATGATATAACATGGATGGACCCTGAAAAGACGCTAAGTGAAGGAAGTCACAAAAGGTCACATATTGTATGATTCTTCCATATGAAATGTCCAGAAGAGGCAAATCCGTAGAGGCAGAAGGTAGCTTAGTGTGTGCTTTGAAATGGGGATGAGGGGAGACTGGGGAATGACTAATGGGTCTGGGTGTATTTTGGGCGGGGAGTGATAAAAATATTCTGGAGTTAGACAGCGGTGATGCTGACACCACTCTGAATATACAACATCGAATTTTATACTGTACAATCGTGAATTTCATGTTGCATGAATTACATCTCGCTTTTAAATTTTTTTTAAATTTTTAATTATAAAACTTAATTAGAAATTTTTAAAAATATCACTTATGTGTAGAATCTAAAATATGGCACAAATGAACCTGTCTACAAAACAGAAACGGATTCACAGACAGAGAACAGACTTGTGGTTGCCAAGGGGGAGAGACAGAGAGAGAGAGAGGGATGGGCTGGGAGCCTGGGGTTGGCAGATGTAAACTATTACATTTAGAATGGATAAACAACAAGGTCCTACTGGAGAGCACAGGGGACTATACTCAATATCCTGGTACAAACCACAACAGAAAAGAATACTTCAAAAAGAATGTATATACGTGTAAAACTGAGTCACTTTGCCATACAGCTGAGGTTGAAGAACACTGTAAATTGACTATATTTTAATTTAAAAAGAAAATTAAAATTAAAAAATAAAACTGAATCCATAATTAAAACCCTTCCAACAACAACGAAAAAGATGGTGTGCTGACATGGTTCCAATCTCGTGAACTTTAACAACCTTATTTGTTATTTTCAGGACAACTGTCTGGACTATTTTGACCTCTCTTTCCTCAAATAATCATTCTCTTCTCTTCCCTGTGAAGAGCTTCTTCAGTTTCTACTCCCTGAGAGGTCCTAGAGATGGAAAAGGAGGGTTGACACCCTTGGAGTCTCCAGAGCTGACTTCCTGCTCTGGTATCTATTAGTCATGTACATCCTCTAAGCCTTAATTTTTTTTTGCACAGTAGAAAATTATTGTTTTAAAAATTGTGATGAAATATACATAATCTAAGCTTATTAACCATTTTTAAGTATATCATTCAGGGACATTAAATACATTCACACTGTCACATAGCCATCACCATCATCCATCGCCAGAATATTTTCATCTTCCCAGACTCAAACTCCTGTCTATTAAGCATGAGGTCCCCATTCCCACCCTTCTCTCAGTCCTTTGCAATCAGGATTCTACTTTCTATGAATCTATTCTAGGAATCTCATATAAATGGAATCATACAGATATTTGTCTTTTTGCGATTAGTTTATTTCACTTAGCATATGCCCTAAAGGTGTTATTACACCCACGTAACATTACAAGTATTAGTGTATCCACACTGAGGCATATATCAAAATTTCTTTCCTTTTTAAGTCTGAATAATGTTCCATTATATGCAAATAGCACACTTTGTTTTTCCATTCATCTGTCAATAGATCCTTGGGTAGCTTCCACTTTTTTGGCTATTGTGGAAAATGGTACTCTAAATATGGGTGTACAAATATCTTTTCAAGACACTGCTTTCAATTCCTTTGGGTATATACACGTAAGTGGAATTGCTGGATCATGCGTGTGTGTTCAGTCACTAAGTCGTGTCCAACTCTTTGTGACCCCATGGCCTGCAGCACACCAGGCTTCCCTGTCCTTCAGCATCTCCCAGGGTTTGCTCAAACTCAGGTCCATTGAGTCGGTGATGCTATCTAACCATCTTATCTTCTAGCACCCTCTTCTTATGCCTTCAATCCTTCCCAGCATCAGGGTCTCTTCCAATGGGTTGCTGGATTTAATTTTCTAAGTCATATGTACCTGTAGCCATTTGTGGACACTAATGCAGATGATTAAGGAAAACTGGTGATCTTTGGGGAGGGGAGAGACCCACACTTCACATACACTTCACATACCCACTATATATCTATATAATATTTGCTTTACAGGGAAATTTTTCAGGGTTTACAAAAGGCTATGTGATTGGTAGTAAGAGACACAGAATGTTTATGAAGAAATGGCATTTTCCTTTCTCGTTACATCCAAACTCCTTTATAGTTCCAATATACAGTCTTGAGATGGCACATACCTACAGTTGAGGAAGGGGTCTTGAGGCCTCCTAAATTGCATACTCAGTTTTTTGGGTATTGAAATAACAAAGTATTATGATGAAAAATAAGTTTTGATTTTGCGAGGAACTGCCATCCTGTTTTCTATAGTAGCTGCACCATTTTACATTCTTACCTGTAATGTACAAAGCTTCCAATTTCTCCATCCTTGCTGATACTTATTTTTTGCTTTTCTGTTTGTTTTATTTTTATAGTAACCATCCTAATTGAAGTTAAGGTCCATCCTAAGCCACATTTTCAGTTCATAGTAGGAGCATGATAGTTCTTGCCCTGCCTAGAAACAGGGCATTTTCTTTGGCTCTCTTCCCAGAGAGAATTGAAAAAGATTTTCAATTGAAAAATATTTAAATATAAGTTTAATTCTCTTAATTGAAAAAGATTTCAATTGAGTAATGCAGTTTAAAGACGATAAACAATATGCCCCCATAGAGAGTTAGAAATGACTACTTTGTGATTTGAACCAACACTTCCAGAGTAAACCAGTGGTCCAGCCGAGTTTTCATTCTGGCTCAACAACTCTTTCCTAAACAGTTCTGATAATAACACTTGGTCCTGCCTTGACAACATAGGTTGAGAAACTATCTCCTAGAAGTTTTTACTGCACTTTGGTTACATGTTTTAACTCTTTGGGGTCCTTATTTTGACAACCCTCCCCTCCTTCCTGGGACACTGTAACATATCTTCATGCTTGGTTATAGCTCCTGTTGTTGATGGCAATTCCAAGTTCTGCCATTTATTGACATTGGGTAATGAGGAAGAGGAGGAAGAGGAAATAGTCAACTGTTAGCACCAGAGATAGCTCCACAGTAAAAGCCACAACTGGATTCATGCCACATTATTATTCGTGCACATTATATTGCAACCCTGCTGATTTAGGAGAATTCAGGCTCTAAATCATACTTAGCAGTCCCTTCAGTGCAAGAACTTCTGAATACAATAATATTCTAGGGCAACGGGATGATTTTCACACTGCTTCCAGCAAGTTTGCTGGAATAGGATTTTTTTAAATGTTACTGTATTCCACACTTTGAGTTGAGCTAGGACTCACTTATCTGTGATGTGACTTCACATCTGACTATTGTTATTTATCATTTGCAGGTGCATGGACCCCTCAAGCTATTTTCTAAGTCAGTGTTACTCCAAACTTGCCTGTACCTTAGCATCATCTGAGGACCTTTTTAAAATTCCCCAGTGCTCAAGTCACAAATGATACCAAGTCATTCAGAATTTCTGAGGGTAAGACCCAGGCATCAAGATTTTTTAAAATTCCACAGGAAATCCCTATGTGCAGTCAAGTGAACAGTACTGTTTTAAATCAACGGTTCTTGAACTTATCTGAATAAGTATTTAGAGAGTTAATTAAAAGCACAGATTTCAGGGTCCCAGGCTGGATCTACTGGACCAGAAACTGAAGAGGCTGGGAGGTCTGTTCTTTCCGTCACTGAGAAATTTGGAAAACCTGAAAGCAATGAATTAGTTGAGTAGGGCTGGAAGTCACTGTGGGATGAGTCTCGTGTTGCACCCATGTAGGCCATGCCTGGAATGTTTCGAGTCATGGGGTCATGCACCTATTTGCATAGTCTGGCCAAGCGAGACACACGGACTTCCCTGGTGGCTCAGACAGTAAAGCGTCTGTCTACAATGTGGGAGACCTGGGTTCGAGCCCTGGGTTGGGAAGATCCCCTGGAGAAGGAAATGGCACATATGATACAATAAAAGTTCTTCTGCCAAAGTGTCATTGCTCAATTTCCTTCAATTTGACTTGCAAGTGTTTTCATCTCTCCTTGCTCCCACTTCCCTTCTAAGGAGGCTCTTAGAAAGTGATCAACAAGAGGGCTAGTGAAGGGTTAGGTCCCAGGTTCCTTTCAGCATCATGCTCCAAGCCGACACTGAACACCCAAGGGTTTTCTTGTTTATTATTGGAGGGGGCGCTAATGAACATTATTGGGCTTCCCTGGTGCTCAGCAGTAAAGAATATACCTGCTAAGGCAGAAGACATAAGAGATGTGGGTTTGATCTCTGGGCCTGGAAGCAATCACTCCAGTATTATTGCCTGGGAAATCCTATGAAAGAGGAGCCTGGTGGGCTCCAGTCCATGGGGTCACAGAGAGTTAGGCGCAACTTAGCAACTAAACAACATCAACAATGAACATCATCACTGCCATGCTGGATTACATGATTCATGATTATTTACTTGTAGGGGTATTCTAAATTTTTTGAGCATCTACTAAGTACCAAGCATGCTGTATACATCTCTATATCAGTCCTATTAGATAGGCAATTTTGCCTCCCCCCCGCCCCAAATCAGAAAATGCTGACTCAGGCAAGTCAAGTCATAGGCTTAAGATCAAATGGATAGTAAGCTGCATAGCCCAGATGTGAACTGTGGCTTGGCTGATTTAGAAGTCAACATACTGTGAAACCTTGCACCAGGTGAATGCAGGTGCATTTTCTCTTTGGGATGCACAATCTCCAGCCTTCTGACTTCATGCTGTGGGACTCATGATCAGAGAACACCTCACGCATCCTAACAGGTCAGAGGAGGCTTTGGGGCTCCCTCACTGCCACAATGGCTCTGGCATGGAGCCTCCAGCCCCTTTCCAGTTGGACTTCTAGTTCCACTGTAGAAATCGACCACCTGACTCAACAACTCCTAGTCTACCAGTTTTGACAGGTGACAACAGAACTAATTAGCACCAGTCATGGTAATATTTACCATGAGGTGGCTCCTTCCTGCTGAGAATTGACTGAGACCAATTAATCATTTCATGGGAGTCAGCTAGCAGCTGGAAACCAACTGGGCCACTAATGACAAGTTCTGCACTTACTGTCACGGCTTTGGGAAGAAATGCTTTGTTTTCCTCTTGTCATCATGTAGGTGGCGCTAGTGGTAAAGACTTCATTTGCCAATGCAGCAGACAAAAGAGAGGTGGGTTCGATCCCTGGGTGGGGAAGATCCCCTGGAGAAAGGAGTGGCTACCCACTCCAGTATTTTGCCTGAAGAATCCCAAGGACAGAGGAGCCTGGCGGGCTACAGTCCATGGGGTCGCAAAGAGTCGGACATGACTGAACAACTGACCACACAATGTCACTGTGCAGCCAAATAAAAAATTCCACTTCAGTACAACCAGTTATTCTTAAATGAGTGTCTATCCCCCTACATAATTATGTGAACTGTTATTAGCTCTTGTGAAAACGGGAGAGTGCCCCCAAGTGCTTTAACGAACAAATGAGACTTCCTACTCAGAGACACAGATGCAGGAACCCAGGGAAAATTCTGAACTCAAGAAATATGAAACATGCATACATTTTTTAAACGCGAAGTTCATTAGGAACTGGGATCATCTTGGGTCAAATGATCACCTTTCAGAAATGAAAGATAAGGATTATGCTAAGTGAAAATAAGTCAGAGAAAGGCAAATACTGTCTCACTTACATGTTGAATCTAAAAAATACAACAAACTAGTGAATAAAACAAAAAAGAAGCAGACTCACAGGTACAGAGAACAGATGGTTACCAGCAGCAGGAGCTGCTGCTGCTAAGTCGATTCAGTCGTGTCTGACTCTGTGCGACCCCATAGAAGGCAGCCCACCAGGCTCCCCCGTCCCTGGGATTCTCCAGGCAAGAACACTGGAGTGGGTTGCCATTTCCTTCTCCAATGCATGAAAGTGAAAGTGAAGTCGCTCAGTCGTGTCCGACTCCCAGCAACCCCATGGACTGCAGCCTACCAGGCTCCTCCATCCATGGGATTTTCTAGACAAGACTACTGGAGTGGGTTGCCAGTGGAGAGAGGGTAATAAATAGGTAGGAGAAAAGAGGGTTATTATGGGATCCTATATAATCATCTGTGTGAAACTTCTAAAAATCATGAAGCACTATAGATTTTAAAGAATCTTTCACTTAATAAAAAAAATTTTAAAAAGAGAAATAAAAGGGTAGCCTGTGTTAAGGAAGAAGTTCAAAAACAATGATTAGTGAACATTTTGAGGTATATTCCAGCCTTACCTATAACTGAAGAGTCTCTTAAAGAGTCTTAACCTGCAAGATACATACCATATTAAAAGTCTACAAATAATAAATGCAGGCGAGTGTGGAGAAAAGGGAACCCTCTGACACCGCTGGTGGGAATGTAAATTGGTGCAGCCATTACGGAGAACAGCATGGAAGTTCCTCAAAAAACCTAAAAATAGAGTTGCCATATGATCCAGCAATCCCACTCCTGGGGATATATTGAGACAAAACTGTAATTTGTAAGGACGCATGCACCCGTGTGTTCACAGCAGCACTATTTACAATAGGAAAACTGGAAACTAAATGTCCATTGACAGATGAATGGATAAAGATGCGGCACGCACACGTGTACATCTACACATCTATATCTATATCTATACGCAATGGAATATCCCTTAGCCACTTAAAGAATAATGATATTTGCAGCAACATGGATGGACCTAGAGACGATCATAGTAAGTCAGATAAAGAAGGACAAATACCATATGATATCACTTTTATGTGGAATCTAAAATACGACACAAATGAACATATCTATGAAACGAAAACAGACTTACAGAGGTTGCCAAGAGGGCTGGGAAAGGCAAGGACTGGGAGTTTGGGATTAATAGTATGCAGACTATTATATATAGGATGGACAAACACCAAGGCCCTATTGTACAGCACAGGGAACTATATTCAGTACCATGTGACAAACCATGATGAAAAATAACATATATGTATAACTAAGTCACTTTGCTGTAAAGCAGCACTTAAACATTGCAAATCAACTATACTTCAATAAAAAGAGAATTTTTTTTTAAAACCAAGATACATACCCAAAATTCAAGGTGAAAATGAGCCTCGCCACCCACATAATTTGTGTGTGTGTACATTCCAGCTAAAAGTTACCCAACTGTAAGAGGGACAGTCTTGGTAACAAGCTCTTTAAAATACAGAGCTGCTCTTAGAAAGTAACTGCTTCAGACTGTGAACCACACAGGGGCACTGGAAACCTGCCTAGTGCCAGGAGCCAAACTAGATACTACCTGTGTGTTACATCACAGAACAACCAGGAAATTTCTACTTCCTTGTTCTCAAAAGTAGTTTGTTTCCCACAGAAACTTTGTAAAAGGTAGTGTTTCTCGCTCCTTTGTCAATCCTCGAAAGAGTTCTGTAAAGCAATAAGCACGACAATTATTCTTCTTAAATTTTAGTAAAGTTTTTATAATAGTTTTAGATTTGCAGAAAAGTTCTAAAGATAGTACAGTTCCCATGCACCTCACATGCTGTTTTCCCTAATGCTAACCTCTTCCCTATCGCTACATTAGTATGTGTACATTTGTCACAACTAATGAACCAATTTGCTGTGTTCAGTCACTCAGTTGTGTCTCTTTGCGACCCCATAGACTCCAGCATGCCAGGCTTCCCCATCCTTCACCATCTCCCACAGTTTGTTCAAACTCATGTCCCTTGAGTCATGATGCCATGGAACGATCTCATCTCTGTCATCCCATTCTCCTCCTGCCCTCAATCTTTCCCAGTATCAGGGTCTTTGAACCAATATTTGAACAATAATACTAAAGGCCAAGAGACCTGGGTTCGATTCCTGGGTTGGGAAGATCCCACGGAGAAGGGAAAGGCAACCCACTCTAGTATTCTGGCCTGGAGAATTCCAGGGACAACCCAAGGGGTTGCAAAGAGTCGGACACAACTAAACAACCTTCACTTCACTTCACTGAAGGCCAAACTTTATCCAGAAGTTTTTCGTTTTTACCCAGTGTCCTTTCCTTGTTCCAGAGTCCCATTCAGGACATCACATTACATTTAGACATCATGCCTCCTTAGCTGTCTCTAGGCTGGGGCAGTGGTTCAGACGTCCCTTGTTTTGTTTTTTTGAACTTTTTTATTTTATACTGAGGTATACCTACTCCAGTGTTCTTGCCTGGAGAGTCCCAGGGACGAGGGAGCCTGGTGGGCTGCCATCTATGGGGTCACACAGAGTGGGACACAAATGAAGCGACTTAGCAGCAGCAGCAGCAGATTAAGAACGTTGTGATAGTTTTAGGTGAACAGTGAAGGGACTCAGCCATACATATACATGTATCTATTCTTCTCCACCTCATGCGAAGAGTTGACTCATTGGAAAAGACTCTGATGCTGGGAGGGATCGGGGGCAGGAGGAGAAGGGGACGACAGAGGATGAGATGGCTGGATGGCATCACTGACTCGATGGACATGAGTCTCAGTGAACTCCAGGAGTTGGTGATGGACAGGGAGGCCTGGTGTGCTGCGATTCATGGGGTCACAAAGAGTCGGACACAACTGAGCGACTGATCTGATCTGATTCTTCTCCAAATCCCACACCCATCTAGGCTGCCACATAACATTTAGCAGAGTTCCATGTGCTATACCAAACTTCCTATCTGTCCTTTCCCCTCAGCAACTATAAGTTCATTTTCTAAGTCTGTGAGAGTTCCCTTGTTTTTGATAATCTTAACTTTTTTGAGGAGTACTGGCAGCCAGGTATTTCCCTAGCATGCCCTGTCAATTTGGGTTTGATTCTTTTCCTTGTAATTAGCCCTAGACATAGATATTCTTGGTCTTAGGAAACATCTGAACAACAACAAAATTCAATAATTTGAGATCATTTGGTGAAAGGGGTTTATAACAGTCCCACACTCACATTCAATTTTTATAAATTTGGTTTTTCCAAATCTTTACTGTGAATAAAGCAAGGTGAGGAGAGGCCATCGTCTCTGACAATAATGCTCAATGAAACGTGTTTAGGTCAAAGAAGCTTCTTCAGTCTAGACTTTCCATCATTTACTAACCATTTAGGGTCTCCTTTTTGGGAAATATGAAACCCAGGTTGCTCTGCCTAAACTAGAACAGGGGTGTGGTGCAAGCCGAAAGCACAATTTTGCTTTATAAAAGGGACAAAAGAAAATAGGAAGAGTTGAATATATGGAGCTTTCTTCAAATCAAATGTCTAAATCCTGCCTAATTAAAAAAAGGAAATTGGTATTTGGATATGGCATGTGTTGACATCTACCCCTTTGATTTATATGAGTATGAACTAGAAAGAACAGATTATTTGAGAGAGAAGAAAACGAGTTCCAATTTGACAGGAAAAGAGTGTAGGCAGCATTAGCTTCAGTGCTTGTTAAAACATGAAGGATTAATTGCAAAAAGGGAGGGAAGAATTGTGAATGTCTCCAGTTTAGCATCTCCAAAAATGCTTAGGGTTTCTGAGAACGGTTCATCCAACCACATGAAAGTGAGGCTAAGGGATTCAGCCACACGACTCCGCTAAATCCAGGGCTGGGACTGCTCCACTTTTTACCATCAAACCATCTTACTTAAGAGAGTAGCCACAAATTAAATTTATTTTCTATTAGAAAAGTACTAAATCCTTTCAAAGGGGGCAAACAGCATTCAGGAATATGGGAGGCTTCCCCCCCACTCCTTGCCTCCTACTCTTTCCTTGATAGAGTAAGTCATGTAAAAAATTTTAAAAAAGAGCTTCTTAGTCTATGAACTCTTCCTCGGCTACGTAAAAAAGACAATAGTGGTTTTCAGCTATAAAATTCAACAGAATTCAGTTAGCAGGCTTTTTTTCCTCCCCAAACAACAGGCCAACCAGATTCAGAACTATTGTACTGGCTGAGTAAAGAGAGAAATGTGTGTGCGCACATGGGAGGTACATGGATGCTCAGTCATGTCTACCTCTTTGTGATCCCATGGACTGCAGCCCACCAGGCTCCTCCGTCCATGGGATTTATCAGGTAAGAATACTGGAGTGGTTGCCATTTCCTCCTCTAAGGATTGTATTGGCAAGAAGGTGTAAAAACAATTGCATGATAAATCTATGTAGTGCTTTGTGGGCTATTTCTTTCTGAATTTGTAGGGTTCAGATTCTGTGCTAGAGGAGGTCCAAAAATGAGGAAGAAAATGCAGTTTCCATGTGTCACCTGACAACCCCCTGCTGATAAAATAAACCTATATTTGGGACTCCACCCAAAGAGTCATGGGACCTCCCACATTAGATCATTACCAAGCCACTTAGGCTAGAAATTATAGGGGCACTGTTAAAGAAAAGAAAAATAAAAACCTAAAGTGTTCCACTCCGTGCAGGCTTTTGACATGAGTTTTTTGAGTTACTGTGGTGCTTTTTTTGCCAATGGTGATGGTGCATGAAATCAGTAGGATTATTCTAAATTTAGCAAGAAAGTAAAAGAATTTGGCAGGAAGAGGTGCTTTCTCACATTAAAACTAGATGGTGAGGATAGATCTCCGGGGAGCAAATGGGAAGTGAGGTTCTACAGCCAAGAAGCTTCTTTGTCTCTTTTTATCTGCCTGGAATTACTTAGATATGCCTATGCCTAAGGCACGGAGATGAACCAGATGACCTCTTAGGACTGTGTCTAGCTTGCTGGTTCTACTGATAAACTGCTACTTTGAAGTACTGAAAAGGACAGGAAAAAACCTCAGTTTAAGTGCTTGCTAAAAGATCAACGCAAGATACAAAGGTAAACTGAATTTTTGTGATTGTCATCCAATCCCAAGTCTCACCCATCCTCCACATTCTATACCAATGCTTTTTCCACCAAAGATTCTTTGATGTTTACCTAGAGACCCAAAGACTGAGAGTGAGTAGTGTGGAAGGGGACAGAAATCTGTCCTGGTAGTTCATTTTAAGTGGAGATAAATCTTCTTAACATAACACTTATGTATACTTCGAAGACTAACAGATAAATGGGTATCAAATTCCCAACTGTTCAACCTGAGCTAGTTTTTCAAAGAAGCACAAATAATAAACAAGCTCAGAGACAAACAAACATGTATGAATAAAAATTCCTTTGGGATCAAATGATTAAATTTATAGCACTTCAGAGATTTCTGTCTTTTCTGTCCCTCAGGCGAAAACCCTATTTCACAAGACTTAGAACGCACAAATTAAAGGCCGTTTACATGGAGTTTGAAGCTGTCAGTTCTAGAAAAAGAATCAGGAGGCACATTCAAAGCCTTCTGTCAACAGACTTCTGTCTGAACCTTGTCCTTCACTCAATTCTATGGGTGACAGAGCTGGCTAGCTAGAAGACATGTGATCATACTTCTCAAACACGTATGTCATAGTACACTCAACGTGTACATCAGTCAATTATCACAATGGCGTGTGTAAATAAAAATATGCAAGGACAAAAAAAACCCCACACACACAAGGACAATATTTTTTTCTCCCTTTTCCCTAAAAAGGAAAACAAATGATTTTATGTAATGAATAGGAGCAGTTCTCATGGTAATTGACTTTTGCTTACGGACTGGTGACAGTGAGTATTTTACCTTAGGCATGGGTGGCCCAGAGATCACACTGTACCCAGTGTATTTTTCTAAGACCTGAAAAAGGAGAAGTGCCCTATGGTCCTGGGGAAGCAGGAACAATATGAAACCAGATAATGAAGAGTTAAGGAAAGCCTCTCGGGCTGCTAATGAACTCCATCCTGCCCTGGTGAGACCACCCTCCTTTTAAGGAAGAAGTAATTTAATCTGCATCGAACTCAGTTGTATTTGGTCTTCATCCAATCTAAGAGTATCAGTCTGATAAATTATAATGAATTGTCTGCAGTACTTCACAAAGTGACTACAACAGACCTGAAAAACAAGATTTCTAAGCCTGATTTTCCGGCTCCCTTTGAATGCTTCTCGCCTTATCCCTGTCACACCACTCCAAAACTTGAGAACGCTCCTTATGCTGGAAGTTATGTACTTCTGGCCCCATTTGATTAGATCCACAGTTGTTGGCCGTCTCCATTAAATCAAGTCCCACACTTGAACATGACACCAACAGTGAGACCCGCCAAATCCTATAGCAAGAGAGCTAACATGGCTCCCTTCACTTCTAAAGGGTTTCTTTCCATGTTAGTCTCCTTCTGTAATCCACACCGTGGGCCAGGAAGGAGGTTAGTGAAATAGACTAGATTCTTAGTTCAGATTCTAAAAAGTCAGCAGTATCAAGGCACCCTAGAGATTGATCAGTAAGGAAAATGGGCCGAGACTGGAAAGGGGGTCAGGGAACTCAAGTTCTGGCTGAGTCTATGACTGTTAGTTGCATCACTCAACTCCTTTGGGATGCAGTTTCCTCATTTAGGTCAACAACCATTGCCCTAGAGAACAGATCACCTTCTTTCCATTTCATGACTTACATTGTCTCAGCTCTTTAGGATGCAAAAGCAGAGCTTCTAGAGAAGGTCCTTCACAAATAAGAGGTCAGACTGGGGTTTAAATGGGTTGTTGTGCTGGTCAGAGGACAGGAGCCTTTGGGGAAACACACAAAACTTGGGTAGGAGAAGCAGGATGGGATTGTTTTCTTCCTAGTCATAGGATACAGATGTTGCTATGTAAAGATCCATGGACTGGTAATTGAGAACGATTTTCTGAGAAAATCATGTTAATTCTACCAGGCTTCACTTTTTCGCAGGCAAAATAAAATGGTCATGTTGGACCTGTGAGCCTCACTCACAGGGGTGTGCCTAAGACACTTCTGAGGACTAGACGATCCCTGTATTCATGTCTCATTGCTGCTGTAACAAATTACCCTACACTGAGCATCTTAGAACAATATGCATCCATTACCAGAGTTCTGGAGGTTAGGACTAAAATTGATGGGGAGGGCAGAGGTACATTCCTTTCTAGAGGCTCTAGGGGAGAATCAATTTCTTTGCCGTCTTTCCAGCTTCTCATTCTTTGGCTCATGGCCACCTTCCATCTTCAAAGCAGCAATGGCTGGTTGAGTCTTGCTCACGTCTCATCACTTTGATTCTGCTTCCATCATCACATTTCCTTCTAAGTCTGACTCTCCTGCCTCCCTCTTTCATTTACAAGGACCTCTGTGATTACACTGGGCACATCCAGATAATCCAGGATAATCTCCCCTTCTCAAGATCCTTCATTTAGAACATCTGCAGAGTCTCTTTTGCCATGTGAGGTAAGACACTGAGTTTCCTGGTATTAGTAGGTGGGCATTATTCTGCCTACCACAGTGTTCAATAAATAGTTGATCAACTTATAAATATTGTGAGAAAATGGTACGCGAAACACTTTGCATTATTTATAAGGTTAACTCATTTTCACGGCTTGTCAGTAGCCAAAGTCACAGTCACAGATATACTGGACATTTCTGATCCCTCCTAGACACACAACCTTCATACTCATTCAAGTTCAAGTGTACTTCACCCTGTTTTGGCTTTAAAAATGCACTCTGGTTCTATCTTACTCTCTTTCACCTCGTAGACAGAATACAATCTTCTGTGACAGATTTTTCCCAACCAAATTAAATGAATTGCTCACTGTCACACAGAGACAAAGATATAGACTTTTTACTTCCCTTGTGTCCTATTTCATACTAAATTCCTTTCCCCAATTATCATTTCAGACACATCAACCAACAAAAAGAGGAGGTGGTAATCTTCAGCCAGGAATAAAGATGGACACAGCATACTGGAATTCTACTAGGAAAAACTCAAGCTCTGTTATTATTAACACCCTGAGGATGTTACATATCCTTTCCCTCCAAAATGAATCCTTCAAATCTTTCAAATCTAAGTCATGATCAATGAGCTGGTCTCACATTAGAGGTGTTACCAAACATAACATCAAGATTCAGACACCATCTACACCATCTGTCAAAACTTTTTCAAATTTGTCCCCACAGCATTATAAAATATGATAATAATCTACCCCCAAGTGTCACCCAACCCTCCTCCCACCAATGCAGGTAAAATTTCATGGTGATTTTGGCAGGTAATCTATAGAAACTTCATAATGGACAATTACAAATTTTCATTTTGAAGTTTTTCCATTGTTTTGAAGCAATTGATATTTTATACCTGTTCTTCTACATCACCTGGACAAACTTCTACTAGTTCTTAGTCAAAACAATTACAGAAACCCTGTCATTTTTTACTTAATTGTAGCATTAATAAAGGGATGACCACTCAGTATCTCCCAATGCCCAGTTCTATCCATGTATTATATATAACTGATATTAAAGAGTAATTGAGAATAATTGGAAATCAAATATTGTACATACAAGTATGTTGATAGATAAGTATTGAGAACTAGATTGACATGTGAAACAGTACTTCAGAATCTGATACCCATGCATTCTCTTCTTTTAAACATGGCAAAGATATCAAACTATATGAAAGATGAAGTCCACATATTTACTTATGGGTTATCTTAAGTACAGGGCTTCCCTGGTGGCTCAGGGTTAAAGCGTCTGCCTGGAATGCAGGAGACCCGGGTTCAATCCCTGGGTCAGGAAGATCCCCTGGAGAAGGAAATGGCAACCCATTCCAGTCCTCTTGCCTGGAGAATCCCATGGAGGGAGGAGCCTGATAGGCTACAGTCCATGGGGTCGCAATGAGTAGGACACGACTGAGTGACTTCACTTTCACTTTCTTTCACTTTCTATCTTGTACAAACAAAATGTCTCTCTGTGGCCTAGAGGAAATAATTGTGCAAGACCCACAAGCTGCAAATTCTCTTGAGCAATTTCTCCTGCAGTTTCAGTAGGTCATTAAATATTTAGCACTTGCTGTTTGCATGGGGCTTCCCAGGTGGCACAGTGGTAAAGAATCTGCCTGCCAATCCAGGAGACATAAGAGATGTGGGTTTGGTCCCTGGGTGGGGAAGATTCCCTGGAGTAGGAAATGGCGGTCCACTTCAGTAATCTTGCCATGGGAGAATCCCATGGACAGAGGAGCCACAGCCCACAGGGCCACAAAGAGTCAGACACGACTGAGTGGCTGAGCAAGCATGTGTGTTTGTACATTTAGATCTCCTGAGATAGGTTTAACACAGCACACAGCTCTCGCTGAAGAACATGAACTTCTACAGGAAAATCTAGTTCAAAGGAAACCAATCTCTACTGTATTTTCTTTTCCTTATTTAGCTCCATATTCTTAAACACGAGGTTTAAAATGCAAAGAAACTAGGAAAATTTATATATGTGTGTGTATACAGGTAAACATATATTTACCATGAAGAAGACAAGCACAAAATAAAGTTGAATTTCTAAACAGCTGTTTCTAGACTCAGAAATCTAGTGTGCACCAGGTCCAAGGGAAAGGTGCAGACACCCCCTCAAGAGACTGAGCCAGACTTGACTTTGAGTGTTGAAGTGTCTACTGCGGAGGCATGGGTCAGCAGTGGTCTGCCACAGTGACCGGGGCTCTGGCTGCAGCAGACCTGGGAGGCATGGCATGTGGCATAAGTTCTTTTGGAGGAGGTCGCCATTAGCTCCACTACAGAGCTGCTGAGCAGATGACCCACAGACTGGAGAACAATTACACCAAAGAAGTTCTCGCACCTTTGTACAAGTTCTAGGATCTACAACAGACTTCCAAACCTGGGGATCCAGCAGAGGGACTGAGAAGCCCCAGGGAATTTGATTTTGAAGGCCTGTGGGATTTGATTACAGAACTTTCACAGGACTGGGCAAACAGACTCTTAGAGGGCACAAGAAAACCTTGTACACACCAAGACGCAGGAGAAAGGAGCAGTAACCCCACAAGAGACGGACCCAGACTTGCCTGTGAGTGTCCAGGAGTCACTGGTGGGGGCGTGGGTTGACAGTGGCCTACTGCAGGGTCAGGGGCACTGACTACAAGAGTCCTGGGGACCCAGCGTGCTGGCATAAGTCCTTTTGAAGGCGGCTGCCATTACCACCATTACCCCCACCACAGTAGGGGAGGGAGGGAACACAGCATCCCCCATCAGGAGAAAACTGGATTAAAGATATACTCATCACGGCCATGCCCACCAGAGCAAGGCCCAGTTTTCCCTACAGCCAGTCCCTCTCATTAGGAAACTTCCACAAGCCTCTTATCCTCATCCATCAGAGGGCAGACAAAATGAAAACCACAATCACAGAAAACTAACCAAACTGATCACATGGATCACAGCCTTGTTTAACTCAATGAAACTCTGAGCCATGCTGTGTAGGGCCACCCAAGACAGATGGGTAAGGTGGAAAGTTCTGACAAAACATGGTCCACTGGAGAAGGAAATGGCAAACCACTTCCGCATTCTTGCCTTGAGAACTCCAATGAACAGTATGAAAAGGCAAAAAGATATGACACTGAAAGATGAGCTCCCCAGGTCAGTAGGTGCCCAATATGCTACTGGAGAAGGGTGTAGAAAAAGTTCCAGAAGGAATAAAGTGGCTGAGCCAAAGCGGAAACAACGCCCAGTTGTGGACGTGTCTCATGGTAAAAGTAAACTCCAATGTTGTAAAGAGCAATATTGCATAGGAACCTGGGATGTTACGTCCATGAATCAAGGTAAATTGGAAGTAGTCAAACAGGAGATGGCAAGAGTGAACATCGACATTTTAGGAATCAGTGAACTAAAATGGACTGGAATAGGCAAATTTAATTCGATGACCATTATATCTACTACTGTGGGCAAGAATCCCTTAGAAGAAATGGATAAAGCCCTCATAGTCAACAAAAGAGTCTGAAATGCAGTATTTGGGTGCAAAAATGACAGAATGATCTCTGTTAGTTTCCAAGGCAAACCATTCGATATCACAGTAATCCAAGGCTATGCCCCAACCACCAATGCCTAAGAAGCTGAAGTTGAACAGTTCTATGAAGACCTAGAAGATCTAGAACTAATACCAAAAAAAGATGTCCTTTTCATCATAGCGGATGGGAATGCAAAAGTAGGAAGTCAAGAGATACCTGGAATAACAGGTAAGTTTGGCCTTGGAGAACAAAATGAAGCAGGGCAAAGGCTAACAGTTTTGCCAAGAGAATGCACTGGTCATAGCAAACACCCTGTTCCAACAACACAAGAGACAACTCTACACATGGACATCAGCAGATGGTCAATACTGAAATCAGACTGATTATATTCTTTGCAACCAAAGATAGAGAAGCTCTATACAGTCTGCAAAGCAAGACTGGGAGCTGACTGTGACTCATATTATGAGCTCCCTGCCAAATTTAGACTTAAGTTGAAGAAAGTAGGGAAAACCACTAGACCATTCAGGTATGACCTAAATCAAATCCCTTACAATTATACAGTGGAAGTGACAAATAAATTCAAGGGATTAGATCTGATAAAGAGAGTGCTGAAGAAATATTGATGGAGGTTTGTAACACTGTACAGGAGGTAGTGATAAAAACCATCCCCAAGAAAATGAAAAGCAAAAACAGTTGTCTGAGGAGGCCTTATAATTAGCTGAGAAAAGAAGAGAAGCGAAAGGCAAAGGAGGAAAGGAAAGATATACTCATCTGAATGCAGAGTTCCAAAGAATAGCAAGAAGAGATAAGAAAGCCTTCCTCAGCAATCAATGCAAAGAAATAGAGGAAAACAACAGAATGGGAAAGACTAGAGATCTCTTCAAGAAAATTAGAGATACCAAGGGAACATTTCATGCAAAGATGGGCTCGATAAAGGACAGAAATGTTATGGACCTAACAGAAGCAGAAGATATTAAGAAGAGGTGGCAAGAATACACAGAGAACTATACATAAGAGATCTTCATGACCCAGATAATCACGATGGTGTGGTCACTTACCTAGAGCCAGACATCCTGGAATGAGAAGTCAAGTGGGCCTTAGGAAGCATCACTACGAACAAAGCTAATGGAGATGATGGAATTCCAGTTGAGCTATTTCAAATCTTAAAAGATGATGCTGTGAAAGTGCTACATTCAATATACCAGCAAATTTGGAAAACTCAGCAGTGGCCACAGGACTGGAAAAGATCAGTTTTCATTCCAATACCAAAGAAGGGAAATGCCAAAGAATGTTCAAACTACTGCAGAATTGCACTCACCTCACATGCTAGCAAAGTAGTGCTCAAAATTCTCCACGCCAGGCTTCAGCAGTACGTGAACCATGAACTTGCACATGTTCAAGCTGGTTTTAGAAAAGGCAGAGGAACCAGAGATCAAATTGCCAACATCCACTGGATCATGGAAAAAGCAAGAGAGTTCCAGAAAAATATCTATTTCTGCTTTATTGACTATGCCAAAGCCTTTGACTGTGTGACAACAAACTGGAAAATTCTGAAAGAGATGGGAATATCAGACCACCTGACCTGCCTCCTGCAAAACCTGTATGCAGGTTAAGAAGAAAGTTACAACAAGACATGGAAAAATGGACTGGTTTCAAATTGGAAAAGGAGTACATTAAGGCTGTATACTGACACACTGCTTATTTAACTTATATGCAGTGTACATCATGCAAAATGCTGGGCTGGATAAAGCACAAGCTGGAATCAAGATTGCTGGGAGAAATATCAATAACCTCAGATGTGCAGATGACCCCACCCTTATGGCAGAAAGCGAAGCGAAACTAAAGAGCCTCTTGATGAAGGTGAAAGAGGAGAGTGAAAAAGTTGGCTTAAAGCTCAACATTTAAAAAACTAAGATCATGGCATCCAGTCCCATCACTTCATGGCAAATAGATGGGAAAACAATGGAAACAATCACAGACTTTATTTTCTTGGTCTCCAAAATCACTGCAGATGGTGACTGAATAAAAGCTATGATAAACCTAGAAAGCCTATCAAAAAGCAAGGACATTACTTTGCTAACAAAGGTCCCTATAGTCAAAACTATGGTGTTTCCACGAGTTATGTATGGATGTGAGAGTTGGATCATAAAGAAGACTGAGTACCAAAGAACTGATACTTTTGAACTGTGGTGTTGGTGAAGACTCTTGACAGTCCCTTGGACTGCAAGAAGATCAAACCAGTCAGTCCTAACAGAAATCAATCCTGAATATTAATTGGAAGGACTGATGCTGAAGTTGTAGCTCCAGAAGTAGATGACAGAGGACGAGATGGTTGGAAGGCATCCCCGATTCAAGGAACATGAGTTTGAGCAAGCTCTGGAAGATGATGAAGGACAGGGAACCCTGATGTGCTGCAGTTCACAGGGTCGCAAAGAGTTGAACACAACTCAACAAGAGTCAGAAAGTGTTACTGCTTGGTAGCAATAATGCCTTTCACATGGTATGCACAAGGCACTGTGGAAAAGTTCTGTGTCTATAGTAGCCAAGTCAAATGCAGAGTTGAAGAAAATTGGTCAAAAAGTTTCCTTTAAAAAAAATCAAACTACTTTTTTTCAAGGCAATCAGACCAAGAAGGCAATAAAAGAGTTTCATTTTCCTGTATAATTTGAATAAACTACCTCAGTTTTGCACACACACACATCCCTGCTTCCAAAATGTACACAATGGCTATATAGCTAGCTACATGTTGTCACACATCTGGAAGACTATTTTAAAACACATTCAAAATGTTTTCACTACAGGATGCCAAGCATCTGGCAATATAAACTTCTCTTAGAAATTTTTCTTCTATAGAATTCAGTCCTGTGTAGACAGTCATTGTTCCAGATTTTGAACTGCATGTTTTATTTGTGGAATTGATATACATATATATGTATGCAAAATCCATACAGTTGCAAAATACACATATATGCAAAATACATATATATGCAAAGGCAAGGTTTTCCTTGTGATTTTGATTTAGGTAGACTTAGCTTAATGATGTTAACAGAGTTGCCATTGATTTTTGCATGACTTGCACTCCTTTCTAGCTGTGTCCTCCCTTCCCACAAAAGCCCTTCAGTGGCCTCTATTGGTCAGTCCCTCCCCAGGAACATTCTCTCCCAAAAGAACAGCCCTCACTCACTTGTCTAAATAGTAACTGACTTTATTGGTTTCATTCCTCAGCAAGGATGAGGAAAAGCGAGGCTTCTAGCTTTGCCCGTCTAATAGGAACCAGCCTTAGGAATACCTGTGGTTCACCAACCATCCCCAAACCATGTGCAGGATCCTGAGGTAGGAGGTAGGTATTCTTCATGTGAGGTCGCCTCCCTCCTCGGGCGAGCCAGCTCAGATTTCCAGAGGCCTTTTCCACAAACTAACCTAACCATCCCTAGCACCGCTCCACTTGCAACCTTTCACACTAAGCCTTAAGTCGGGTGACAGCACGGGGGTGGGGTGGGGCGTGGTGTTCTGGGTGAAGTATGCACCAATCATTTCAGTTCTGTAGATTATGAAGACCTCAGATCACACCTTCTTGCTGGTGACCCAGGAGAAGAGCAATCAGCTCCTCACAGGCAGGGCACAGACCTACCCAGCCTTGTGGCCTTGGCACTGTGCGTGGCGCTACGCGTGCTAAGTGTCTACAGAATTGTTCTGGATAAAAACGCAGACTGCCCCAGCACTGAAGTAAAGATGACTGTATTTCAAACTCGAAGTCAAATCAAGCAGGTAGTCAGGTTTGAACCTAAGCAGCGTTCACCATTTGGGTAGTTATGCCACGAATAGCAGACTAACAGGACGGGTCCACCAGAGCTACCTGGCATTAGGGTGTCACTGGTAAAATGTAAAGAGTATGTATAAGGAAGTCTGTCGACTCCATGGAGTACCAGCTTACCTTACTTAGGATTCTTTGACACAAAGAATACACGCTTTGGGGGGATAATCATTCCGCCTCCTTCTTCATGGAACATGCCCTGACCTGATTGGCTTTGGTTCTAGAAGTCACTGGGCTCTTCGGGGCTCTGGAGCTCAGCTGCAGCCATGAACCTGCACGTGGTTGTTAAGCTCACTTTGGAGGGTGCGAGGTCATCCCTGAGGGGTCTGATGGGGTCAGGGTGTAGGGGAAGGCGGTGGGACCTCAGCGCTGGAGTTGAGCAAGCTGCCTGAGGTGTCACAGGCAGTCCCTGCAACCTTATTTACACACAGGATTGCAACCTCCTCCAGAAGCTTCCAGAAAAAAATGGGAGACGCTGAAGAACTCAAGAAATCTTAAATCACAGATGGGATAAGAATTATAGAAATATAGTTTATACTGTAAACAAGACCTCATGTAACCAGTCTGGTGTGGCCTAGGAAAACCTGGATTCGATAGATAGGTAGGTACATGAATTAAAACACAGAAATAGGGAAAACGAATTTGGTAACATCAAGCAATGTAACATATTGACACTTTATAATATATTTAATAGCATAAAATATTGTTATTGCACTTTAAAATATTCTAAATCAAGTATATAAGTTTCATGTTCCTCTGAGAAAAAAGTAGAAAGGCTTCTTAAAGGGTTAATAATTCCCAGGTGAGGAATGTATTTTAATTCAGAATTCCTCAAGAAAAACCAGCCTTCTCTGTAGATTTTACAAATAACAGCCATTGCTGGCTAATATTTCTAACCTTTAGTCAGTTTTCTGTTGATGAAAAATCAGAATCAGGGATTATTACCTTTACAAAGAATGTTTAGACATCCCAGTGACATGATCACTATATAAAATAAAATTCAAATTATCTCAGTTTAAACACTGACTTTGACAGTTAGTAAAATCATTTAATTTTCTGCTATGGAAACTATTTTAATAATTTTAACCACTTCTTAGATTATATCAATTCTTTGAGATGAAGTACGATGGAGAATGAAAATAATCTTTGTAAATTGAGCTCCATTGGAAAAAAAAAATGATTTCCATTCTTCAGTAGAAATATTAACGGATAACCTTTCGAGTGCCTTTCCTTGTATTTCTCTTCTTCCTCTGCATCCCCTGCTTTCTACAGCTCAAAGAAAGCCTAGCTCATGAAAACAGATTCTACTTAATGATCCCCTTCCCTCTGCCTTCTCCCATTCTCTTTCATTCACATTCCCAACTTTGCATCTCTGTTCTCATTTTCCTTTTTTCTTTCCGGGGAATGACCACCTCAAAGGATTAATTCAGAACATGCAGCAGAAAATGGTAACAAGAGTGGGCAAATCAGGATGTGGATTTAAAATCAAGAGGTATTTTAAAGGAGGAGAGTTACTCAAATTAAACATATGTTAAGAATATGGGTTTGTTGTTCATGGCATACCTGCTGCCTGTCATCCCACCCTCATCGGATCAGCCTTCAAGGGCAAAGCATTCCCTAGTGGAATAATAAATAGAGCGGCTGGAGTGGATATGAATCTGAGCAGCCCAGCAAGCTGCCTGTCCTCTTGGTCTGACTTCACTGTTGGAACACAGGTGGTCACTGAACCAGATCAGCTAGAGAAATGGATCGTGGCCTCTCAGGCTCACTGCCAGAGAGAGAGGGAACACAATTCAGGCTCCAAGTAATCAGGCTTTGGGAATAAAAAATTCTAATACAGGTCTTACTGAGCTTTTATACCAAACTGTTTTAACTGACACTGCCTGTTTTCCAAGGCATCATCTTTCCTACTTTGATGCAAGTGAACTAGGCAAAAATCCACTGTTCGTTTTTTAAAAAAAATATGCTTGTAAGATGCTTAATAGCTGACCTGCCATCAGTCAAAGGGTGTGGCAAATTTATTCTATAGATAAAAAAACAAAGAGTTGCCCTATTTCTGCACTTTCATTCTTCCCAATGTACTGTATTTTGTAGCTCTCTGCTGTCTCAGAATTATGCTCCCAAACATTATTGATATGAACTAGTCACACCTATGGAGAAGGCAATGGCACCCCACTCCAGTACTCTTGCCTGGAAAATCCCATGGATGGAGGAGCCTAGTAGGCTGCAGTCCATGGGGTCGCTAAGAGTCGGACACAACTGAACGACTTCACTTTCATGTTTCACTTTCCTGCATTGGAGAAGGAAATGGCAACCCACTCCAGTGTTCTTGCCTGGAGAATCCCAGGGACGGGGGAGCCTGGTGGGCGGCCGTCTATGGGGTCGCACAGAGTTGGACACGACTGAAGCGACTTAGCAGTAGCAGTCACACCTATACTCATTAAGGGTTTCAGGGGGAACTACATACAATAGCAATACATGATTTATTTGTTCATTTATATCCTTCCTTGCTTTAGAGGAGTTTTGAAGCTGAGAGCTGTGATATAAGGTATTTATGGGCTGAATTCATTCCACAGATAGGAAGGATTCAATAGTCTTGGGTCTCTCTGGAGAGGTTTCCATGATATGGACAACTTATCCATAAGCGTTTTGAGGGAAATACTTTTGGTTTTGAAATAATATGGGTCTGCGAAGCTCAAGGGACTCCTTTCCCATTTATTTTGACACTATTCCTAGAACACAAGACCTACCTAGCTAGCTGTGATATTATTACAGACTAATAGAGGCTGACTGGTTTCCCTTTATTCAGTGAAAATAATCCTTGCTAATAAATGAATAGTGTGGGGGAATAGTTTCTAAGTCCCTCAAGTTCATAAATGTCCATTTATAAACCATCATACACAAACAACAGAAACTTCTTAACTTTTCATCAAAGAAGTCAGGTCCCCAATGTTTGTTTACTAGTTCAGGTTATCACATACAGAAATGAAAATACATTAACACCAAGACTAACAATGCCCCATATCAGCAGATATTATATCAGAGGACCTGACATACATATATATATATAAATAAAGATTCCTCTTTCTCCAAGTTGGTGATGTTTTATAGAACCTGGCTCAAATATCCCTCATACAAGGGGAGAACATACTGTAATGTTCTAAAGGCAGGAGTTTTGTGTTCAGCCTGTCTCTGCAGCTTTCATTATTCAAAGTGGAAAATCAGGTGAAACCCAGTTCTAAAATTTAGCAAGTCCTCACCTCACAATGTGACCAAGGATATTAAAGAAAATGCCAAGAAACAGGCAGAGGGCATAGCTCAGAAGTGCGGCTTGGCAGGAGCAGGGGTGTAGAACACAGGTACAAGCAGGTTGGCAGGGAACAGGTAGCACTTCCCTAAGCACCTTCCTCCAAGGGAAGTCTTTTCAAGAGTTTCAATGACAATGGGTTGACACAGGTTGTCAATGCCTTTGACGACATGATGTGAAAGGATGCAGGTGAGGATGAAGATGGAAAGACACATGAGAAGGGGTGGGGAGGGCAGACAGCATTGTACTTTCCTACTCCCAAAGGTGCTGCCCTACTCTGGGGCTTGCTCCCTTTGACATTCTGAGGTGATTCTGTCTGTAATGAGCAGTCCTTTAGGGTGGAATATTATTCTGCTGCAGAACTGGCCAGAGAGGGGGTGGTTTGTCCAGGACAGGAGCATGAGCCATGTTCAACAAGGCAAGATGATGACTGGGCAGGGGAAAAGGGAACCATTCAAGAGAATTCAGGCATTGAAAAGGCAGCCAGTCCAGAAAACCATGAAGGTTTCTTCAAACCCTGAGGTTCTACAGTTCTATATATGAATAGGTCCTATGGAAAAAATATTAATTCATATGAGAAATAAAGAGCTTCCTTGATGGCTCAGATGGTGAAGATGCCTGCAATGCCAGGAGACCTGGGTTAGATACCTGGGTCAGGAAGATACCCTGAAGAAGGAACTGGCAACCCACTCCAGTATTCTCACCTGGAGAATCCCATGGACAGAGGAGCCTGGTGGGCTACAGTCCACGGGGTCTCAAAGAGTCAGACAGGACTGAGTGACTAACACTTTCATATAAGAAACAAACAGCCAAAAAACAAAACGAAAAGCAAAAATAATCCTTTCCCTACACAACACAGCAGAACATGGTTAGTCTATCTTAGAATGGTAATTGGACTTAGCTGGGGTTTGCCTTTCCATTTATTTAAAAAAAAAAATGATTAGACGATGAAACGAAAACACAATCCCTGGTTACAAATATTAAGTGGGTGTGGATGTAGAACTCTGGATCAGTAGTTAAGATTGGCTAATACAATGTCTCTGCTGCTGAAACTAAATTAAATTAATTACAGAAATCCCCACGAGCCCACAAAAGCTCTGCTCACAGTACCTGACCACGCTCCCTCACATTCTCCTATGTGTGTATACTTTGTGGCTAAAGGAGCACATTTGCCTTGATTGTGGAGCTCTTTACAGACCTTAAGAGCTGCAATTCTAATTTTTACACTGAGAAAATGCTCAAAATGTGTTCCCTTCTGGGGAAGTGAAACTCTGTGCCTCTTTCAAGAGGCAAGGCCTTAGAAGCCCATCAACTGTTGTTCAAAACCTTCAGGCTCCATTTTTGTAGCATCTTTGTCCTGTATTTTCTGAAAGGCTTTGAGCTCTTGGACGAACATTGTTCTAGTGGCAATTTTAACATAGCTGAATGCTTTCATTCGTGCTGCACGTAGCATACACAATAATAGACATCATTCAGTGAATAGTGTTCCCATATAGAAGTTCTCTTCCAAGAGTCATTTGCCAGCTGCCCTGCTGCAGGATCAGAGGGTGGGACACTTTTGATTTTAGACATATGGAAGGGGACAGTAGGAGCTGGGCTTTTAGTGACAGAGCTTTCTGGGGCCCTGGGGTAAGTGTTATAGTTCTCGTGGCAGAGAACAAAGACAGCCTGCCACCTCACCGTTCAGACAGAGCCCCACTAAGACTATGAACCACACACATGTCAAAATACTTCACTAAAATGTAGACCAAGAGCACTTTCCTTCAGAAAGATATTCACTGGAAGGTCAGGGGCTGAAGCTCCAACGTTTTGGCCAACTGATGCAGATCCGACTCATCAGAAAAGACCCTGATGCTGGGAAAGACTGAAGACAACAGGAGAAGTGGGTGGCAGAGGATGAGAGGGTTGGATGGAATCACTGACTTTATGGACATGAGTTTGAGCAAACTCCAGGCGACCGTGGAGGCCAGGGGGACCTGGCGGGCTGCGGTCCATGAGATCGCGAAGGGTCAAACATGACTTAGTGACTGAACAACAACTAGTTCAGGGAGAAAAGCTGAATAAGCCAAAGGGAAAGGCTTGGCTATAAGCTGGTTATCTGCTATTGTTAGCAAGGTGAGGGGATCCTGGCCACACTTTCTGGGCTCTAAGCACATTTTGGCCTCTCTTCCATCATGCTCCAGAATTACTTTTTCCATTTTTCCCTCCCCATGCTGCGTCTGTAACACAACCACTCTACGTAGTTTATCTCAGGAAATGACAATTGGCTGTCGAATCCCATACAAATTGATTGGATATGACAGCTTAAAAGAATAAATATTCTGCAGAGAAGAAAGTTTTTACTTAGACTCTTGTATTTTCGATCCCTTTTTAAAGTCCCTTCTTGCTTAATTTTATTATTTCAATTAGATCATTTAAAAAATCAACACATCACATGCCAACCTCCCCTAAGAGCAATCATAAGATTTGATGATTTTTCTGATACACAGGCTAGGGTTTCAAATTTGCATTATTTTATCTACCAAATTAACTCTGAATTCTAAACCAAACTAATGCTGCCATGTGTTTTTAAACATCTCTAATCCAAACCATCTGGAGAGGCATGGCTTTGCAAAGGCAACCCTTCCAGGACACTCCGTGGATTCTGTCACTGCTTGAGGTTTTGGCAAGCTATCAACATTACTGTAATTCTCTTTTATGAAATATAGCTTTTGACTAGGATTTGAGAGTCTTGGGTGTGTGCACGCAGGCACTTGGCTACACTTTTGCTCTTGTCCCTTTCTCTTTTCAGATCATATTTACAACAAACTTAAAGAAATAAAGGTCTCTGTTGTATACAAAGGATAAAATTAATTTTAACTAGTCAACATTATGTTAAGAAACACACCTCTCTGTACATAGGTACTGGAAATACTTTTTAAACAAGTTAAAAGAAGAAAACATATCAACTGTAAAGAGCAGCAACTACCAAAAGTATAAAGTGATTATGGCAATAATGATTTGTAGACGTAACATATGAACTCAGTACATTTAAGAGGAGATCATAACTAAAAATCAACTAAGCTAAATCTTTGCCTAAGAAAGCAGCATCTTGTTTAATTCTTTGGCTACTGGTGAACATATTTAAAAAGTATAAATAAAAACAACATCAGATACGAGCATGCTAAAAGCAAACTGTGGACCACTCGTCACAACAAAGGCTAAAAGAACTTTCCCTGGGGCTTCCCTGGTGGTTCAAAGGTCAAGAATCCGCCTGTCAATATGGGAGATGTGGGTTCTATCCCTGATCTCGGAGGATCTCAATGCTGTGGAGCAACTAAGCCCGTGGACCACAATTACTGAGCCTGAGCTCAAGAGCCCAGAATCTGCAACAACTGAAATCCCTCTAGCACCTGTGGTCTGCAACAAGAGAAGTCACTGCAATGAGAAGTCTACGTACCACAACGAGAGAGTAGCCCATACCGCAACAAAGGCGCGTGGGGCTGGTGCACTGGGATGACCCAGAGGGATGGTACGGGGAGGGAGGTTGAGGGGGGTTCAGGATGGGGAACATGTGTATACCCGTGGCAGATTCATGTTGATGTATGGCAAATCCAATACAATATTGTAAAGTAATTAGCCTCCAATTAAAATAAATAAATTTAAATTAAAAAAATAATTAAAAAACTTTCCCTGGAAGTAAAGATGCTCATTCTCCTTCCACAAATTCTTTGATAATAATGCTTTTAGATAAGCTCAAAACTTAATATAACAAATGGATAGATCCTCCTTTTTTGCTAGGAGCCACTGCCCAAAATAAGTCATAATGATGTGACTGTTGGGAAATCTGACTGTACCTGTATTTATTACAGCCCTTTCATCCAACGGTATGAGACAACCTAAAGACATACACAAACTGGAAGGTTTCACTGAAGCTCATAAAGGGGGAAGATGTCTATTCTTTAGAAACAGATGGGCTGAAGCCCAGACTGAGTGTGTTTAGAACATAAAGACGCCAAAGCAATGCAGAGGCGCCGCCTCATTGCAGACCACAGAGGTGGTCACAGCCCAGAACACCCTTTCGGGGGGTGGGGGGCACTAACATGGTCTGGAGCCTCACCACAGTCCATCTCTGGCTGCTGTTTCCTTTCCTGCTGTGAGATCCTCCACCCCCACACCTCTGAGGGAGAGGGGTGCCTCTCTGAGACTTCTCTTTCCTTTGAGACCACCTGGTAGAATTTCAACCTGCTTCTGTCTGTATTAAAATACTGTAGGATAAAGGAAAAGCACAATCTGAGATTTCAGAGAATGGATGCCCCAACCAGGGGGACTGGAGCCCAAGTCTTTAGGAGACACAGCTCCTAACAGAGATGCTAATCTGGCCTCAGATGAAAGTAGAACATGCGTCAGCCTCATGGTCTTTATTCTCGCTCCAGGGTCTACAGAGTGAGCTCAGCATGGCAAAGGGCCAGCGCATTTCTACGGAATTCAGTGCAGCCGCATGAGCTATGGTGGGCTTCTTTATTAGTGGTAAAGAACCTGCTTGCCAATGCAGGAGACACAGGTTCGATTCCTGGGTTGGGAAGATTCCCTGGAGGAGGAAATGACAACCCACTCCAATATTCTTGCCTGGAGAATCCCACAGACAGAGGAGCCTGGAGGGTTACAGGCCATGGGGTTGCAAAGAATTGGACACGACTGCACACACACACACGAACTATAGAAGAGACCAGTGGGTACTCTTATGAAGCCTGTGCCTGAGGCAATCCGTGTGAGTAACTGAGCCATGAAAACCGAGGCATCTGTACCTATGTGTATAGGGGGGAAGCAGACTAGCAGGGATGCTACCACAGCCATGTGTCGCAACACAATATTACCAGTTACCAAAACACTGAGATGACTTTGTACTTGTTAGAAAAATGCTTTTCCCCACATCCTCCCAGTGCTCCCCAGCTACCGGACCCCTGTACCGTCCCTCGTGCACCCTTCAGTCATGACCTCCCCCATTCAGTACCTAAAGGTGAGATGCCTAACACAAAGGGGGCCCTAGTCTCTGCTCTCTGGACAGTACCGTACAGATTGTTACATACTTAGAATTTCAGTCCTGCATAGTAGATAACGGACATTCACAGGTTACTTTGGTGCCTAACAGTGAATGCTTTATACATACTGCCTGCTGCCCGTCCCATGCCTGCTCAGTTGCTTGGTTGTGTCCGACTCTATGCAACCCTATGGACTGCAGCCTGCCAGGCTTCTCTGTCTGTGGGATTCTTTAGGCAACAGTACTAGAGTGAGTTGCCATGCCCTCTTTCAGGGGATCTTCCCGACCCAGGGATCAAACCCAGGTCTCCTGCATTGCAGGCGGATTCATTACCGCTGAACCTCCAGGGAAGCCCCAGCTGTTTCCTGTGCTGTGCTCAGTCGCTTCAGTCATATCTGACTCTTTGCAACCTATGGACTGTAGCCTGCCAGGCTCCCCTGTCCATGGGATTCTCCAGGCAAGAACACTGGAGTGGGTTGCCATGCCCACCTCTAGGGGATCTTCCCAACTCAGGAATCGAACCCATATGTCTGGCATCTCCTGCGTTGTAGGTAGTTTCTTTACCCACTGAGCCACCTGGGAAGCCCCAACCGTCTCCTAGGACTCGGTAAATATCTCGTCATTTAGTCATGAAGCAAGTTTAAATGACTGGGAAGGCAGAACTTTGTAACTGCCTCAGGTTTCCTCTTCACTCGGCTCTTGTGTAGAAAAAGCACACAGGGGGATCTAATGAGAGGAGACAGTCAGGAGATGGGAGTCAGGGCATGGTGGGGACTGGGGCCAACTGAAGAGTTCCTGTGGAGAGGGGATGGCCTCTTCTCAGCTCTAGCCTATTGTTTCTGTGAGGATCTGGCCATGGTGGGTACCCTGTAAATGTATGAATAAAGGAATGAGTGAATGGGTGAACATGTAAGGTGAGATTTCTTTGTAAAATACTCAAGTAAGGAAAATAAGAACACCAAAGTTTAAGCTTCCTTCAATGAGATGGACTATCATGCAGTAATAGAGAAACAACCAAATTTAAAGAGAATGCTTTTGTCTCTTCAAAGCATGTTCACCTACTACTATGGGATTATGTTTTCCTCAAAGTCATATGTTGGAGTCCTAAAACTCAGAGTGATGTTATCTGGAGATGGGTGCTTTGGGAGGTAATTAGGTTTAACTGAGGTCATAAAGGGGAGGCCCTCGTCATGGTATTAAAATTTGTGAAAAGCTCGCTCACTCTCTCTCTACATGAGGATGGACCTAAAAGGCAGTCACCTGTAAGTCAGGGAGAGTCCTCAGCAGAAACTACAACAGCTGGCACCTTGATCTTGAACTTACCAGCTCCAGAACTGCGAGAAAATTGTTTTCTGCTTTTTAAGCCACCCCAGTCTGTGATACGTTATTATGACAGCCTGAGCACACCAACACACCTATTATCTCTTTTGTGTGTGTGCTCGGTCATGTTCAACTCTTTGAGACCGCGTAGACTGTAGCCCGCCAGGCTCCTCTGTCCATGGGATTCTCCAGGCAAGAATACTGGAGTGGGCTGCCATTTCCTTCTCCATATTATCTCCTTTATCCTCACAATAATCCTAAGAGGTAAACAGATGTCCATTGGCATTCAAGCCAGACCCCTGATAACACTCATTTCCATGAGACCAAGCTCTTGGGACCTCAGTGAATGGCCAGGGGGCAGGGTGGGGAGGACAAGCAGAGTTACAGGCTGGAAACCCCACTCATGCTGTTTCCAGGAGCTCACTGCACAGCACCAATTATTCCTGAGCAATTCCTTGATGAAGCACAACTGCAGAAAGCCCAGTTCAGACCGTTTTAGCACGGTGCATGGCAAGAAGAGAGAAGGGCATTTAGGGGACGGAATAAAATCTTCAACACTGAGGTCTATGCCTCCAACCGATGTGCACATCAATGGGGCAGAGCAAACATTAATAAATCTTAGGTAGCTTTGTAATAATACGAAATGTCAGCTTGATCACTTGCAATATGACATGGCAAGACAAAGGAAACAATTTAAAAATAAGTTGTTCAAAGATGGACTCTCTTTTACAGCATCCCCTGCATGTAATAATAGCTCACTTGGTCACTTGTCACGTATACAGCTCCTTCAATGCTATTTTTAGATGAAGAATCGCCCATGATACTATCTCTTTGTTATAATCCTGCCGACAACTAATAATCTCCCTAGATGTATCCTAATGATCAGTTTTGCTTCTTCTTATGTTAATTTTTAGCAAAGATTCTAGAAAGCAGGCAGATAAAGAATGAAAGCTGGCAAGGCAGTTTCTCTGCTGCCAGCTTCCTGGGTTGAAACAGAAAAAGAAAAGTCCCTGCTGTTTGATTTAATAAGAATCAGTGTCTAGCTCAAGCCTCTTTCGTCGGACCAGTCATACTCAATTGGCATAAAAGAAGAGTTTCCAAGTGTCTGCATTTCATTTCAGCAAGTACATGTAAATTCCCGTGTGAAAGTGAAGTGAAAGTCACTCAGTCACGTCTGACTCTTTGCAACTCCATGCAGTCCATGGAATTCTCCAGGCCAGAATACTGCAGTGAGTAGCCTTTCCCTTTTCCGGGGGATCTTCCCAACCTAGGTATCAAACCCAGGTCTCCCACATTGCAGGCAGATTCTTTACCAGCTGAATCACCAGGGAAGCCCAAGAATACTGGAGTGGGTAGCCTATCCCTTCTCCAGTGGATCTCCCTGACCCAGGAATCGAACTGGGGTCTCCTGCATTGCAGGCGGATTCTAACCAACTGAGCTCTCACCGTGTGCTTTTTCCTAAAGACACAAAATAGCACTGCTGTGCTGCTGCTGTTCTTGTCTGATCCTTATAACCTGAATCTTTTATGTAAACATTTAATTCTACCTTTGTGTCACATGAATTCCTTGCTGCTGCTGCTGCTAAGTCGCTTCAGTTGTGTCTGACTCTGTGCGACCCCATAGATGGCAGCCCACCAGGCTCCCCTGTCCCTGGGATTCTCCAGGCAAGAACACTGGAGTGGGTTGCCATTTCCTTCTCCAATGCATGAAAGTGAAAAGTGAAAGTGAAGTCGCTCAGTCGTGTCCGACTCCTAGCAACCCCATGGACTGCAGCCCACCAGGCCCCTCCGTCCATGGGATTTTCCAGGCAAGAGTACTGGAGTGGGATGCCATTGCCTTCTCCGATGAATTCCTTAACTACCCATAATTGTGTACTTCGAAATGCATCTCACAATCTGTACAACCAACGATGCTGGTTTGCTCTTTGGGGTCTCCCCATCCTGCATTGCCTTTGAAAACTGGGTCTTACACTTGTCAGCACGCCCTTATCCATGGAGTTCATTCTCCAGTCATTAAGCACCTAATATGTGCCCTTACTTTGTCATCCCAGGAATTCATATTGAATACATAACCCTAGTTGTCAAATAAACTTTTTTTTTTTTTCAAATTTATTGGGATATAGTTGTTTTCTCTTCATTCTTCCCTTCACTTTTCTGACCTCTACAGAGTAACAGGGCTTCCCTGGTGGCTCAGTGGTAAAGAATCCACTTGCTAATACAGGAGATGCAGGTTCCATCCCTGGGTCAGGAAGATCGCCTGAAGGAGGAAATGGCAACCCACTCCAGTATTCTTGCCCAAGCAATCCCATGGACAGAGGAGCCTGGAAAGCTACAGTCCATGAGGTTACAGAAGAGTCAGACACGAGTTAGTGACTAAAGAGCAACAACTGAGCAACAACTATTTTCCACATTGAAAAGCTTAGAAAATGACTTAAAAAAAAAAAAATCAGTCAGGCCATAAGGAAGTTACCCTCCCTTAATTAAAAAAGAATCCTTAAGTCAAATTCTAACACTTTTCTGGTCATAAAATACCTTGGGAAATTCTTTTAAATGAATGTATATCTTTGTGTCTATAGCTGTTTTGTTATTTAGATTACATGCCACAGTCTGGGCTAGGGAAGGGACAAAAGTTGATGGGAGAAGAAATCAAGTTTATTGCAATACGCCTCACAGCTCCAGCAGAGCTGGAGGCAGTCTCCTTTCTGTGACGTGCCGACAATGCCTCGCCAGCTGCCCCGTGGTCGCTCAGCAGTGTGGTCAGCCAGGAACAGAGCTGCCTGTCCACTGTGTCCACTCCCCTCCAGCAGCCCACATGCCCATCACTCCTCCCAGGGAGGTCTGCAGCCTGGGAGAACCTCATGCAGAACCAGACGCTGAACGGCTAAAGCTGTTACTGCAATCTCACCTGTTATCTTTATAGAACCTTAATGAGAAGAGAAGATGCGGGAAAAGTCAGCTGAGGATTTTAAACACGGGCACAAATGAGGTTAGTTGGTATGAACCCTACTTCACATTCTGCTTCCCCCTCCAACCCCCAAATCCGGAGCGATCTGGGTCTATGTCAATTTCAGGTCATTGTCAGATAATCCTCAAGAAGAGAATGCCAAGGACAAAGAAACCAAATCGGGAAAAAAAATAAAAGTAAAAATAAAAACCTCTGACAAAGCCAAGCCTCTAAATATAGCTTTTCCACTTTCCTCAATGCAGCTAATTCTAAGATATGTATTTCTGATTCTACTCATTCTGTTTTAAAAGAGAAAGACCACACCAGGGTAAGCAATGCAGGGTGGTCAGATGCATAACCTAATGACAGTGTGGGGAAGCCACTACAGAAGACAGCAGGAGCACTGCCAGATGGCGTGGCGGGGACCAGGGACTGACTTCTACACAGAGTCCACTGATGTTTTCCAAGTACGGATGGCTCTTATTGAAATGAAAATAGAAAATGCAGAACCAGAGCCCATACTAAAAATTCAGTTTAGTAACGACAGAATACTGCCCACGAAAGTAGAGGGTATTTGGCCTTGCTATTTTCAGAGAGAAAGGAGCCTTCCTCCTGCAATCTTTTTACCATTAGGATAAAAGCCTGTCAGTCTTCGCAAAGGAACACTGAACTGCTGTCTACATCTTGTGCATTTGTTTTCTAGTGCCCCAAATGATGTTTTTCTGAGTCATAGGATTTGTTTGCAACTATATACACTTGCCCAAAACACAGAGAATCGGCAGAGATCAGCAAGAAATGGCCAGCTAATGCAATTATTCCAAACTGATAAAAAGTACAATCATAAGGCACTCGCAGCTCCTCCCTACCCTCAGCCCCCTTTCTTATTAAGCAAACTAATTTTGAAACTATTAGACCACCACAGGAGAATGTGGAAACAAGGTCAACCTACCCAATTTCAGTGAGAGTGTGTCTAGAGAGTACCAGCTGTAATAAATAAGCTCTACTAACGATTAGAAGCGGCGTAACAAAGACACTGAGGAGGGTTTGGTTTCTCTCATATCTCATCCCTGGGTTGGGAAGATCCCATGGAGAAGGGAATGGCTACCCACTCCCATATTCTAGCCTGGAGAATTATGGACAGAGGAGCCCGAGAGGCTACAGTCCATGGGGTTGCAAAGCATCAGACATAACTGAGTGGCTAAGACTTCTACACGTCACTATTTTTAGTTCTGTGGCCACTCCAAATTCCCCCTGAACTACCATGGCTACTTCACAGCAACCAAACTGTCCTGTTACTTCTTCCCTCCACCTCACCTCCACCCACCAAGTCATGTGCACCTTCCCTGGCTGTCCAAGTTAACCCTGCTTTGGTCTTCCAACACCTCAGCCATACTCAGGATCACAGCACTTCTGTTTTCTTTCTGCAGACACTGTTACTTACTTAGTGGTGATTCAAACTTCATCGAGATCAACTATGGCAAGATGGGTCACTATCCCAAGAGAAATGGTACTGTCCAGGGCATGCTGTGTCATGTTCAACATGGCTGAATCCCCTCCTGGAAAAACTCTTGCTCTTCTGACCACCACAGAAGCAGATCCCAGCAATGAGTGAGCCAGAGGGAATAAGTGTCTGTGGGGGGGTGGGGGGGCATGGTAAGAAGGGGCAGGGAGTTGGGTAGGAAATTCCTCAAATAGGGTCAGGTGGCAGGGCATCAGAGGAGCAAAAGCAAGAAATTCCACTCTAGTTTGGGTCAAAGGGGAAAAAAGAATGATGGGCATACATTCAAATGAAGAAGCCAACTAGTCTCATCACTGATCATCCCCTTTATTCTTCTCTCCTCTACACGGCAGGAGTTTTCAACTATTGCTGCATATTCAACTCACTTGGAAGCTTTGAAAAATGACTGGACTACACCCCAGACTAATAGTTAAATCAGTTGATTGTTCTTTTACATATGTCACATAACCCCAAAGTTTCAAAGGACTAGGAGTCTCCCCTTTCTCAGTAAGAATGGTAGGTCAAGCTAAGAACCCCCACCAGTTTCTGGTCACCAGATGAAGTGCAGATAGTAGTAGGAATTTGGGGGAATAGAGAGATATCTTCATATCTTTTGGTAGGATATTAAGAGCACCCTGACTTGAAAAAAAATCAAGAGCATATCTTCTAGAACACATACATTGGAGCATTTAAAAAGCAAGTAAAAATAAGGTTAAAGGCATGCTAGTGAAGCTTTTCATAAACGATCCCAAAGATAGCAGGAGACGAAAAGAAAGGATGTTCTTCTCAGTCAATGCTAGTATTAACTATTGTATCAGAAAACACAAAATTTGAAAATTCAAGTTAATTCCTGGAAGGTTTCTTCTGGAATTTGTGTCTTCACTCAACTTATTAGTTCCCACTGACCTGTTACTAAGAAAGGATGTTCTTCTCAGTCAATGTTAGTATTAACCATTGTGTCAGAAAACACAAAATTTGAAAATTCCAGTTAATTCCAGAAGGTTTCTTCTGGAATTTGTGTCTTCACTCAATTTATTAGTTCCCACTGACCTGTTACTCTGCAATGCTGTGAATGTTAAGCACATTCTCAAATTGTTATTGTCACAGGCGACCTACTGCTAGTTAATATAATAATAAACATTTTTTGATGATGATAAACATTTTGTACACTGACCAAAACAATATAGTGTGTCACTTCTTAAAGTTAAAAAAATTCAGTATATGATTTTATACACTATTTGGCAAAACTAATACAATTATGTAAAGTTTAAAAATAAAATAAAATTAAAAAAAAATACTTCAAATGGCGCTTTTTTTTTTTTTTAAATGTGCTTCTGTTTATCCCATAATCCTTTTAGTATTTTCTCGGTAATTCAGCAAAAACTCTTTAAACTGAATAAAATTAGGATTTTGAGCTTCTATGTTTACAGAAAGAGCATATCAGACTGACAAATTTGATAATCTTAAAAAGAAAGAAAAAACTGTTCTCATTTCAAAGGTTCAAGAAATAAAGGTTATTTACTATGCAGACCAGGACTTCTTGTTGTTTTTATGATAGCAAATTAGAAAAACATGGTCAGAGTTAGAGGTTACTCAATCAGGTTGAAGCTAGGACCTTTATTCCAGCAGTCCTTGTTCCTCAAATTATATCTGATAATGTTTTAAAGTCTAAACATATTTTAGTTCAAAACGATACTCAGCTCTTAGATATAAAATGGCACTAAGCTTTCAAATTTCAACAGGTTTACCCAGTCTCTTCAACTGATGTATTTGTTTTCAGAGCAATAGTGGCAGATTTGTAATATCTGCATTGTAATATCTGAGGAGTTGAGACTTTGAGCTAGAATGCTTGTTTGCATCTTCCTGTGCGTAATCATAGGAGAGGGGCATTAATACAGGGGTTGGTATATGGGCCACTACCAAGGCCTATTATTTCAGCAGAGCCATGGCAACAGGGCAATTGTTACATACTTTCAGCCTGTTTTGCGTCCACTGGAGGAGTGGACCAATGTGTCAGCAGACACAAGCAGTAAAACATCCCAAACTAGCTGCGAACCACAAACAGTATCTATATTTCTCAATAATTCAAAAAAGCGGGTGATAAACCTTCCCCTAAACTGGCTACCAAAGTATTATTATCTGTGAAGTAAGATGGTGCCCATCCACTTAAAACTGGCGAAATTGCACTGAACTGCATTTCAGAGCGAGGAGGGAACTTGAAATGCTCTTGCTCTGCGGATGTCCACGTGGGTGGGCAAACATATGTTCCTGCTAAGCAGAGGAAGTGGTACACCCGGATTTCTTCCTAAGTGCGAGGCCTTTATAAACTCATGCTCATGGCGCTGTTTTAAATAGAAAGAAAATGACACACAGTCCCCAACCAGGCTTCCTAACTGTTTGGAGAGGGTGGCCACTTTCCCAAAACATTAGGTTACTGTGGGGGAATTTTCCAAAATTGTCAACAATTCCGTTTTTAAACTCAGTGCTTCTTCTCCACATGAAACAGATGCAAGGCAGCAGGAGCTATATTTGGCCTCACGGGAGATGTCAGTTATTTTTGCAGTGCTGACTCCTACCTGACAGTGGAAGACGTACTCTGGTGTGGTTTTCTTAAACTTCATGTTCCAAACCAAGGCTACGCCATCTGGTTCATGGGGAGCATCTTCGTTGTTGTTGTAGGAAGCGACCATCAGCTCAGGGTACTAAATGGAAGAAGTCACAAGATGCGTTATGCCAAGATGACAACACAGGGAAAGATTCTATTCCAACAGACGCAAGCTATGTTACACACTTGAAACCGTACTTGTTTTTTAAGCTGTGGCAGACTTAATACCGGGGCTTCCTGGTAGCTCAGCTGATAAAGAATCTGCCTGCAATGCAGGAGACTCTGGTTTGATTTCCGGGTCAGGAAGATCCCCTGAAGAAGGGATAGGTTACCCACTCCAGTATACTAGGGCTTCCCTGGTGGCTCAGATGATAAAGAATCTGCCTGCAATGTGGGAGACATGGGTTTGATCCCTGGGTTGGGAAGATCCCCTGGAGCAGGGCATGGCAAGCCACTCCCATATTCTTGACCTGGAGAATCCCATGGACAGAGGAGCCTGATCTATAGTTGATGGGATCATAAAGAGTTGGACACGACTGAGCGATTATAAGCACAGCACAGCACACACTTAGTACCAACTTCGTGTCTCAGCCCACTGCAATCTGGTTTCTACCCGCAACGTTCCACATGTGCCGGCCATAGTCACCAGTAACCGCCACACTACTCACACCGCTGAACCTCTGCGGTATCTGACCTTTGGGCGGCTTCCTCCTCTCTCCTGTGCTGGCTTCCATCACACCTTTCTCTCCCACTCTTCTGAACCACTGTTTTTAGCCTCTACAGTTCCTTCTATTACCTATGGGGGGCTGGGGCTGTTTTCTGTCCTCTTGGTCTCCGTTTACACATTCTTCCCTGGTGATCTCATCAATAGCTTTAATTAGCATTCATATACTGACAATGTTCAAATATTTATCTCTGGGCTTGATCTCTCTCTAAGGTGTATATTTTACAGCTGCTGCAGATTTCTCAAGGCTGTACATAGACACATCAGATGCAAAGCACAGGAAAGTGAGCTTGTTGCCTTCTACAAAAACCTATGACTCTTCCAACGTTTCAACATCCATCCCATTAGGACTTTGTACTGACTGTCTGGGCCAGACACTCCACGTTCATTTTTACTCTTCCCTCTCTCTTCTCTACATGCTGTTTCAGTGCTTCCTCAATACCTTTCAAATGTATGCTTCTTTCTATCCTTAAGGTCAGAGCCTCCTAAATGAATTTCTTGTCTGGATGAAGACAGCAGCATTTTAAATGACTTTCTGCTTCTAGGCTTGCCAGGCCCCGCCCTCACCTACTCCACTCTCCATCCTTTGTCAGTATGACTTTACAAAACATGTATTTGGCTAAGTCACTTCTCTGCTTAGAATAGCTTAATGGCTCATCATTACTTTCAAGATAAAATCTAGGTCATTTAGGACCCTTCATGATCTGTTCTTGGAGGAGGAAATGGCAACCCACTCCAGTATACCTGCCTGGAAAAACCCCATGGACAGAGGAGCCTGGAGGGCTAGAGTCCATGGGGTTGCAAGGAGTTGGACATGACTGAGCAACTGAGCACACATTTTCTGTTAGCTTCTACTTTTCTGCCTAATCTCTTACAACCTACCCTCTTTCCTCCCAATCCCTACCTATGACCCAACCTCACTGGGCTAGTTCTGAGGTTCATAGGTACAGCCTTTGTACCATGAGTTGACACTCACTCTCATTGAAAAGCCTCTCCTGTGTTGGTTACATTATTCATTAAGACTCCATGTAGGCATCAAGTCCTCCAGACAATCCTACCTAATCATTCACCACCCCTCATTGCCTCTCATCAGCCCCCTTAGCATTACGTATGTCCTATTAAGGCACCTGTCAAATTGTATTATGGCTTTTCCTGGTCTGTGTCCATGACTAGATTGTAAGCTCTTTGAGTGTAGGGGCTTGGTTTTATTGACCTCCGAATCCAGGCCTATTAAGTCCTAGCATGATAAACTTGTGCCAAAATCTCCTGAATTACAAATACTCTTTTTTATGTTAGTGACCGTATGCTCAGCAGCAAGATCCTATCTTTAATCCTTTGTTGTCAGATAATGCCAACAATTAAAAGCTCAAGTAAAAGAAACTCAAGTAGTAAAATACCTAAGAGGACTCTATAGCAAGTAGAAATACCTACTCACCATACATGAACTCTACGTTCAGCGTTAGAAATAAATAGGTTGAATCTCACGGCAGGTATTTTTGAGTTAGAGTACATTTTATGAAAACGTCATTCCTACCCGGGATTTCCATAAGGCAGCCCCATTAAATATACTATCAGGATTATCAGGATTATAGCTGATCATACCACTCTCTGCTCACGGGTAATTTAGTTCTTTTCCTTCTTATTCGCTATACTGTATATATGTAACATAGGTTTGTCAGTAAAAATTTGAACATCAGCTTTTTCCTATCAAAAATAATTAAGCCTGAGTCTATGTGTTTTATTCATTCTTTGAACTCCCCCAGCTTAAGAAAGCTGCAGAGAGTTACATCTTACCAATTGGTGCAGAGGAAGTATAAGCCTGCAACGAGACACCGGGGAAGTGATCATTCTTTATTAGAAAACACTCCTCAGCGGATGAATCAAAGGCCTATTAAGAAAGGCCTTTGATTCAAAGCCCATTCAAAGAAACTAACATCCAGATAAACACAGAAGTCTCCAGACTGTCCATCTGAAGTTTAACTATGTCACATGTGAAAAGGCAACTCTATAAACATCAACACCGCTACCACAGTGGCCAATGAGCAGCCAGATGTGTCTGGAATAATATCCCACAGCTTCACATCTGGGTCTCATCGCTGGCTCCCACTTTAAAAAAAAAAAATCTTAAATTATTGGGCTTAAAAACCCCTTTAGAAAACAGGGAGAGTTTTCTTCAAATACCAGTGAAATGCTCTTGGTGTAATTTTTATAACTGGGATCAAAAGGCATAAAGATACTGATTAACTCTTAAGTCATGAAAGTGTTTATGATTTCAAAGTCTCCTCTAGTATGTTTGTTTGAACATGACTAATCAATATTTTCTTATTTTCCAGCAAAAAGTAGTCATTCTCCGCATGCTTATTTAAATATTAAAATTATTATTTTAAGGAGAATATCAACTACTGGGAAGTTTGTGATTATTCACAGGGCTGAATTATCTAATAATTAACCTAGGGGAATTTTACTCGGAAATTGCCAGATCTGCTCTCAAGCTGTTTGTTCTTATAAAAAAAATAAAATCTGACATTTACTAGTGAGGAAGGAACCAACATGCTTTAAGTGTTCATTATGCATCCAACAAGGGGCTGGGTGACACGTTCACTCATTTGATTCTTGCAGTTCTCTAAAGCAAGCAATGGGTTTTCCCATTTCTACAGACAAAGCAGCCCAGTACCTAAGAAACTGGGTAAGGAATTTGTTCCAAGTTAAGTTGCTAATAAATGACAAAGTGAGAGCCTGCTTGAAGTCTGTTTGTTTCAAGACCACGTCTCTTACACTGTGGCATGCCTCGAGTAGCCCCCAAGCATATGTAAGGCACTCAAGTGTATTAGCCACTCAGTCATATCCAACTCTTTGCAACATCATGGACTGTAACCCACCAGGCTCCTCTGTCCATGGGATTCTCCAGGCAAGAATACTGGAGTGGGTTGCCATTTCCTCTTCCAGGGGATCTTCCCGATCCAGGGATTGAACCCGGGTCTCCTGCATTGCAGGCAGATTCTTCCACCAGGGAAGCCTATGTAAGGCACTGGTGATAAGTAAAATGTGGGACAAGACAGAAAGCACATTGGTAGATTTCAGGAGCTGGGGGTGGGGAGTGGGGAGGGGCAACAGGGACTTAGTGTTTAATGGAGACAGAATTTCAGTTTAGGAAGGTGAAAAATTCAGGAGGTGGATGATGGTGAGAGCTGTGCAACAATGTGAATGTACTTAGTGCCACTGAACTGTACAGTTAAATATGGTTAAAATAGTATGTTTCATATTACGTGACTTTTACCACAATAAGAAAACATTAAACAAAACGCAGAATAAGAACATCAACAGTAACATACATGCTCTGCTTTATAGGCGCTCACCATTTAGTAGAAGGAGGTGAGCCATGTGTATGAAAAACTGCAACACAAATAGAAAAGCAGAGCAAGCTAAGATGGAGATAGGAAAGGAGTTCTATCAAAGCACAGAGGATAAAACAGCCACTTCAGTTGGAATGTGGTTATGCCAGGGAGAGATACTGAAAAGGACTTCTGAGAAGAAATGAGATTGCCTGGGCCCTGTCAATGGGAAAGTGATTAGGAGAGCAGAAAGAGAAGAGTATAGACAAGGGCACAAACATCGATGCAGGAGATTTCTCTTGGATATTGGCCTGGTTCACAATAATTCTCCCAATCCTTGGAAACTACCTCAATACACAGGCGTCAAACTTCCCAGGGATCATTCATTCACCCCAGCTCAGGCAATCACATTCTCTACCTTGGTCACTGTAAATTTTGAACTGAGACACAGACTCCCTGGGTTGCAAATGAGTCAGGTAACGACAGCATCCAATTGGTGAAGCCTCTCAAGCTGCCCAGATTTATACTCCTGGGTCCCAGCTCTTTGTCTTTTCTGGGGATTCCCTGAGTACCCTAGTGACTAGAATAAATTTCCCTCTTTGCTGAAGGTAGCCAGGGGTAAATTTTTCTTAACTAATGCGATGGAGAACACATTCAGAAAACACTCAGGTTATAGCACCTGGCTGGGAGGCAGGTTAGGCGAAGAGATGAAAAAGATTAAAAGGCTGGAGATGCTTCAAGACATTCTCACAGAAGTCACTGAATACAGGCTAATGATTTTAGACTTTATGCTGGGAGTCATACTCTGCAATTGCTAATATTTCTAATTAGACCACTACTTTCACTACTATGCCACATTTATTGAGCACTTTTACTATACTCGAGACTTTATTAAAGTCTAAGTTTTTAAAGTACATTCACTCATTTAATACAATAAGCACGGGACTGAAGTTTGATGACTATTTTCGGAATGAGGAAACATAAGCCAAGAGAAGTCAGGTGACTTGCTCAAGGTGACATTGAGAGCAAGTAGGTAATCATTACAAATAGTAACCTGGAAAAAGTACATAATGATTCAACAGTGTAGAGAATTGAGGCAGGAAGACCAGATAGGAAGCTATTTCCTGATACAAGCAAGAAGAAGATGGCATGACATAAAGTGGGTATCGATTCCACATGTAAGTAGATTTGAATTGGTGACAGTGGGGGTCTTTTTGCTACCATAAATTTTACTGGGTTTGGCAATTAAATGAGCTATCAAAGATTACTTGAAGGGGGCGTGGTTGAAGGGGAAGTGGGGGAGGAACAGAGGGAAGTTAGTGCTAGCAGATGTAAGCTATTATGTATAGAATGAATAAACAACAATGTCCCACTGTATAGCACAGGGAGCTGTGTTCAGTACCCTGTGAGAAACCACAACGAAAAATAACAGAAAAAAGAACACACACATATATGTATAACTTTGCTGTACATCAGAAAGTAACACAACACTGAAAATCAACTATACTTCAATAAAAAAGATGACTTGTGTTTGCATCCTGAATGACTCCAAGGTTAGAGGATGCAAGTCACATGTGAGAGGAATATACAGGGTGGGAGGAAGATCATAAATCTGGTTTTGTATACAACTGCCACATCTGTCATGTTAAATGTGGACAGTATTATTGACTCCCTCTGTTAAACAATAATTGATGAACAGCAAAGTTGACATAATTCCCCAAGTGCCCAAATGTCCTTCAGGAGCTAATGACTGGTGGCTATTTTGCAAATATTGCAAAGTTAAAGTGTTCTTGTTTAGAAGAAGACCAAGGAGGCCTTTGATCCAGGAGCTCAAAGCGAAGCTATGCAGGAATCTTATGCTTTCTTCCTCCCGCCCCGCACCCGCCTTCCATTCTGTTGCACCCATAAGTACACACGCCTCTGCTGGACTCGAAGACTATGCCTCTGTCCTTTTCCTCTTTCTGAACATCACTGGATTCCATATAGATTTACTCAGAAAGTCTCTTCATCCCATAAGTATGTAAACTTGGTCCTTTGAACTCCACTAAATTGTTATGATGTAGGAACTAGGGGTTCTTCGGTGTTGTGTTCATCAAATTCCTTTATTATCCTTTTTTAAAATTTATTTTTAATTGGAGGATAATGGCTTTACAATGTTGTGTTGGTTTTTGCCATACAACAACATAAATCAGTCGTATGTATACATTTAGCCTTTCCTTCTAGAGTCGCCCTTCCAACCCTGCCCCGCCCCTTTATCCTCGCAGAGCCTGGAGCTGAGCTCCCTGTCTTATACAGCAGCTTTCCGCTAGCTACCTATTGTATACATGGGAGTGTATATATGTCAATGCTACTCTGGAACTAAGGATTCTCATTCCTTTGTCTTATGCTGCATATAAAATACAGTCTTCAGAACTGCAAACCCCTTCCCCACACTGCAGATGACAGATTACACGAAAATGGGGGAAAATTGATGTAGAGTCTCTATGGTGGGACTTCGGCCCTTTCCAGTTTCACTTCCAGCAACAAGAACAATACACAAGATCCTGTGTGGAGACATATCTACCCGAGGGCAACAGGGAGATGCCCACCCCATGCTGAGGCCAGGGGGGACCAGCCCTACCGGCGAGGTCCCACCACCTCCTCCAGGAGCGTTACCAGCACACCCGGGGACTCAGTAAAAGCTGCCCTTGAGGAATGTGTCCCATAAGGTTCCTGTGTAATCTCCAGACTGTGAACAAGCGAAGAAGCCGCACTAAGTGTTTCCTCCACCTTGGATCTGATTTCTGCACACACGACCGAGTGTGCTCACAGACCACCCACGCACCAGCTGGCAGTAAGCAGCCGGGTACACCCCTGCCTGCAGCAGCCTCTGCACAACTGTGCCCTGCATGCTCTCTTGTTCGGATGTAAGCGGCGAGTCAAGAGGAGAGAACACTCGCCCACTTTGTGGCTGTTGACAGTCTGGTTGCGGGGGATTACATTCCTCTTCAGTGTTCTGTTCCCCAGCACGATTACATGGGGCTCTTCACATCATCCGCTTCACTGCTCTGCCCGGAACACTCTCTTCTCCCCTCCCTTTCTCTAATCCCAGTCTTCTAAGACACCCTGTCCAACCAGAGGCACAGACTCCGATCTCCACTGAACCCTGAAAGCACTTGCTATCAGCCCTATGTCATTTAGCACTTAGAACCTCTTCTCTGGCTTTTCAGCCCGCCAGGCTTATCTGTCCCTGGGATTCCTCAGGCAAGAATACTGGAGTGGGTTGCCATGCCCTCCTCCAGGGTATCTTCCTGACCCAGGGATCAAATCTGCATCTCTTATGTCTCCTGCATCGGCAGGCGGGTTCTTTACCACTAGCACCGCCCAGGAAGCTTGATGTTATGAGGGTGAAATAAAATAATGCCTTCAGAGTAGCTGACACAGTGCTTAGCATATAAGAAGCACAAATTAAAAGCTAGCCATGGGGACTTTCCTGGTGCTTCAGTGGTTGAATCTGCCTTCCGATACAGGAGATGTGGGTTCAATCCCTGGTTGGAGTACTAAGATCCCACGTGCCTGCGAGCAACTAAGCCCACATGTTGTAACTCAAGACACCTGTGTGCCTCAACTACCGAGCCTGCACCCATGCTCTGCAACAAGAGAAGCTGAGCATTGTAACTAGAGAAGCCCGGGCACCACAGTGAAGACCCAGTGAAGCCAAAATTGAAACAAAGAGAAAGAAGCTAGCCATGATTACTATTCCCAATAAAAGCACAGATTAAAAGAAAGTAGAAAATGTGCTGTGTATAAGTGCCCAGTGTTTATCATTCCTCATTGCTGTTATATCATTGTCATTACAGGATCACCCAGAACACAGGCTCGTAAGTTAGATCACGTGAGTTCATACCCTGCCCGCACCACAGTTCACTGTGTGCCTCGATGTGCATTATTTAACTTCTCTCCGCTGGATCAGTGACACACTGAGTTGGCCATTCAGCAAACTGGCTTTCGGTGACTCTGCCTGCTTTCCCTAGGGACGTTACACCAGGGAGTTCAGTGCTTCCATCAGGAATGCTACACTAGGGAGTTTAGTTTGCTTTTTTTTTTTTTCCTCTTACAGGCAACAGGGAGTTCTAATCCAGGGAGTAAAGTGATCAGATCCGTATTTTAGAAAGATTATTTGGCTAGATGTCTAGACAGAAAACTACAGGTGGACAAGTTTGGGTGTAGAAAGCCCATGAGAAGATTGGCAATACTACAAGCGTAAGATAATGAATATAGGAGTAGAGAAATGGACGGTCTTGGTGACAGAGTAAGTCTGGGAGATAAAGGAGAGGAAGTTTTTAATGTTAATGATGAAAGGTTTTTTTAGGCCTTTGGGTATATTTTGATGGCTTTAACACAGAATTGTTGTTTTTGTTCAGTTGCTAAGTCATGTCCGACTCTTTGTGACCCCATGAAATGCGGCATGCCAGGCCTCCCTGTCCTACACCATCTCCTAAACTCATGTCCGTTGAGTTGGTAATGCTATCCAACCATCTTGTCCTCTGTCACCCCCTTCTCCTCCGCCTTCAATCTTTCCCAGCACCAGGGTCTTTTCCAGTGAGTCAGCTCTTTGCATCAGGTGGCCAAAGTATTAGAGCCTCCACTTCAGCATCAGTCCTTCCTATGAATATTCAGCGTTTAGAGTAGGCAAAACGGAGAAAGCAATGGCACCCCACTCCAGTACTCTTGCTTGGAAAATCCCATGGACGGAGGAGCCTAGTGGGCTGCAGTCCATGGGGTCGCTAAGAACCGGACAAGACTGAGCAACTTCACTTTCACTTTTCACTTTCATACATTGGAGAAGGAAATGGCAACCTACTCTAGTGTTCTTGCCTGGAGAATCTCAGGGACGGGGGAGCCTGGTGGGCTGCCATCTATGGGGTCGCACAGAGTCGGACACGACTGAAGCGACTTAGGAGGAGCAGCAGCAGCAGAGTAGTCAAAAAAGGACTTCGGATGTGTGGAAATGAGTTAGTGATGCGTCTGCCATTCTATGGGACACCTGAATGGATCTGTCTCTTTGGGGTGTAAAGTGGAATTCAGGAGGGATCTTGGGTGGGGATAGCAAAAGGCTGCCCATGTGATGGTTGAGTCAGCGGCAGTGGAAGAGATCTCTTCCCACAAAGAGCGCATCCAGAAGAAGAGAGACTGAGAGCATGACCGGGAGGATCACAGGGTAGAAAAGGAAAAAATAAGTCTTAGGGGAGTTCAAGAACTAGAAGAGAGTCGAGTTGTAGAACTCAGTGGAAGGAGAATATTTTTAGAAGTTTGCAAAGCTGGGTGACAAAGAGAGGTCAGGGTAGATGAAGGCTTAAACATATCCACAGGATTTGACAAATAGGAAATCACTGGCGACCTTAGTGAGAGTGGTTTCATGGAAAGAAGGGCCTGGCTCCTGGGCTGGTACCTGGCACAGAATAAGTACTCAATGGATATGAAGAACACAGTGCAAATTTAAACTGAAACTTCAGCAAGATAAGAAAGAAAACCATAGCATACAAGAAAATTGTGGGTCAGTGAACACATCCAAAGTAGCGAGGCAATTGTCTCTTACTTATTGTAATACAAATGCCACGAGAACACAAGTCTACTTTGTCCCGACCCAACAACAATTCTTACCTGGAGAGACCAGTCCATACAAGTGACAACTCGATGCTTGGACCAATGCTCATCGTAGAACTGACGATTGAAAGAAAGGTTGGCTCCAGCCTGGACATCCCTAGGAGGGTTGAAAGATCAAAGACAAGTAAGATGCTTCAAAATGGGGTTCTATCTCTACTGCTCATATTGAAAGAACGAAATGGCAAGAGCATGGCACACAATACTCTGAAGCCAAAGCATCAATTCAGAGAGCAAACGCTGATCATAAGTGACCACTAAAGGTGGTCTCCCTCATGCAAAGCTCTCTCTTACCTGGCCCAGATGAGGTTTCCACATGTTGTTCCAAGCCTGGTGTGAAATGTCAAATGTTTCAGGTTTCCATCCTGACCAGTTCTAAAGCATTCTCCTTCCCCTAAAAAGCTCTGCCTTGAAGCAGAGTTTCAAGAACTCCCCCAGCACACTGGGAGATTCTTTGACATCAGTGCCAACTTATCTGGCCTTAGACCAGAAGTGATACGCCTGTTTCACTTTACCTATAATTGCTGTTCTACCGCAGCAATAGCAAGTGAAAAGTTCTACCGCGAGACGGGCCTGCTGGGGGGCGGGCGGGGTGAGGGATTCACCAAACACTGTAGATACTTAACACAGACGGGCCGCAGTCCATGGGGTCGCTAAGAGTCGGACACGACTGAGCGACTTCACTTTCACTTTTCACTTTCATGCACTGGAGAAGGAAATGGCAACCCACTCCAGTGTTCTTGCCTGGAGAATCCCAGGGACGGGGGAGCCTGGTGGGATGTCGTCTGTGGAATCGCACAGAGTCGGACACCACTGAAGCGACTTAGCAGCAGCAGCAGCAGGGGAAGATTACACTTTGGCCAGTGTTTTTTTTTTTTTGGCTGATATTGAACTGGCCACAGACCATCCTCTGAAGAACTCTGCACTAATCATACATTCGCTCCACAAGACTGCATGTTTAAGTTGGGTCATACTTGTTCTGTGTCAGCAGTTACTGGATCCACATAAAAAGCTATCTAGACTCCTCGGGCCTCAGTTCAGGAATTCCTCCCCACTCACCTTATTTTTCTGTTCTATTGCCTTGCACCCTGCACCACTTGTCCGATTGGGTGATTGATCTCAGGCCAAGTATTTGGGTTCCACAGAGCTAACTTATTACGACTTTTTCTCCCCTAGCTAACTCTTCCTCAGCTCCACCACTGCAAACTCAGACACCTAAGTATAGTGTCAGTCACTCAGTCGTGTCTGACTCTTTGCGACCCCACTGCTGTGGCCCGCCAGGCTCCTCTGTCGATGGGATTTCCCAGGCAAGAATCCTGGACTAGGTTGCCATTTCCTCCGCCAGGGGATCTTCCCCACCCAGGGATCACACCCGCGTCCTTTGCATCTCCTGCATTGGCAGGCAAGTTCTTCACCACTAGCGCCACCTGGGAAGCCCCAAGAGGTACATACACCGAAGATAATACTGTGCCAGGTACCCAGAGGGAAACAGGACTCAGAATATTAAGTGAGCCAGAGAGAAATGGCTTTTTAAAATTAAACAAATATAACATGTATATTCAAAATACTGTCTCTTTGATACAGTCTATCAATACTATCAACTGTTAAGAACATTTTCAGAACTCCCTTTCCAACCTGTTTACATGGCCTTGAGCATCTTCAGTGACAACAGGTTGGCCTTTGATAATGTATTTGAATTTTAGAAGTAGTAAAATGTCAGGTCTGATGAAAACGGCAGGGGATCTCATCTTTTCATATTGTTTCTGGCCAAGAGAAATTGGTGGCTAAACATCAGTTCTGTCTTTTTACAAAGCTCATAAAGTGCCTCCTATTATCCATGTGAAGATGGTTGACAATACACATGTTGAAGTCACAGGGCAAGTTGTTTGGGGCCATAGTTTTATAGACAAGTTTTTTTAATCTGTAAATTTACGCCTGCACATGTGTTTCCTATAAGGCATATATACATAAGCTTACGGTATCAAGAGGGGAAAAAGTTGCCAGTCTCTGTTGCCTTGCACATCAGTTAAGGTTCTCCTGGATCTCATGTTTATTTTCCTCAGCTTCCTGTTTGCCTAGACATCAAAACTAGATCTCCTGGATATAACGTAAATCTCCTCTTACTGCTTATAAGGATGTTTTCTCAGAGGACAATGTACATGACTCTACCAGTCTCTATCACCTGGACTGTCCCCCAGATATCAAGTTCAAAAGCATTTCACCGAAGCACATGATAATTACAGGGAAACTCTAAGCCAGAAATCATAACCAAAGCCCTTAGTCAGAGCTGTTCAGCAAGATCAGCTCTGGAATTTCAGTCTCTTCTGATTTGTCAGGCTTGCAACTTGCCTACTCAAAACATAAATGAGTTTAGAAGCAACAGATAACTTATCACAGTATTTTTTTTTAACTGCACACAAGAAACTAACCCGTCTTTTTCCTCTAATTCTCGACCACTGTAGTCAAAGAAGATATCAGAGTCTTCTGCCAGGGCTCTTTCAATTACCCGTATTGTCCGATCAAAAAAGATGAGAAACTCCTCTGAGTGAAGGATCTGCTGTTTTTCTTCCTCTGTCAGCTCCCTTGGAGGAGCTTTTTTATGTAAAAGACATCGTTGGGAAAGAAAAAAAAAAGGATAATTAAAACATTTCAAGAGGAATCCAACTCTTGAAAGACTCTGCTTATCAAGAGAAATAGGACACAGTAAAATAAGCCATTGTTAACATTAATTCTAAATTACTCCTAAATTCACACCAAAGGTTTTTTGCAGATGTCTTTATTGCCAACTTTACAAAAAGATGTCATATCTGGATTAATCACTATTCTGAAGAGTTGAAAAAATACTACAAATGAAGATGATTGTGTGTTTTAACAATCCCCTCTGAATGTTACTTTCTTTTGAACTGCACTTGAAAAACAGCTCAAATAGTACATAGTAGAGAAATCTGTAAAACCATGTATATTAGGTTGTAAAGCTATGGTTAAGCTGCACGTACCAAATAATTAAGAACTATCTATAATACACTTCCCTGGTGGCTCAGAGGTTAAAGCATCTACCTGGAATGTGGGAGACCCGGGTTCGATCCCTGGGTCGGGAAGATCCCCTGGAGAAGGAAAATGGCAACCCACTCCAGTAATCTTGCCTGGAGAATCCCATGGAGGGAGGAGCCTGGTAAGCTACAGTCCACCGGGTCGCAAAGAGTCGGACACGACTAAGCGATTTCACTTTCACTTTCATAATATGATTCAGATATGATTCAGATAGCACCTTGGCTCTTTCTACTGATAAATTCATTTTATTTTAGATAGTTGCTTGATAAGGTTGATAGACTGTTATATAAATTCCCCTCAAAAACTAAAGCATGTCCTTGCAAACTCACCTTTACCCAAGATATCTTCTGCTTTTCAACAAACACATGAAACAAATAAATGCTATAAGATACCTCACAATTGTTTTTATGCCTTACTTTCCAGCATGATTAACCATATGAAACTAAATCTGAAGATACAAAATGAGGCCAAGAGAGACTAAATAACTAGCGATATTTCACAGTGTCTGAAAGTCAGCTTACCTCGGAGTCAGGATTAGGTTACAGAAACTATTCCTTCAGTAGCAAAGTTTACATAAACCTATAAACAAACAAAGCACTAGGAACTCCTCCAGAATGAGAAATCCCTAAGGGCAGAAACTGTCAGCTGAACCTTTGTGGCTCTTCAGGAACTCCATTTCAACTTCCGTGCAGAGAGACTTCACTAAGTGTTTGATTATTCTTCCAGTAGGATCAGAAGCTCCTAAAGTTTAAACTTCAGGAGGAGGGGGTAGTACATTAAAACCATGGGGGTCCCTGGGTGGAATCACTCACCCACAGGATTTCCCAAACACTTCCACAACCATCCCCATAACTCGGACCAATGTCCACCTGGCTACATGGTCAGAGGGATCATTTAGGTGCAGTCACCTGCAGCATAAGGTTTTATGGAAGAGTTATTTGACTTGATTAATGGTATCTTGAAGCCATTGCCCTGAACAAGGACCTACTGTATAGCACAGGGAGCTATGCTCAATATTATGGAACAACCTAAATGGGCAAAAAATCTGAAAAAGAATAGATACATGTATATGTATAATGGAATCACTTTGCTGTATACCTGAAACTAACACAGCACTGTTACTTAAGTACACTCCAACATAAAAAGTTATTCCCTGAAAAAAAAAAATGGGGAGACCAATTGGGAAAATATGGTAATAGTTCAGAAAAGAAACAATGGGGGTTTAAACTTAACTGCTGAAAGTAAGGACGGAAAGAGAGCAGATTCTTGTACAATTTATAAGAACTGGTGACCCACTGGATAAGAGAAATAAAAGAAGGGGCAGGGAAGTCTTTTTTGCAGAGCCATGGAAGTAGATCTCAAGCTTGTAATGTTCAGAATGTCTCCCCCATTCTGGCCTGCCCTCCTCTGCCCCAAATCAAAATGAAAGAGGGTCTAGACAGACTCCAAAGTCTGTATTTGAACAAGAAACTTGAATGATCATGACGTAGTCGGCTCACACCTTATAAAATGCTCTCCAGGTGATGTTATAACAAAAACATGATTCATCCACTAAGCAGAAGGTAATCTCCAAATACAGTTCACCCCAGTGATTCTAAGAGGCAGAAGGATTTCTTTGTTGCTGAAATCTCCAGAGCCCCAAATACGCCTGTGTATACTGGGACCCTATAAGAACCTTCATCAACATCCGCTGAGAAACGCCACACAGACACTGGTTTGAGAAATAGTGAGGTAGGCTGTGTGTAAACCAGAAATAACCAGAACTCTACAAAGTCGACCTGGAATCCGAGAGCCTCTATGCCATTTGCTAACTTGGATTCTTCAATCAATAAAAGCTCTCTAAGCAGCAGTGTTATCTATAAAATGAGGCAATGGTACCTAAACTTTAAGTCTGCTTTAAGAGTTAAAAATAAACACACTAGCAAGTAGTTGCATACATTTGAAGTCGCTTCAGTCGTGTCCGACTCTTTGTGGCCCTATGGACTGTAGCCCGCCAGGCTCCTCTGTTCAAGGGACTCTCCAGGCAAGAATACTGGAGTGGGTTGCCATGCCCTGCTCCAGGGGATCTTCCTGACCCAGGGATTGAACCTGTGTCTCCTGCAACTTCTACACTGCAGGTGAATTCTTTACTGCTGAGCCACTGGGGAAGCTCAGCAAATAGTTGAGCATTCAATAATCAGTTGTTGTTGTCCAGTCGCTCAGTCATGTCCAACTCTTTGCAACCCCATGGACTGCAGCACACCAAGCCTCCCTGTCCCTCACTACCTCCCAGAGTCTGCCCAAGTTCATGTCCATGGAGTTGGTGATGCCATCCAACTATCTCATACTCTGCTGCCCTCTTCTCCTTTTGCCTTCAATCTTTGGTCCCTGCTGTTACATAAATAAGCATCAGTTCAGTTTTCAGTTGTGTCTGATTCTTTGCGACCCCATGAATCGCAGCATGCCAGGCCTCCCTGTCCATCACCAACTCCCGGAGTTCACCCAGACTCATGTCCATCAAGTCAGTGATGCCATCCAGCCATCTCATCCTCTGTCGTCCCCTTCTCCTCCTGCCCCCAATCCCTCCCAGCATCAGAGTCCTTTCCAATGAGTCAACTCTTCGCATGAGGTGGCCAAAGTACTGGAGTTTCAGCTTTAGCATCATTCCTTCCAAAGAACACCCAGGACTAAACTAGAATACTACAAGGTCAAGAAGAATGTTTTATTTTAAAAAGCTTCATTTGACTTTAGTCACTGCTGATGAATGACTTGAAACACACTTGAAATTACACAGAGAAATAGGAATTTTTTCCCCTTTATTCCTATTTTTATATTTTAAAAATATCTATTCTATTCTGTTTATCTTTTTGAGTTACTTTTATGCCACCTGTATCTTTCCTTACAGGTCCATTACTTTGAATAAAAAATAGTTCCTGTGTAATTTTCTGTAATTTTTCCCCCTGTAGTTATTGTCATTTGGATCTCAGCTTTAAAGACATAAAACTTCTCTAAAAGAAACCTAAACGGCTGATCAAAGTGCATTTGCAGAAGCCAAGTTCAGGTAGGTGAAGCAGTAGCCTCTCCAGATATTATGTCTGACAATACAATATTTGGGTTGAAACTAAACTGCTACAGAACCAAAACAAAAAACATATTTTATATTAAGCTTTGATGTCTAACAGAGATCAAATGACATGATTTATTAGCACAAAATAACAGATGAGTACTTTTTAAAAGTCATAAATAATATTCAACTTAGGAGTTAAATAGAGCCATAGTTATGTTTGATAAAACCCCAAACCTCTCATATTTAAAAATCTTTAAACTGATGTTTTATTACAATGTAATGAAAACATAATGGACTATCCAGGAACCACAAGCAATATCAGTATTCAGGAGATAAAACCTCTCCAGACCTTGTATTTCATGAGAAGAAAATTAGTGTATTAATGCAGTCCACAAAATTTAAAATATAAGCATAAACAATTTGAAACAGAATAGTATGACTCTAGGACAGACCTCAAATTCTCTCTGAAGTCTCTGTTTCTTCAGTTTTCCCCTATCCCTGGAACCTAAAGAATTGTTTTCAACATCTTCACTGCATGAAAAGATAGGAATTAATTTAATAGCAACGGGCATACCAGAGAAAAACAAGGACAACAATAATTGATTTTTCTTACAAGTTAAGCAGAAAGTGCTATTACAGCAGGTTTTGTTGTTTGTTTTGCAACATGGAGTATTTCTGCCAAGAGCTAACAATATTTTATGCATTTAAAGTGATCTTTCTTAAGAAATAAAGATTCTTCAGGAAAAGCAGACCATGTAGATATTACTTTCATATAATTCAAATAACAGGACGAATTTCAAACTTACCAAACTTTACCTGAACAGTTACATTCAGCTTGAATAAGAAGTATGAAAACAAGGCACTAGAGTCATGAAATTCAAAGTTTAGAAAACTGCCCAATTTCTATGAATTCATAGCCTGGAAAACTTTAGTATGAATTTTATTTTAGGGTCTATTTTTTATTCTTTTTATTACTAAAATACTAATTTGTCTAGGTTTTGTATATGATAATACTTTTTTATGTGTTTCTCATATTGATCCTATTCTATTTGCTATGCTTTTCTTATTGATCTGAATGTGTATTTTTTTCAGTTTCTTTTTGATTTACTCTATTTACTATACACTTTATCTTTTGATGTCTAGAGTTCCTGGGTTTTTTGTTCTCTGTAAAAATGTAAAATCCATAGTGAAATCCACAATTTATATTGAATATTATACAACCTCATTTTAGGGCAAAAGTAATTTTAAAAAATCTCCATTTCAGAAATGCTTTTTCCAATGAGGTAGCTTTAAATTTCAATGTAGAAATTACATCTTTTAAATAGTTTTCCAAAATATATCCAAAAGGTTAAAAAATAAGTAAGTAAACCCACATAACTTAAATATGAAATCAGATTAAGTAGGCATGGTGGTTCTTAGAGAATTTTACAGTGAAATCAGTTCAAAAACAAGAGTAAGAAAAACCAAACTGCATAAAGAACGATGCCCTTCTCTGAAGTTAATGTGAGGTTTATGAGTTAATGTGCAATCGCAAGAGCTAAGTTTCTGATTCTGTTGTTTTAAATTTCTAAACATGAAAATACTAGGACTCTCACATACAGAAATTTCCTAAAATTTGATTAAAAGCTAAAAGGTACTTGCTGCTTTTCCCAACTCTTTTGTGAAAAAAAATGTGGGAAGAGTAATAAATTGAACCCACATTTCTTTACTGTTTAATGCATTTTGATGTCACATGAGCAAAAATGTCAAAAGCTAGTGAGCACGGATTTTTTTTTTCCCCATCTTCCCCTCAGCACTTTTTTTTTAATTCTAAAAAAAGGCCAGATTTCTCAAAAATGTGTTCCCTGGTTTAAAACCGTGTATGTCAAGTTTCAGCCCAGAGCAAATGTTTATGGCTAAGTAATAAATCCCTGAAATTCAGGGTTCCTATGGAAGTGCTGACACAGCCCTGCCTACCATGCAGCTGTGTGAATGGCGCCATGATCGTATCTGCTAGAGATTCTTTTAAAAGTTTGCAAAATACTATCTTGCTTTAAAAAAAAAATAGCCAGCAAGAGTTTGATGCCAACATAAACATGCTTTTAACCCATCATGTGCTAATGTGCAGAAAAGCCATTAATAGAGACTAAGATGCACAGCATGGCAATAACAGGAAACGTACGTACTTTCAAACTTCTTTTGGACTTTTAACAGGACTTTAATCAATTCCATGAAGCATGAGTACCAGTTAAAACTGGAGGGTGTTTTTGCTCAGAACTTAAGAAGGAGGTTGCAGTGCTTTGCCAGAGAAGACAATTTGGAGACTGGGGTTGAGGGGCAGGAGGGAATCTGTGCCAAGACACACAAAATATACCCTGGCTCCTTATCACTCAGTACATCTTAAGGATATTTTGGTAAAAAAAAAAAAAAAATAGTACTTGAGTAAACCCGGACTTATTTTGTCTTTTGCTACACCTGTGTTAATGATATTCTATTCACCAGCTTAAACATATACACATGTTCTTGAAAGTGAAAGTGTTGGTCACTCAGTCGTGTCCAACTCTTTGAGACCCATGGACTGTAGCTTCTTGTCCATGGGATTCTCCAGGCAAGGAACTAGAGTGGGTATTCTCTTCTCCAGGGGATCTTCCCAGCCCAGGGACGGAATCCAGGGCTCCCACATTGCAGGCAGATTCTTTACCATCTGAGCCACCAGGGAAGCCTAGCCACGTTCTTAGCAGGAATTTAAATGTGAAATTGCTTCAATCAGATCCTTTTACAATCTCTCAGAAAAAGTAACTTGGGCCTTCTGTGAGTGCCATTGTTAAAGATGCTGAATCTACTACCTGTCTACAGCCATACCCTAGAATTTGGCAGTAAAGAGCCACCTCACTCATGCCTGGGCAGGGTGAGCTGAGTCCGCATGGCCAGTACATACCCACTCTGACAAAGTCCCTGGGGACAACCATGTGTGCCAGAGTTACAGGCAAATGGAAAATTTAAAAATTGATGTATGACAGAAAGCAAACCAATACAGTAAAGCAATCATCAATCAATTAAAAATAAATAAATATAAAAATAAAATAAACTGAGCTTCTAATTAAACTTCTGTTGCTCTAAACTTAGGACACTTAGTAGGAAATGTGCAAGAGTCCAGTCTCACAGATACTCCATTTCTCAGTAAGAATGACAATCTCAAATTCTCTTTTTCTCCTTAGGCTGAAAATCTCAAAAAGCCCACAAAATTAGATTTTTAAGGAAACATCAGCTATAGTATTTCTGGCCTACCCCTTTCTATCCTTTTTACATTCCTGCTTTCTTGTGTTTTGAAATCCAGTGCTATTACGGGAGGCCAGGTACCTATACATTATGTATACAGGGTATGTTTTTAAACCTCTCTTTTCCTATTTCTCTATTTATAAGATAGAGACAATAAGGAACCCAGTTTATATTGCTTCAAAAGGGTGTTGCAAAGGGTGCATAATATCTTTGAAGTGTTAAGGACACAGCCAAACACCTAGTAAGCCCTTACTAAATATTAGTCATTGTTATTACTGGAGCAAGTAGAGGCTGCTCCTGATCTGGACAGAGCATGGAGAAGACACTTATAGCATAGTCAATAGTGATGATTGGGCTTCCCAGGCGGCGCTCGTGGTAAAGAGTCTGACTGCCAATGCAGGAGACAGAAGAGACGCTGGTTCGATCCCTGGGTTGGGAAGATCCCCTGGCGGAGGGCACGGCAGCCCACTCCAGTATTCTTGCCTGGAGAATCCCATGGACAGAGGAGCCTGATGGGCAACAGTCCACAGGGTCGCACAGAGTCAGACACGACTGAAGTGACTTTGCACGCATGCACCATAGTAATGATCATGGCTAATGTTTCTCTATAGTGCACATGCATAAACCTCAGAATTTGTTGACAAAATAATTACATCTGCTTCTTTCCTTTCCTGTTATTATTGGGAACATAGGATGGAGTCAACTAGGTAACATGTCAATTGATAACAAGTATCTTGTTTTACTGCTATTTAGTAATAATTTTACAGGAATTTTAAAGGAACTGGACTTGTTGCTGGAATTGTGGACGACTTGTATTTTGTTTCTGTCCGTCAAAAACTAAAGGAACTCAGTTTATATTGCTACATGTAATGTACTGAACAATCCCAGAAAACCTTCCATTCTGGAGGCATATATTAAATTTTTACTTACCTCTATACCCCCTTATGTTGGTTACAAACACACAATAAAACGATGACTCGATTTCTCTCCCACACCATACCTTCCTTCACCTCCTGCTTTTTGTCTTCATTTTCCTGTTCTGAATCCTGGTCCCCTTTAGGTTCCACCATTTCCTCATCATCCTCATCCTCTAGAACAAAGAAAGAGAAAAATGCATTATATTCTTGCCTTCCAATCAAAATCTTTGGTTGCTGGTGGGAGGTAGGGGCAGAGGGTAAAGTTCTAATCATTCGGGGCAACTTCTAAGTAAATCAGTCCACGATGGATGCCCGAGATATGTGCTCATGAATATATGGATACATTATCTCCAGAAGGGGTCTCTTTGAAAGTCCCCCCACCACGCTGCTGAGAAACCGCTCCAAGTCAGCACCTGCTCCATCTATCCCCAGGCCTCCCCCGCCACATGGGATGTCTTGGAATTGCATCTCTGACCTCTGAAGCGTCTTCGGAGATGGGCCAGGAACAGATCTTAAACTGTTTCCACCTGCGGCACATTCTCCGCAGGGGACACCTGCTGTACAGACCACTCATTTCCAGTTTCATCCTCACCCCGTTGATTTGGTTTTGACCTACAGGAAAGGGTTAAATACAGGTCTGACCCCAGGTCAAATGCCATTGGCAAGCAAACAACCAGGACAGGGCCCCCCAAAGTCATTGCCATTGACCTGGGAGAAAACAACTGACCTGAAATGGCATTTACACATTCAGAGCAGCTCGTGCATTAATGTGAATTTAATGAGTGCTAACAAATGGTACCAGTCAGCCACCACCACCAGATGTCCCAGTGCCCTTCCTGCCCTATGCAAATGTGCATCCCTTGTGTCTCTTTCCCCTGAAACTGCCTTTCTTGGAGATTCCTTCCATTGCAGAGTGCTTGAAAACATCAGTCACAGGGTAGAGGGTGGGGGGGGCAAGACAAAGTATCACGACCAAGTCCAACTTATAGGAATAAGACAATATAAACAATTAAAACTCGCTTCTGTGTTTTTAAAATATACTACCTTCACTCTTCAGTATCATATTTACCACAGGTTACTGATTCCATTGGTTCAAGTGGAGTTTAAAAGAAATACCTTCACTTCCTCCACACCCTCTCACTCACTCATATATTCAGTCATTCAACAAATATTTGCAGACTTTCTATACATGCAAAGCTCTGTGGAGAGTCCCATTTCCATCACAACAAATCCTGACATTTATAACAACTCAAACTTTCAGCTCCAACCATTTAGAGAATGTATTATATAGTGCATGTTTAAATGCCCAAACAAATGTAGCCTGAAAAGCAACTCCAAAAGTTCTGCTGTATTAAGCAAGTGATTTGTGGAGGGAATAGCCATCTTAAAAATATGGATGTGTAAAGTACAGTATTACAATTTAGATACTGGAAATATCTCATGCAAATTTTCAATGGAATACAGAAATCTATATGCATGTGTGTAGATTGTGGAACCAAACTCATTTCTTTATAATCACACTATATACATATCAGAAAGAAACTAAGATGCCTTTGAGGGAAACTGTCATTTATCATTAACACATTAACACATTTATTACTAATACATTATTACTAACACATACCTGTGAGACAAAGACATTCACTTAAAATTTTGATAAGTACACTGAGTTACCCAGATATTTAGATGAATAAACCTTTTAACATGTTAAACTATAAATAACACACCTAAATCTTTATATGCAAAGATATTACCGCTACCTGTCCGTTAAAAACCAGCTTGGAAAGTCCTGAGCCAAATATTCACCTTGACGTGTTATATTTTCCTGAGCCAATGATCAAATGCAAAGCCCAAGGAGGCACTAGCAGGAAGTAAGTTTCTCTAGTGGTAAACCTTGGATGGAGAGGCAGTTTTCAAAAGACCAATAAGCTGGGAAGCAGCTCTATCTCTGAACCTTCTAGAGACCTTTATCAAGTCCAATGGGTCCTGGAGCCATTCCTGGAACTTCTAAATACAAGTAAAATACAACAGATAGGAAGGTGCCAAATCCCATGTTATGGGTTGAATTTATATGTTGACTTCCAAACCTCCAGGACCTCAGAATGTCGATCTTATTTGGAATTAGTATACTAGTTAAGATGAGGTTGTGCCAGAGCAGTGAGGGCACTGGATCCAGCACGACCAGTGTCTTCATAAACGAGGGGAGATTTAAACACAGATTCACATGCAGGGAGAACACCATTGAAGATGAAGGTGAAGACTAGAGGGCTGCCTCTACAAGCCAAGAAGTGCCAAAGTCGGCCAGAAAACCACAGAGACACAGAACAGATTCTCCCTGACAGCCGTCAGAACCAACCGGCCAACACCTTGGTCTTGGAATTCTAGCTTCTAGAACTGTGAGACTTTCGATATTTACTGTTTAAACTGCTCAGTTTATGGGGCATTGTTATGGCAGCCCCAGCAAACTAAGAAAGCCAGTGACGTGCCTTAACTTCTATGGTTTTATAATCTAGTAGAAGAGATAATGAGACACACAGTTGTGGTTGTTCAGCCACTAAGTCCTGTCTGACTCTTTGTGACCCCATGGACTGCAGCACAGTAGGCTTCCCTGTCCTTCACCATCTCCTTGAGTTTGTTCAAACTCATGTGCACTGAGGCAGTGAGGCTATCCAACCATCTCATCCTCTGTTGTCCCCTTTTCCTCTTGCCCTCAACCTTTCCAGTATCAGGGTCTTTTCCAATGAGTTAGCTTTTTGCATCAGGTGGCCAAAGTATTGGAGCTTCAGCTTCAGCATCAGTCCTTCCAATGAATATTCAGGATTGATTTCCTTTAGGATGGACTGGTTGGATCTCCTTGCAGTCCAAGGGACTCTCAAGAGTCTTTTCCAACACCACAGTTCAAAAGCATCAATTCTTCAGCACTTGGCCTTCTTCATGGTCCAACTCTCACATCATACATGACTACTGGAAAAACCATAGCTTTGACTATATGGACCTTTGCCAGCAAAGTGATGTCTCTGCTTTTTAATACTCTGTCTAGGTTTATCATAGCTTTTCTTTCAAGGAGCAAGCATTTTTAATTTCGTGGCTGCCATCACCATCTGCATTGATTTTGGAGCCCAAGAACATGAAATCTGACACTGTTTCCACTTTCCCCCATCTATTTGCACAATAATCACACCTAAAGCAGTGATGAACGCTTTACTTGCATCATCTAATTTACATATCAGAACTTGGTACCACCAAGCTAATAGGTGAGGAGACAGAGTAATTTCCCCCCAAGTCTTCCAACCATGTCCAGCTTCACGTTCTACCTGGTTCTGTGTGTAACGGGGTCTCTGATCTTTAACCAGTTGGTGCACTGCCTCCCTACCCACAGCTGTCATGAAACAGAAATGTCGTGGAGAGACGCCTGAAGCACAGAAGCTGTGCTGCTCAGCTGCCGTGCAAGCAGGGGTGTGTGGAGGCTCTTGGAGGTGGACATTGCATGGACAGCTCTTTCAATTTCCAGAGGTCACCACACACAGCACACAGGGCATGTATATCAAGACTATGAGGGTGGAACTTGCTTAGTTGTGTCCAACTCTTTAGGACCCTATGGACTGTAGCCTGCCAGGCTCCTCTGTCCACGGGATTCTCCAGGCAAGAATACTGGAGTGGGTGGCCATTTCCTCCTCCAGGGGATCTTCCAACCCATGTTATCCATCCACACAGTTTTCTTACTCTGTGGAATCCACTCTCCTGAGACCTGATTCAGCAATACTTATTACAGGCCTTGCTGTATTCCTTCGGAGAGACAGATTCACAACCTGGGTGGCAGGGGCATTTCAAGGCACGTAATCAGTCTGAGTCCAAAGCTGGAGCTTCATGCTACTTCTAGCTACTTGCTAGCCCCTCACTTAGCATAATTCATAGGAACTCTCTGAGGCCCTTTCCCTCATTTGCTGACTTGGGATAATAACCTTTTCTCAAAACACAAATTTATCATAAGAATAAACAGATAAAATTATTAATGTGAAATTGCTTTTTAAACCACCAAGAGAGCTGCAAATGTCCATACAGAGAAATCTACCAGCAAGTGTTGCCTGCGCTTGTATGTCAGCAAACATTTGGGGAGCACTCAAAGTGCGTCATGGGCCAGGCAGAGAACAGGGATCCTCCCCCCCAAAAAAATCTGTGCTCATGCCATGGTGCTTCCGTGAATGAGCAGAAAGAAGCTGAAAGCAAATAAACAAACAAAACATACAATGAGTCAGGTAACTAGGAGAGGGACAGAGAACGCTGGGAGGGGGCACTGGGCGTGCTGATCAGGGGAGGAAGAGGCGAATTTTTAAACAACGTGCTCAAGAAAGGCCACGCTGAGCAAAAACTTAAAGGTGTCCAGGGCTGAGAAGTGAAGATTTCAGGGAAGCAAAACCAGTAACCCATAGGTTCTTCTACCTCCCTCCATAGACCCAAAGGGGAGAACAGCTCAAGTTCTAAATTACTTTAGTCCTGGTTCCACTGAATATAGAAAAAAACAATTGTGCTTTTATTAGAATCACTGAGATTTTTTTTTTTTTCATTAAGAAGAAAATTACTACTATTATTGCTTTTTGAAAGCAATGCTCTTTTATTGGTGGATTTTTTTTCACATTATTTAAAGAGGTTTTAAAAAGCAAAGCAAAAGCAAGTCTTTAGTTTTAATTTTGGAGAACCACCTAGTCTTTAGATTCATTTTTTTTAGTTCTCAAAATGAAGTCAGTTTCACCAAATGACTTTGCGCTGGACAGCTTTAAACAACATCAAGCTCCTATCTTTCACAGACATAAGGATTTTTAAACATTAACTCCCGAAACAATTAAAAAGAAACATCATGACAGAAAGTGGCCACTTAGAGCTTTTTGGAAATATATTATTCTGTAAGGGCCTGGCTATATAAAGGGGTAGGTTTGTAATAGAAGTATGTTAGTTTATTTTTGAAGTAGGTGGGGAAATAGCAGGTTATCTAAGTCTTTAAATAGAAAACACTTCCCCAGAGAATATGTTTTCAATGAGTTTTTAAAAACCCCAACAAATATTTATTGTGTTTATAATATGTGCAAAGTCCCATAATGAGATACGGTAAATAAAAGAGAAACAAAATTTTTTTAAAAAATAGTACTGTTTTAAAGTGGTTACAAACCAGTTGTAGGCATTAATTTTTAATGGCCACAGAATTCTTTGTCTATCAGCTTTTTAGAGACAGAAAGTAAGTGTTTTGGTGGATTTGTTAAGGAAATAAAACACGCGAGATGGGCTTGTCTCTCTGCATACTGATATGTTTGCCTTGCTCAGCAAAGAGAGTATATTTTTCTTTAAGATTCTGGTTTCCTTTCTGGTGCAATTGGAATTACTTCTGTTGAAACCATTTTCAAAACAGTTAAATAACTTTAAAGAAAAGGATTTATGTAGAACTGCTACGGACTACGGATATATGAGTTGTGCCACGAGTTCATACCCAGCTACATTTCCTCTGTGATTGGAGGGGGGGGGAAATTACCACACATGTGCGGTCCCCTGTACTAGGTACTGGTGAGAAATTAAACTACTGGCAGAAGTTAATTACCTGTCAGTCTAAGAGACTAATTTCAAACAATGGCATCTTTTAGACATTATTTTATTCAGCACCTAAATTCTACCCTCTGCAGTTGTTGCTTTCTTTCTCTGTAGTTGGAAAAAAGTTTGGTAACTACTGTCCTCCTTCCTTAAGATATCCTTGAGGTCTAAACACGAGTAATTTGCACATTCACCGAAATTGAATATAACACACTTAGTCCAGGGCCTGACCCTGTATATGAGCTCCGGAAAGGTAAGTTTCCTCCACTTGGTGGTGGAGAATGAAGCCAATGTTACCCTGAATATGCCACAGTTGTCTGACTATTGAGCTGCTCTGATGGTCTTCTCTGGTGGCTCGGATGGTAAAGAACCTGCCTGCAATGCAGGAGACCTGGGTTCAATCCCTGGGTCGGGAAGATTCCTACAGAAGTGAATGGCTACCCACTCCAGTACTCTTGCCTGGAGAATCCCATGGACAGAGGAGTCGCAAAGAGTTGGACACAACTGAGTGACTAACACTTTAACTTTCTGATGACCTCACAAATCTGAGACTTTGGGACAGAAGTGCAGAGAGCCGCTTGCCATTGTTGGTAATGCAACACCAAGAGCCTTTTCTGTCTGGTGGTAGGGGGTGCTTTCCTGGCAGCCCTGCTGCATTGGTGCCTTGCTGGGACCCTACTTTCTCATCCTGAAGCCCCAGAGAGACATTTCCTGCTCTCCATCTCCTGGTGACCAGCACACAGGCAGGATCTGGGCAGTCAGACCGAATGCTCCTAACTGGACCTTTGTCTTTGGGGCCAAGAGGCAAAGCCAAGAGGGCACCGAGGATAATGAGGGGCAGTGTGCAGCCAGCCAAGTCTGACATCCTGGCCAGACTGCTCCAGAGATCCACGGTCTGGGTTCCCTTGGTCTTGCGCCCCTTTCCCAAGCCTGTTCCTTTGCCTCCTGTTGATTCTGTGAGCACCAGATTTCCTTCCAATAAATCTTACTAGAAGTGATGTCAGCACCAGATTTTCTTCCAATAAATCCCCCTGGATTCAGTGCCTGCTGCTTGCAACCAGAACCCTGAGTGACACAGGGCGGCCCTCTGTGAAGAGAAGGGCTTGTGTTTTATGAGGCCAGTGGGTTCTTGCTTTCCCCAGCTCTCTCAGGACCTGCAAAAACCCCAGGATAAGAGGGTCTGAATGCCTGCCCCGAGTCCTTGACGTCCTGCTCCTGGCTTTTCACAAGGGGTCTGCGGGTTCATGGAAGACGGCTAAGTCTGGTCAGGGGGAGACAGACAGGAGGGAGCATAGTGGGCCATTTCACTCCATCCTCCTTGACTCCAAAGGGCACTCTGCTGCTGCTGAAAGGGGGACGCACAAAGCAATCACTGTAGGACTTCAAATCGAACAGGCCAAAGTCATGTACTGCTAAGAAAATTGATCGCTGCTAATTAAACTGCAACACAGCATCAATTCTAATGTGAAAAACTGTGAATGTTGGAATTGATCAAATAATTAGTGGCTTAGAAATGAATAGAACACTAGCTTCCAAAAGATAAAAGGGATGATGGCAAGAACAGAGAATCAATTCTAAATCAAACTTACTACCATGTTACTGTTGGTGAAAAGACTTTGAGAGATTAAAAAAAGGGTCTTTCTTCATTTGTTTATTTTTTGTGTGTTTTACTTCTTTTTCTTTTTTTTGGCCACACCACAGGGCATGCAGGATCTTAGTTCCCTGACCAGGGATTGAACCCATGCCCCCTGCAGTGGAAGCATGGAGCTTAACCACTGGACCATCAGGAAAGTCCCTGTTTCTTTGTGTTTTAGATGTATTGCCCTTAACTTAATGTCAAATGCCCTAGCCACTTTTATACAATTCTATGTATAGCCATTTCAGATAGGGATTCTTTTTATATTTTACATGTTCTATAGAAAACCAGAGTTAATCTCTCGAATTAAAATTTATTAAAAATAATTTACCTTAATGAAGATATTCTTTGCAGTTCTGTCTTTGGCCTCATCTTTTCTCATGTCAGATGTCACTCTGGATAATATTTGCATTTGTCTTTACTGGTGGCTCAGACGGTAAAGAAACCGCCTGCAATGCAGGAGACCCGGGTTTAATCCCTGGGTCGGGAAGATTCCTGCAGAAGGGAATGGCTACCTACCCCAGTATTCTTGCCTGGAGAATCCCATGGACAGAGGAGGCTGGTGGGATACAGTTCACGGAGTCAGAAAGAGTCACATTTCACTTCCATCATCACTCATGAAGGGGTATCTCCTGCCAAGATATCCCCTCTAGGCTCCAGATTCTGTGTTGTACATTTCAACGCGAATGTCCCCCAATGTGTTCACACTCCACATATTCCAAGCAGAACCCCCACCTTCTGCTGAGAGCTCCTTTGACTACATTCTCCATTCCCCGCACCAATTGCACACCTTTCACATACGGGCTCACAATTTGATATCACAGTACTCACTTTAACTCTTCCAGCAGAGATTATAACAAGGCGTCTCTACATTTGTTCAATCCCTCCTCCAAAAATCTGTCTCAAATCTGCCTCTGTCTTTTCTACACTGCCCCGATCCAGGCCATTACCATCTCTCACCTGGAGTATTATAGTAGTATTTTGACTGGCCTCTCTAAAACTACAAGTCTTGCTCTGTGTTTCTAGTAGTTTCATTTTTTAAAAAAACACATCTATGTATCCTTTCCCCACCAAAAATATTCTATAGTTCCCTATACACTGCAGCATAAAAACCCACAACTTATTTCTTCCACCTCAACCTGCACTCTGAACAACGCATAATCACCCAAAACCCCAGTAGGTACACGCCTCAAAAGCACTACACATTTTTTTTCTTTCTACCAGTCTTCCCTCCAGTGTCCAGGAGGTGATTACTACTAATTCTTCATGATGCAACTCCAGAGCTTTAACACCTCGTCCCAAGCAGACCTATGGACACCTTCCACTGTTCTCCCTTGGATCTCCATGATAACACAGCCAAGAAACCACTTGAAATTCGGTTCTGCATTTATCTCCACTACCAGAAGAAAAGTCCCTCAAAGACCTACTCTTGATAGTACCATCAATGTCAAGTTCAGTTCAGTTCAGTTCAGTCGCTCGGTCGTGTCCGACTCTTTGCGACCCCATGAATCGCAGCACGCCAGGCCTCCCTGTCGATCACCAACAAACATTAGCAAAAGCAAGATGGGTGATGGTTCTGGAAAGCTAGTACAAACAACATTATATAGCTCCTTAAATGACAGAACAAGTTTGGACTTCTTCCTGGAAGAAGTATCCCCCTTTTGAATAAACATCTGTTGTTGTTTCAGCGCTGAGTCATGTCCAACTCCTCTGACCCCATGGACTGTAGCCCACCAGATTCCTCTGTCCGTGGGATTTCCCAGGCAAGAATAATGGAGTGGGTTGCCATTTCCTTCTCCATGTGAATAAATATACATCTGATTTAACCCAAAAGTATTATTTAAATTTTCAAAAGGAATCCAAGACACTGGAAACGCCAAATATGGCTTTTGAAACCTCACTCCTCTCCTTGTTGGCCAGCTCTTTATGCACATTCTGATACACCTAAGGGGTGGCCTGACCCTTGATGAAAATTGTTGCTGCCACCTGACCCTGCAGAGAATCTGGAGGCATTTAAAAATGCAAGAGACAGTATCTAATTTTATTTAAGAATATAGAGGCAGTATGGAGCTGGAAGGGAGTGGGAGAGCCTGGAATGAGGGAGGCAGTCAGAAGGTAAGCTATAGCCCTAATCCAAGCAGCAGATGATGAGAACTTGGCTGGGGATGGTTGACCGCCAGTAGGCGTGATGAGCTGAACTGTGAATGCAGACATGTGTTTGCACAGCAGACAGTGAGGGCTCTCGTACAGAACTCACTCAAGTCACCCTATCCTTGGACCGGCTTTGTGGATGGTTTGCCAACTTCACCGGGAGTCCAAAGAGAGCCACCTCCTGATACGTATCACAGCAGCCAAAATAAAGTATAACATGCACCACTGAATGCTTACACAAACCAAGGTGAGCGCCTCGGTGCTTTCAAAATATGCAGCAAAGACATATTTTGTGGGATTTTCAGTAAGCACTTTGTTAAATATACTGCATGCTAATATTTAAAAAACCTTCACTTTCTGGTCTAGAAAAATCTGGCCAGAGCAAAGAAAACATACATTTCTCATCATACAGAGCACTCCTGTTAACACTCTAGGCCACATCAGTTCTCTCCTAAGGCTCTAACATGACAGTACTTGGAAAGTCTACTTCCTGATGGAATGTCACACAAGGCCTTGCAAATGGGAGGAAATGAAGGAAAATATTTAAAGCGAGAGAGGAAGCCAGAGAAGAGTACTTTTTAGCAGCTGTTTCTGAAACCTATAACTGTGCTGATACACGAAATGTGTGCAGCAAATATGGGCTGAATTGAGTGGACATGGATTAGTCAGCTTGCATACAAGGTCAGAGATCAGGAGGAGACTTCCCTTCTAGAGCTGTCCAGGCAGGAGCCCAGGGATAACCTCAGCATTTGATGTTTGGGGCTGGGAAAACTTGACTGATCTCTATTTCCATACATTTTCCTCTTTAAAAACCATCAATGGCCTCCTATTTCCTAGACAAGCTCAGTGTTGAAGGCCCATGACTAGCTAACTTCGACTGAATTCTCCAGCACTATTCAGAACAGGAGAGTCCTTGATTCATCTGCACATGCAATTTGTTGCCAGAAACCACCCCCATCTTTCCTCTCTTGATTCTTTTATACTTTTCAGGCCCCCGTCTCCTAAGCTTCTGCAGAAAGCCATGGAGTCTTCAGCCATGATCAACTGGATGAGCTAATTCATACTAACAGACTAGAGAATGGTCACCCCAGTGAATTAATCTCTAACGGCAACCTGCAATTCTTGCAGGACCTAGAAGGGAGAGAGATTTTGAAAGAGCCAAGCCACCCCTCAAAACAGTCCTCTGTTCTGGAGTCTTGGTAGCAGAAACATTCATTGAACAACTCCAGAAAGAGCACTGCCATTGTGCTCTGTGTAAACAGAGCCTCCTTGACTCGTCCAGGGCACAGGCTCTATGTCTATTCTTGGCAGTTTTATTTGTATAGGGGTGTGCGTGCAAACACACACACATACACACATTCAGGGCAATAATTCAAAATACTTGAAAATGCAATTCTCTGCTTCTTGGAAGGGAAGAAGGGACTCCTAGCTTTCTTTTCCAGACTTAAAGCTGTTTTGCAGCCCACTTTTGATTCTAGACAATCCCATACCCTTCCCTTTGTTTCCTCGATGCAAACCTGTGCTTCCTCTTTTTTTTTTATCATAGATTGCAGTTTTATAATGATCATGTGTATTTTTTTTTGTTTTTTTTTTTTTTTTTGCAGCTGGATGCCTTTATTTATTTTTTTTTATTTTATTTTTAAACTTTACAATATTGTATTGGTTTTGCCAAATATCGAAATGAATCCGACAGGAGCATGGCTTGTGGAAAAGAAAACTGAGCTGCAAGGACAGAAATGTCATCATACCTAACTTTAAGCAGCAACCACAGATATGTCCCAGAAAAAGCAGACCCCAAGGCCTCCAGGTATTAAAATGGTAATGGCATTAACTAGTGAAGACAGAGTAAAATACGTAGATGCCATTTAGAAACATTATTTTGCTTGTAAAGAAACTGTAAGGAAAAAATGGTACCTTCCATCTTTAAGCTTGTCGAGCCTGACATTTAGTGTCAGGGCAGTCGTCACGTCCATCCCTGCATGCAGAAGTCATCATGTTCTCTAGCACTCATCTTGTTTTTGTCTTTTTTGGGGGGAGGTGTTTTTTGTTTTTAACCGAAGTATAGTTGATTTCCAATGTTGAGTTAATTTCTTCTGTATAGCAAAGTGAAGTGACTCAGTTGCACATATACATACATTCTTTTTCATATTCTTTTCCATTCTGGTTTATCCCAGGACATCGAATATAGTTCCCTGTGCAGGAGCACGTTGCTGTCCATCCATTCTGTACGTAATCGCTTGTACCTACTAACCCCAAATTCACAGTCCATCCCTCCCTGACCCCTCCACACCCCCTTGGCAACCACAAGTCTGCTCTCTATGTCCCTGAGTCTGTTTCTGCGATCTTTTTGTTAATAGGATCAAATGGTGAATTCTGCCTCTTTGTATCCCCTTCACTTGCACTGCTCCCTCTGTCCTCCCTACTTCTCCACCTCCTTCTCTTTGGTAAAGGCCACCATGTGGCTTACTGTCAGGGTCTCCTAGCTGGCATTCTTAACTCTAGCTGCTCTCAATGCCTGCCCTTGCTACCAGCTCTTGAAAATTCCCATGCCATGCAGAATACAAGTTGGATTCCTCAGCCTCATCTCCAAGTCTTCTAGGTAAGAAGACTTGAAGACTTCTGACTCTAAAACCACCTGTTTCCTGCCGACCTGCCTCCACCATGCTCACCCACTCTCACCCCCATCCACGCACACACTTCTGTCACTGACCCTGCAACACTGCACAACCACCACAGTCCATCTGTCCTTCGGTTCCCACGGCTCCCTCAGCCAGACTCTCTCCCTCCCTTCCTTCTTACAAAATACGAGCACCTAACATGTGTCAGGCACTATCTCTGGTGCCAGAGATACAGCAGTGAGCAGGACAGATGAGACATCCTGCCTTCACTGAGCTTGCATTCCAGGGGCAGGGACAGAAAACAAGATAAACAAGGAAAGCATAGAGTAGGTTAGAGAGTTGCGAGCACTAAAGAGAACAGAAATACAGGCCAAGTGGTGAGTATCACAATTTTGCACACAGGTAGCTAGGGAGGTCCTTACTGAGAGCTGGCATTTGACAAGAAGATTCAAGGAACAAGCTCTGTGGAAAGCATTCTAGGTAGAAGAAGCAAAAACACAAGGGCAGGGTTTTGTCTGGAATGTTCAAGGCTTTGAATACCTTTGTATCTTCCCTGCATGTAAAATCCAGCTATACTTCAATATCTGATTCAAATGACCCCAGCTCCCCAAATCCTTCCTGTTCACCTTGTTAGAAGGGATGTCTTCCTCATTCAACCCTTCACAGCACTTGAGTTGAGACTGTCTTAACAATTTTCTTTAACCAGTCAAAGAACTATCGTGTTTTAAAGTAGGACACTTATCATTCTCTATTTTATTCAGGAAATCAACTCTGAATATTCACTGGAAGGACTGATGCTGAAGCTGAAGCTCTAATACTTTGGCCACCTGACGTGAGGAGCCAACTCATTGGAAAAGACCCTGATGCTGGGAAAGATTGAGGGCAGAAGGAGAAGGGGACGACAGAGGATGAGATGGTTGGATGGCATCACCAACTCAATGGACATGAATTTGAACAAACTCCGGGAGATAGTGAAGTACAGGGGAGCCTGGTGTGCTACAGTCCATGGGGTCATAAAGAGACTTAGCAACTGAACAACAGCAACAAATTTTATGTACTATTTTAAGTAGAGTACATCCCTGTGCGTTTCTGAGCTTTCTTCTCCATCCAAAATTCTGAACTTCTTGGGACTGGGATACATGCACTATTCACATTTATTGGCCCCAATATGGGTGTTATGAAAATGTTCTTGGCTGTTTTAAAAGTTAAGAATGTCATTTCCCCCAGGGTTCTGGAAAGCATATTTTCTCAGTGGCTTCTCCGACGTTTTAGCTGGATCACAAAACTCTTCATTCAATTTCCAGTTTTAAGGTTCCTTTCCTTGATTGCTAGGTCTTGTCATCATTGCCAGCATCTCTTCTCTAAACTTACCCAGAGACTCCCTATACTCACTCTGAGGTTCCCCGTCCTGTATTTTGTTTTGTGTCCTGGTCACTAGGTAAATGCTCACTACCTAATGTGTGCTCAGATGTGTACCAGGCATCACGGAAAAACAACAGATATCCATTTATTGAAGCACATATGTTAAGCTTTGTGGTAAAGGTTTTATTTCATTAGCCTGTTTAATCCGCCCAACAACTCACCAAGGCAGACATAATTAGTTCTCTCTAGCTCAGCGGTTTCTAACCTTTTGGGCATCTGGGACTGGTTTCATGGAAGGCAATTTTTCCACAAACTGAGGTGGGGGATGGTTTTAGGATGATTCAAGAGCATTACATTTATTATGCAGTTTATTTCTATTATTATTACATAGTAATAATAATAATAGATCATTAGGCATTAGATGCCAGAGGTTGGCAACCCCTGCTACACATGAGGTTTTGAAAGGAAGGTGATCAATAAGATCAGCACTAGAGGAAGAACGGAGCCAAAATTCAAACTCATGTTTTGCAACCCCTAAACTCCCTCAACTTGCTACTAAATCATACCAAGCTTTGTAAAGGGAGAAAAGGGACCTGTGATGGATATTTTTGACTTTGACCACCCAGAATCCACCACGTCAAGTCTTTGGCCAACAGCCTTTCTATTCTTCCTTGGCGGACCCGTCCCTCCCCACTCTCAGCTAAGCAAATCCTTCTTAAGATTCAAGGGGAAACTTTGTATCTGAAGCAGTGACCAATGACACGAAAGCTCTGTATTTCTCTCTGGACTATCAGTAGAGTGACCATAAAATCTACTGTCCAAATTGGGATACTTCTCAGAGGAAATGGAGGTGCAGTGAATGTTTAAGCGTGATATGGTGAAGGGGGATATGGCAGATACGGATGAGGGGAGTCTGGACAATCCAGGATGTGTGGGCACCCCTGCCGCAGGGCAGTAGGCTGCTCTCTTATACTGGACTATGTGACTGTTCTCGCCAAAACAGGACCCATGGTTGCTCTAACCACCAGGGAAGTGGATGCCTTTCCTTCATTGGGTTGGGTGTCATACCCAACATGGAACCAAAGCTGTTCTGGCTCCCTATACAGAACCTGACAAAGAATCAAGAAAGAAAGAGTATGGCCAAGAGTGGTAACTAACAGAAACCTAAACTGAATAGTAACTGAAGTCAGCATGCCCCAGGGGAATCTAGAGTCTAGACTTGTATTTGTTAACAGCAAACAAATGTTCTTTTGACTTCAGTAATTTGGGGGTGGTTTCTCTGTCACTGGCAACCAGAAAAGTATGAATGATCAGGAGCTAATAACTACTGACTAAGTGCTCTGTACTCTTTGTAGTTACTCTGCATTCTCTGTACATGATCTCTTTTAGCAAGGACATTAGCTGAAAGGTAATATGGGGTTTGGAGAAGGCAATGGCACCCCACTCCAGTACTCTTGCCTGGAAAATCCCATGGATGGAGGAGCCTAGTAGGCTGCAGTCCATGGGGTCGCTAAGAGTCGGGCACAACTGAGCGATTTCACTTTCACTTTTCACTTTCATGCATTGGAGAAGGAAATGGCACCCCACTCCAGTGTTCTTGCCTGGAGAATCCCAGGGACGGGGGAGCCTGGTGGGCTGCCGTCTATGGGGTCACAGAGTCGGACATGACTGAAGCGACTTAGCAGCAGCAGTAGCAGCAGTATGGAGTTAAGTGCACGAGTCCTGTTGCCATGCTGCTCAAGTTCAAATTCTGATTCTATCATCTAGTCGTAACCATGGGCCATGTACTGAACCCCTTGTGCCTCAGTCTTCTCATCCTCTGATTACAGAGTTGCTCTCCTTGGTTAATGATGTCTCTTTCAAGGCTTAAGATACTTAAAGAACATTTTCATTACTATCGCTGAGGAAACTAAGATACTAAAGAGGTTAAATAATTTGCTCAAAGTCAGACAGCTACTAAATTATAAGGCAGGTTTCTGAACCCAAGTTTTTGAGGCACCAAATTCCACTCTGTTTCATGGTGTCCATACTGTCTCCCAGCTCCCTGAACTAAGCAGGAAGAATGGAGATGTCTCAACGGGTTTGGAGGCAAGAACAAGCATAGCCAGTGGAGACAGAAGGCCGTGGAAGGGGCAAAGCTGTGTTGGAGCACAGTTGAAAACAAAGTTGCCCCCTATATTTGCTCACACAGGCCCCAGCTTCCTGTGCTGAGCCCAGCTTCAGTATAGTTTCAGCACAGTGAGTGGTTGCTTCACAATCTGCCTATAGTTTCAGAAGCGTTCCCACCTACTTCCAGGAGGTCTACTTGAAGCAACTTGTCTCCTCCAGCCCGAGGCCAGGAATACAGGATGCACCCTGCTCCATATCGTACCATGTGGGCTCCTCTGCCCTTTGCCAACCCTGCTTCAACTGAGCTAGTTACTTAGCTTTTCTTGATCTTGCCAAGAACTCACATGTCTCATGGCTTTTCCATCTGCTGTCCCCTCTGCCTGGAATACCCATTATCCAAATGGTCATGTGTCTTTCTCACGACTCTTTAAAGAGTCCCTGTTCAAATGTCAACTCGTCTGTGAGGTCTTCCCAATGCAACCTATACAACATGGCGTCATGCCTCAGCCCATTCCATACCGGCACATGGTGCTTGCTTTCCCCTTACTTTGATTTTTTTAAAAACGTTATTTTATTTTATATTGGAATATAGCCTATTAACAATGTTATGACAGTTTCAGATACACCGCAAAACTGTCTCAGCCACACATATACTTCATTACTGTCAGTGTTAACTGCTCAGTCAAGTACAACTCCTTTGTGACCCCATGCACTGTAGCCCTCCAGGCTCCTCTGTCCATGGGATTCCCCAGACAAGAATAACAGAGTGGGGAGCCCTTCCCTTCTCCAACATATACTTCATAGCACTGATAACTATCTGATTGAATGCACATATGCATGTATGTATGTATGGCCTGCCTCCTAACACTTAGAATGGAAATTCTACAGCATCAGTGACTGTCTCTTCTTGGCTCTACCCAAATCACCTAGAAAATAGCAGGGTATGTGGCAGGTGGGCAATGAATACTTGTTGGATGATGAGATGACTCAATGCACAAAAGGACAGCAAGGCAGCCTTGCATCTTGCAACCAACACCCATGTAATTCCTTAACCCCCAGAATGATGGCAGTCTCTGCTACAGAATCAGGGACTCACCGCCTCCACCTTGTCATGGATGCTTACAACCCCACAGGTCTGGTTCCTTCAAATGGGATTTTTCTATCTCTTTAGCACTTTGATTCTCCAGAAAATGAAAATGAGTGCTTTCTGCTGAACTTCCATTTCAGCATTTTCTCTTTCTGGTGTCCACCCCCAGCCCAGAGAGAACTGATCTATTTTCCATCTGGAAATACATCAAAATTCATCACGGTCCAATTCTCAGGGAAGATCATTAGCACATTTGTTTGCTTTTATCCTGGCATTAACAACTCTATTTGGGGCTAAATCATTTCCCCTGGTTTCAACGTCAAGTTTTCCCATTGGCTCAAATATGAAGTCCCTTGTCTGTCAATGTAATAATTTTCTATTAATTATGAAAGAAGAAAGCAAGCAGTTTGAGAGTCTTAAGGGAAGCATTTGTCTAATCCAAGAAACTGAGTTTTCCAGCTACTTGGACTAAGTACAACTCTCAGTTGTGGTCAGATTCACAGATTTCAAAGTGCCCCCTTGTTTTTACTTTCTGGTCAGTCTAGACAGACATGGTTCATTCCTTCATTTTTCAAGCTGTTGAAACATCAAGTTGGTCAAAAGAATCTGAATCTCTAGAGACTGAACCGAGCAGCGTTTCACCAGAGACTTCATAACTTTCTACCGAATATCCCTTCAAACAGAACCACCTCAGTGGTACTAGGAGAGATTTCACTTCAAAGGCTCCGTGTGAGCATGAGAATGAAACCATGACAACAAAAGCAATGACCATTATTGTCCCATCCCAAAGGGAGCTAGAGTCCAGTGGTTAGAGTATGCAGTCCTGATTTTTTTTTTCTTTTGCCTGGTCTCAGCTATTTCAGTTTCAGCTGGCTATCTTTACCCAACCTAATTGTCTCCTTTAAATACCAAGCTTCTACTCCTTGGACACATGTTCTTGAGAAACTACCATGTGCAATGCATTGGCTCCATCATATGAGGCCACAGAAATGAATCAACAGAGATGCTTCAACTCAAGAGCTTGGCATCTGGGTAGAGAAATAGCAACTGTATGTAAATATCTACAGGAAGGCAGAATGCTTGGATATCTGTTCCAGGGAATCCCCAAGGGGTAACGTTAACTTCTTAAGGGAGAGTATGAATAGGGACAGAGGGAAGGGAGGCAGGTTTTTTCAAGGAGTTTATTTTCAGTTGGGTCATGAGGAGTGGTGGGATCTTCAGAGGGACACAGAGATGGGAATGCAGAGTATCATTCCAAGAAGAGGAGAGGGCATGGACGAGTACAGAACAATGGAAAGATGGCAATGGCAGGCAGTTCAGTAGAGGAAGGAATGGAAAAACCTTAAACACCAGGATAAATACCTAGCTAAGCAGGGTCACACACATTTGCTATTTGAGTCACACAGCTCTGCTGAGAAGAAGCACTGTGAATCCTTGTTGCTTTAATTCATGTCAAAAGAAGACTTTTTAAAGATCCTTGGGCACCTAGTCAGTGCTATGACTCAAGAGAACAGTTTTCCCACCAGAAAATTTTCAGCATATAAATTACCTACTTTTTCCCCCCAGAGATAGCATAGGGAAAACATGGTCTTATTCACAACCATCTGTTACGTAATATGGCACTTGTGGTAAAGCCGCCTCCCAATGCAGAAGACGAAAGGGACACAAGTTCAGTCCCTGGGCCAGGAAGCTTCCTTGGAGGATGAAATGGCAACCCACTCCAGAATCTTGCCTGGAAAATCCCATAGACAGAAGAGCCTGGCAGGCTACTGCCCATGGGGTTGCAAAGAGTCGGACATAACTGAACATTGAAAAATGAGAAAGATAGGTTAGGTCCTTGAAGATTTATTTTCTCGTCCATAAAGCGGGGATCCTAATTTCTGTGCTACTTACATAACAAAGTTGTTGTCTGAAACAACAATATAATGGAGACAGAGATGCTTTGTCACTGATAAAATGCCATTAAGTGTTAGTTATTAAGGCAGGATAATTTGTAGTAATAATTACAGCTTTTTGATGCCCAATGGCCCACTCGGCCAGAAAAATGTGCAAAGTAGGAAGAAGGTTATGTAACAGAAAAGGGAGACATTCCATCTGGAAGGGAGCTCGTCCAGAAAAGAAAAGGGAGACATTCTCATCACAGAAACAAAGGGCTGAGAAGATCCACAGAGACAACCATTGTTGGGTTGTGGCAGAATTTGCGGGTGAGGAGTTCAGACAACGGGGCTTCCCTGGTGACTCAGCAGAAAAAGAATCCACCTGCCAATTCAGGAGATGTGGGTTCAATCCCTGGATTGGGAAGATCCCCTGGAGAAAGAAATGGTAACCTACTCCAATATTCTTGCCTGGAAAAACCCATGGACAGGGGAACCTGGTGGGCTACAAACTATGAGGTTGCAAAAGAATCAGAATGACTGAGTGACTAAACAACAAGTTCAAACAATCACAAAATAAGGGTTCAAGCTATCAAAGTTCTAAGTCTTGTTGACAGTAGAGTGTGCATATACACTATGGATCATTATTAGACTGAGGCAGTGCTTACTGCAGGCATGAGCTCGGCTTTGAAGGACAGGTGAGAGTATGATGACCTGTGAGAGCATGAAGGACAGGTGAGAGGGAAGAGAGTGTTAGCATCTGTATTACTTAGCTTAGGTGTTCTGGGCTCCCACTGCAACTTACACTTCCCTCTTTAAGGGCACAAGTCCATGGGATTCCAAAGAGTCAGATATAATGGGCAACTGACAAAAGAGAACAAAAAACGTGGGGGCATTAAATTACATTCTCTTTGTACTTCCAGCTCTCTGTCCAGTGTCCGGCCCATAAAAGAACTCCTCTCTTGGGTGTTAAGTCAGTCCAGGTACCAGATGAAGGAAGGTGTAATGTCAGGAGAGGATGAACGCGCATTCAAGGGTAAGAGAAGAAGAGCCACGTGAGAAGGGGGCAAGTGACAGGAATGATGGTGAGGCTGGACACTTTGTGATAGACAGCTTGGAAGCTACGCTATGGCTGTGAGTTTTGATGAAGCAGACAGAACAGGGAAAGAATCCAATTTAAAATAAGTGTTAGATGGGAGCCATGCAATGCACATGCGCCAGCTTCAGCCCTAGCTTTAATCCAGTTGTCAGGTGGACCAGCCAAGGAGAAAGAACCAAAATCAAAACTGCCATGATTTCAGCATGGCATTCCAATGAAATCCATTTCTCCACAACACATGACAATCCCTATGCCTGTCCTTGGACACTGCTGAGGTGGCCTCAAGGTTTTAGAATGTCACCTCCTATTTTTGCCTCCATCTTCTGCCATTCCATTTGACTCCTAGAGCTTTCACATAAACTCAGACTCCTAAACGCATACGGCTGGAAAGACCCATAAAGACCGCTGTGGGAATATTGTGAGATTTGAGGATGATATGGGTAAACCACACGGCAGCATGCTCAGAAAACGAGATAAAAAGCCAGGTAAGCGGAAACTTCTTCTTTTCCGCCTCTTCCTTTCCCCCTTCTTTCTCCTCCCTCCCAATGATCTAGGTTAGTCTCTTCATCTAATGGGTGCACTATGGCCGTCCATGTAGTTGAAGCCTCTCCAGGTTCACACAGCCAGCTAGCGGCAGAGCTCCGATTAGAACTCAGACCTGACAGCTCTGTCTCCCGTGCTCTCCCCGCACCTCACGTTGTGGCAGCAAGACTGTCCCAGAGAAAAGCCCAGCTCCAATCAGACTTGAAGGAGCAAGGTGTTTTGGCCGTAGAATATCGGACATGCTCTCAGCGAGCTTCACCTGTCAAGATGGCCACCTCACAGATTTACTCCCCTCCTCCAATCCCAATTTTTCTTTCAGAATGAAATCATTAAATTCCACAAAGTCATCAAAGCACCCTGTGGCTTCTGGCCAAGCCAACGTGGGCCATCAAACCCTCACTCCTAGAGTCCACGCTTGGCAGAGGGCAGTCTGCAAGCACACCATTAAAATTCAAAGATTCTTTAGGGGACAGGCTAATTAGACCAAATCGTTCAGACAGGTCTAGACGGTGCTGAGTAGGGTTTAGGATCTGGAGCGGAGCCGACTGTCGTCCCACAGGCTTGGCTGCTCCTATCGATTTGCAAAGGCACTTCCTTCCTTGCTTTGTGGTGTCGAGTGTTGGCCTTTTAAGGCAAAGTGAAACCTTTTGGCCCCACGTTATCTGTAGCCATAGGAAAAACCAAGAAAAAGGATGGTTTTGCTCCAAGCTGACATGCTTGGAGCTCCTCAGATTGCTATCAATGTTTCATTCCCCTTTACATTGAAGCAAGTCAATCAAGCTGGCAAACTGAGTTTTCTACGCACTTAGGAGGGAGACAGGAACATGGAAGGCTGACGGGAACGTTCCCACCACCCTCTCCCTACGGCCTTACTGCAGCCCTTCCATGCCGCTGGCTGTTGAAATGATTATGGAATGTGAACCCTGACACACAACATCTCCTTGCCTAAAAATCCTAGTATTTCCTCATTCCTCACACAGAGAAATGCCAAATCTCCTAGTCTGGTGTATACAGTCTCTTGTGATTTAACACTTGAGTAGTTTACTGTCCTTATATCTCACCACTCCTCTCGTGCAGGCTGTATTCCAACCATTGCATCTACATGCACCAGCCCCACAGGACAGAATATAGGAACGGTGAAAAGCACAAGCTCTGTCAGGCTGCCTGGACCCTGGGATGCTAGGCTGCAGAACTCCCAAGGGACACTCTTCACATTGTCGTTCATGTTAATGGACACTTAAGAACCAGGGCTAGGCATGGTTCTTCCTAACAGTCATCTCATTTCAACCTTATAATAACCTACCACGTAAGTATTATTATTAGTTAGTTAGTTAGTTCAGCCGCTCTGCTGCTGCTGCTGCTAAGTCGCTTCAGTCATGTCCGACTCTGTGTGACCCCATAGACGGCAGCCCAACAGGCTCCCCAGTCACTGGGATTCTCCAGGCAAGAACACTGGAGTGGGTTACCATTTCCTTCTCCAAAGCATGAAAGTGAAAAGTGAAAGGGAAGTCGCTCAGTCGTGTCTGACTCTTAGCGACCCCATGGACTACAGCCCATCAGGCTCCTCCATCCATGGGATTTTCCAGGCAAGAGTACTGGAGTGGGGTGCCATTGCCTTCTCCAGTTCAGCCGCTCAGTCATGTCCAACTCTTTGTGACCCCATGAATCACAGCACGCCAGGCCACCCTGTCCATCACCAACTCCCGGAGTTCACTCAGACTCACGTCCATCGAGTCAGTGATGCCATCCAGCCATCTCATCCTCTGTTGTCCCCTTCTCCTCCTGCCCCTAATCCCTCCTAGCATCAGGGTCTTTTCCAATGAGTCAACTCTTCGCATGAGGTGGCCAAAGTACTGGAGTTTCAGCTTTAGCATCATTCCTTCCAAAGAAATCCCAGGGCTGATCTCCTTCAGAATGGACTGGTTGGATCTCCTTGCAGTCCAAGGGATTCTCAAGAGTCTTCTCCAACACCACAGTTCAAAAGCATCATTTCTTCAGTGCTCAGCTTTCTTCACAGTCTAGCCCTCCTTTAACAAGGGAGGAAGCCAAGCTAGAGAAGTTAAGTGAGTGGGAGCAAGTTCATGCAGTTGGTAAATAACAACTGGGATGTAAACCAGGTTGAACTCGAGGAGTGTTCCACCCCATCATGTAGTCTCATGGTTCTCACCTTCAAACTTACCGTCTTCTTGGATTCTCTTATCTTTGGGATTGAGAACAAGCCACCAAGTCATCTCAGCTAGAAGCATGGGCTCCATCAGAAATGTGGCTTCTATGTCAAGCTCCTATCTCCAATCAGTTGATAGATTTGATCTTCTTAATCTCTGAAAGATCCCCTAGCTCCTCCTCCTCACCTCACTGCCATGCCTTGATTTCAGTCCCAATTAATTGCTCCCAAATTACTCCTGCTGCCTCCTAACCATCCCATCCCTGCTGAAATTCTGCTGGTGCATCTTCAACCATGGCTTCAAGTTCAGCACCAAAAGTCCTGCAGGATGTGGTTTGGACTCTCTCACTTCATCTTGTATCCCTACCCCATAGGACTCCCTTGCTCAGGCATTCAGAGCCTCTCACAATTCTCCCCATTGTGTGGCTTCATCCCTCTGAATCTTCACAGGCATTGCTCCTTCTCTGAGGGTGTCTTTGCTCACTTCTTCTTCCAGTTAACTCCTATTCATCCTTCAAAACACAGCTTCAGCTTCACCTCCTCTAGAATAATTCTCTGATGTAGCTGCTGCTTCTCTGTGTAGAGCAACTTAGCCATGTATTATTGTAACTGATGATTGTATATCTGCCTCAACTATGCTCTAAACTCCTAAAGGAGGGTAATCATGTTTTATCTGTCTCTGATTGCCAGTGCTTGGTCAAACGCCTGGCACACTGTAGATCCCCAATACAGATTTCTACATGTTGAATTAATAGCCAAGTTCTTGAGGGTACATTTTAGGACAGAGTCAATATTAATTTCTACCCATGTATTTTGAGTATGATTTATCTTCAGATTCTCTACAAGGGAAGACTTGTTATTTGATCAGCTTAGAAAACTTATGTCTAGAGAAGAGTTTGCTTGCTTTGGTTAGAACTCAACTGTGTCTCGTACAAGTGAGTGCTTATGCAAACTTTCTGGTTATGACATAATGTATACATTCCTTAATCATTTTCCCAGAGACTCCTAGAAGAAAGTCACTGGATATTACTAAGAAATGGTAACACATATGGAATCCTATGAGACTCTCCATATGGCAGTGGTTCTGAATCCACGGTGACTTTGCCCCCCACCCCCTGCCCCTGGGGACATTTGACAATGTCTGGAGATGTTTTTGGCTGTTGTCACATCTGAGGGCAGTTGCTACTGGGACCCACTAGACAGAGGTCCTGGCCTAAACATCCCACAATGCACAGGACAGCCTCCCACAGCCAAGACTAAATCCATCCAAAATGCCAGTGGTGTCCAGGCTGAAAAACTCTGGTTTATGAATCAGAGATACCAAAGGAACATTTCATGCAAAGATGGGCTTGATAAAGGACAGAAATGGTATGGACCTAACAGAAGCAGAAGATATTAAGAAGAGATGGCAAGAATACACAGAAGAACTGTACAAAAAAGATCTTCACGACCCAGATAATCACGATGGTGTGATCACTGACCTAGAGCCAGACATTCTGGAATGTGAAGTTAAGTGGGCCTTAGAAAGCATCACTACAAACAAAGCTAGTGGAGGTGATAGAATTCCAGTTGAGCTATTCCAAATCCTGAAAGATGGTGCTATGAAAGTGCTGCACTCAATATGCCAGCAAATTTGGAAAACTCAGCAATGGCTGAGTTGGACTGGAAAAGGTCAGTTTTCATTCCAATCCCAAAGAAAGGCAATGCCAAAGAATGCTCAAACTACCACACAATTGCACTCATCTCACACGCTAGTCAAGTAATGCTCAAAATTCTCCAAGCCAGGCTTTATCAATATGTGAACCGTGAACTTCCTGATGTTCAAGCTGGTTTTAGAAAAGGCAGAGGAACCAGAGATCAAACTGCCAACATCTGCTGGATCATGGAAAAAGCAAGAGAGTTCCAGAAAAACATCTATTTCTGTTTTATTGACTATGCCAAAGCCTTTGACTGTGTGGATCACAATAAACTGTGGAAAATTCTGAAAGAGATGGGAATACCAGAACACCTGATCTGCCTCTTGAGAAATTTGTATGCAGGTCAGGAAGCAACAGTTAGAACTGGACATGGAACAACAGACTGGTCCAAATAGGAAAAGGAGTATGTCAAGGCTGTATATTGTCACCTGTTTATTTAACTTATATGCAGAGTACATCACGAGAAACGCTGGACTGGAAGAAACACAAGCTGGAATCAAGATTGCCGGGAGAAATATCAATAACTTCAGATATGCAGATGACATCACCCTTAGGGCAGAAAGTGAAGAGGAACTAAAAAGCCTCTTGATGAAAGTGAAAGTGGAGAGTGAAAAAGTTGGCTTAAAGCTCAACATTCAGAAAATGAAGATCATGGCATCTGGTCCCATCACTTCATGGGAAATAGATGGGCAAACAGTGGAAACAGTGTCAGACTTTATTTTTCTGGGCTCCAAAATCACTGCAGATGGTGACTGCAGCCATGAAATTAAAAGACTTTTACTCCTTGGAAGGAAAGTTATGACCAACCTAGATAGCACATTCAAAAGCAGAGACATTACCTTGCCAACAAAGGTTCGTCTAGTCAAGGCTATGGTTTTTCCTGTGGTCATGTGCGGGGAGCGAGCTCCGCCCGTGGCAAAGGGCATGAGGAAGGAGGCTTGGCATACGCAAAGGCAGGATCAAGCCTCAGGAGTCTCCCTGGAAATTCTTGAGCATCTACCCCCAAAACCAGAGTCTGCCTACTTTCTGTTTTGTGCTCTCACCTACACCTCTGAATTTACGGGGGGCTGTCCCCCACTACCTCTCTCTGAAAAAAGAGTTAGCTTACAGCTCCAGTTAATAATTCCTGGGTGTGACAGTGTTTCAACCTACAAACTCCTTTGGAAGTCCTCTAGCCTGCCTGAAAAGGTTTTTCAGGCCACATGTGATTGTTCAGAGCCTCCCAACTGTGAGAGGCAAGAGATGTTCTAAACTGTCTAAACACAGATTCCTTTGAGTAGTTAAAAGATTGATTAGAAATTGTATTGGTGAAGGGTTTTTCACTTGTTGGGCCAATGTTTGCTGCTAAGTCTCCATATCCCTTACCTACTGTGTCCTTGGCAGTGTATTGATTGATACAATGGGTGTATAGAAATGTAAGTAGTAGCCTCAATGTTTGTAACCTTGGACCCTTGAGTTAATTCTTTTCTTGATTGAGCCCACCTCACCTTTGCCCTATAGGAATGCAACTTTATCCAATGCTTTTTGGAGGCTGGTGCCTGACTTTAGAATAATCACCTTTAGAGAAAAATAAGTTTCTTAAAATGTTAACAGGCCTCCTGGCCAGAAGATGATGTAATTCACCTAAACTTTTGCATATGTTAAGTTTGAAAGCCTGGCTTCGATTAGGATCAGGAACTGCTGTCCTTGCATGACTCCACCCCTCCCCCATTATCCTCTATGCACAACTTAAGGTATAAACTACTTTGGAAAATAAAGTATGCCCTTTTGTTCACTGAAATTTGGTCTCCCCATGTTGTTCTTTCTTTCACTTTCTGGCTGAATTTTTCCTCTGAGGCGGGGAAGCTCGTCAAGCCTACTAATTTTGCCTGGGCTTCTAAGATCTGACGGGGAGGCCTTAGTGTCTCCTCTCCTTCGGGATAACGGGAGGACGCCTGCGGCCTTCGTAGGTGACGTAAATTCCCTGCTTTGGAATTTTATTCAGCCTCTTTTCTTCACTGAATTTCTTCGCTGAGCTATCCTTATTTCACCACTCTTTATATCCTTAATAAACGCTAAATTAAGTAGTTGTTTTCTGATCTCGCCAACGCCGTCCCCGCTTTGAATTCCCTGGATCCACCAGGGCTGGACCCTGGCAGTCATGTATGGATGTGAGAGTTGGGCTATGAAGAAGGCTGAGCACCGAAGAATTGATGCTTTTGAACTGTGGTGTTGGAGAAGACTCTTGAGAGTCCCTTGGACTGCAAGGAGATCCAACAGTCCATTCTGAAGGAGATCAGCCCTGGGATTTCTTTGGAAGGAATGATGCTGAAGCTGAAACTCCAGTACTTTGGCCACCTCATGCAAAGAGTTGACTCATTGGAAAAGACTCTGATGCTGGGAGGGATTGGGGGCAGGAGGAGAAGGGGACGACAGAGGATGAGATGGCTGGATGGCATCACTGACTCGATGGACGTGAGTCTGAGTGAACTCCGGGAGTTGGTGTTGGACAGGGAGGCCTGGTGTGCTGCGATTCATGGGGTCACAAAGAGTCGGACACGACTGATCTGATCTGATGGTATCCAGATCCACTCTCTCTTCGAAGATATCCATCCACAATTGTGATGAAGTGGGTTAACACTCAGCCTATACTTCTTTCTCCCAGTAGAAGCGCTCATGAGTAGCGATATTTGATGTGGGTGTGAATGTGGCTTAAAGACCAAGACCAGAAGGATGAGCTGTATGCTCTTGAGGAGAACTTCACTTCTTTCAGAGCCTACTCCTTTGAGTGTCCTTTCCAGTAAATCCCATGATCAGCAAAAATATTTTGTTTCTCAAAATGAGCCTCCAGCTCTTGACTGCGGCACCCAGATGAAAGCTTCAGGTTGCAAGAGTCATTTCCTCATTCTGACACCTGCAGCCTGTGCAAGCTAGTGGGCAGAGAGAAGACCTACAGGTTTGCAGGGTTACAGCTCCCTCCTTCCTTGGGTTGACAGGGTCCCTACCCAAGAACTCTCAGATGAGACCTGAGCTCCCAAGGGTGGGAGCTTCTGATGAAAAAACTCTAAAATCCTGAATCAATGAGTAAAGCAGCAGCAGGCAATAAACAACTTAACAATTTATTCATTTGGGAAGGAGTACTGATTTTAGGGGCACTTCTGTACAACAAAGAAATAAAAGAGGTGGGGAGGTGGGGGGTAGGGCAAACAGACTGCCCTGAGATTCACATTCCAGGAGCAAGGCTTCAGGAAGTTGCCACCAATTCTGAAAATCTAAGCAGCATCTCCTAACTTCCTCTGACATGCGAAAGTTTTACAAAAAGGACTAATGAACACTGGCTAACTTCTGGTGGTAAACATTTCATGAAATAAATGTTTTAACCTTTTCTCATAGTATTTACAATAATTTGTTCATTATATTGCCTCTATTGCAAACCTATATTATCATTTTAAAGTTAAGGAAAGGCTTCCTGGTGCCTCAGACAATAGAGAATCCGCCTGCAATGCAGCAGATGCAGAAGACTTGGGTTTGATCTCTGGGTGGGGAAGATCCCCTGGAGAAGGGAATGGCAACCCACTCCAGTATTCTTGCCTAGAGAACCCTATGGACAGAGGGGCCTGGCAGACTACAGTCCATGGGGTCACAAAGAGTCAGACACGACTGAGTGAGTACCATTTTCTTTTTTTTTCCCACAATCACTTCAGTCATGTCCAACTCTTTGTGACCTAGTAGACCAGGCCCCTCTGTCCATGGGATTCTCCAGACAGGAATACTGAAGTGGACTGCCATGCCCTCCTCCAGGAAGGAATAGTAACAAGCCACAATAAAGGTTTTCTGATTATGCAACAAGTCAGTGACCTAGATGGAGCTTAAACTCAACACATTTAGGACTACAGAACAACTAGATAAAGCAAACGAAAAGGTTAGTAATTTGGTATCATCTGTGGTTCACATGGTAAAGAATCTGCCTGCAATGCAGGCCACCTGGCTTTGATCCCTGGGTTGGGAAGATCCCCTGGAGGAGGGTTTACAACCCACTCCAGTATTTTTGCCTGGAGAATTCCATGGACAGAGGAGCTGGCGGGCTACAATCCATGAGGTCACAAAGAGTCAGACACAACCGAGCGACTAACACTTTCACTTTCTAAATGAACCAGAGCACTGACTTGGTCACTAAATATGTGTGTTTTAGTAGAATCTTGTAGTTGCAATAGCCAATTAAATGCCTACTCTTATTGAGCATATACTATGCAAGTCAAGGAAGATAAAGGTGGCTGAATACAGCTCTTTTCCTTGGAAAGCTCAGAGTTTAGTCAAGCGAAGCTAGCAAATAAGCATTTAATACTATATATGATCTACTGAGCAACTCAATATGCATGTGCCATGTGGACTCTGGTACTTGATCTAAGTGCATTGAAACGTGACCAGGAGCCCAGGGATGGAACTGGGACAAGGCTGAGAATTCTCCTGTTATAAGGTATCAGCTCTCATCATATAGAAATATCTCCATTGTGCTGAGATACACTCATGTATCTCAGTTTTCAATCAAATACTGTAATACTTTTCAAAGAGTAGTGACTGTTATTAGCGAAAGCACAAATCTTCCCAAGTTGGCCAAGTATAATAAACAAGTACCACAGTAACTCTCAATAACAGGTACTCATTCCCCTCACTCTGGCCAAAGCTCCCTGAGATAGACAAGGTTATATGAAAAGTGGAGCCAAAATTTATAAAGAAGAGCAGTGAGCACTAACGTCCTTAGTACACATTGAAGAGTGAATGAGGAAACTACCGTAGATCATGGTCACAGTCATGCCAAATAATTATACATTTAATATAGAGATTTTTTTTACTCTGAATTGAGCTTTTGTTCCCTTCATTTTAGCTGGTCCTGTCTGGAATTCTTAGGTGGACTGTGTTTCCAAAGGTGAAACTTTTCATACATCTTTGGTCCTTAACTCTGTGCGGTCAAGGGCCAGGTTTAAAAATTTCCATTCTGTGTCAGACCAATCTTTTCATAAAATATAAACAGTGTGAATGATTGGATGTCACACTAAAGCTGAATCCATACAGAAATGTCTAAATTCATACCCTCAGTTTCTTTCCTGCCTCCATTAGAGACTGATAACCAACAGCTTGTAAACTGGATCCTCTGGGAAGCGCATGTTACAAGGTGCTAATATATAGATATTCAAAGACACTTAAGACAGCCAAGAAAACAATTTCTGTGAATCTTTAACAGGAAGATACAAAATCAGAATATCTAAGATGAAAACATGTTGAAATTTTAGTATCCAGCTCATACTGCCTATACCTTTTAAGTCTGATCAGCATAAATGTGCTGAGTGACCAGACACCAAGAGACAGTCCAGAGACACTCTCTGGACCAGCACTGGCCAACAGAGATTCCCGTGACCACGGGAATGTCTTTCTTGTGCTGTTCAAGGCAGTAGCTCTGCAAGTGAGGTTAGTGTGAATGGAGGAGCCAGATTTAAACTTGGATTTGGTTTTAATTACTTAAAATTTGAATAGCCTCACATGGCTCCCAGACTGGACAGCCTATTAGCTAATGATGATAGTAACAGAAATGTTTTTAAATGACAGATTTTTAAAAAGAGGTGGCATGAAAAATCTTAAAAGAGAGGAACTGCTTCTCTCTAGAAGGATAATACTTTGGGATCCAAAAACCCTTAGACTCCCTAATCTGCCGCTCCATGCTAGCCCTCAAGGTTCTGGCCCGATGACCGCCTTGGAGTTCATGTTTTCTTTCAGCATCCACAGCATGATTGCCAAAGAAGGGAAGGGTGACCAGAGAGCACGTGAACCCCTTTTCTTTGCAGCAGCTCAAATTAATGAGATCTCTGCTGCTCTCGAGACAGTGAAGGCGGCCTGGCCTAAGTGTTGAACCAAGGTGTTTGTGCCTGCATAGAATTAAGTCACAAGTAAAGCACTTATTTCTGACAGCAGATTTATAATAGGAAAATCTCAGCAGGGATAAAGAGTTGGAGACCCCAGCCACAGGCTTTTCATAAACTTTGCCTTGATTTAGTGGCTCAAACAACCAGCAAGAAAGGCAAACTGCAGAGGTAATCCTATCATCTTTTCTCCAACCAGCACTACTCCATCTTCTTGGCTTCCTCATGCTGCTAATACGAATTCAAATCATCTGTGTTTAAAGTTAAACTCTGTGATTGACAGTTCTTTAGAGTCTCAGTCCTATTGAAGATTATTCTAGATATCTATCAGTTATTACTACAAGCGCAGTATGATATTCAATGCCGACAGTGAAAATTGTTTTTAACAGTGTAATGTCTGATCTGTTTTGAAAGCGATTTTAAAATAAAGAACTAACCATAACCAGGTGGGGAAAACCCAAACATGCTTCTCTTTTCTTTCTTTTTTTGCCCTTTTTTTTTTTTTAGTAGGAGCAAGGGAATGGGGGAAGGAGAGAAAAGAGAAAGTAAAGCACATCCTGCAAGAAGCTGTTCTACTAACATAAAAAGAGAACAAAGTATTTCACTTTAGTTTTGCAGCATCTATTTCTTTATATATATATATATAAATATAAATATATATAAATAACTGAACAAAGTGCTTACAGTCGTTAAAACTTTGGGGATTTTATTTCTAGGAGACGTTAGTGCGTATGCATGCTCAGTCACTCAGTCATGTCCCACTCTTTCGCAACCCCATGGACTGCAGCCCACCAGGCTCCTCTCTCCATAGGACTTCCCAGGCAAGAATACTGGAGGGGGTTGCTGTTTTCTTCTCCAGGGGATCTTCCCGACCCAGGGATTGAACATGAGTCTCCTGCATTGGCAGGTGGATTCTTTATCACTAAGCTGCCTAGGAAGCCTATAGGAGATAATGTTGTTGTTCAGCTACAAAGTCCTGTTCAACTCTTTGCGACTTCACAGACTATAGCCTGCCAGGCTCCTCTGTCCATGGGATTTTCCAGGCAAGGATAATAAAGTAGGTTGCCATTTCCTTCTCCAGAGGATCTTCCCAACTCAGGGATCGAACCTGCATCTCCTGTGTCTCTTGCTTGGCAGGATTCTTAACCACTGCGCCACCTGGGAAGTCACTTGTAAAAACTACTATTGCGCAAGAGATTATGAAAATGCATTCTAACGTTTTGAGATCTGTGAGATCTGTATGAAGGTACATTTGTCTGTTTTGTTCTCTGTACTGTCCTCAAAGCTAGAAAAGCTGGGTACAAGGTAAATGCAAATATCTGCAGAATGAATGCATGAACTTATCAAGACATGGACCAACCACCATAATTCATAACAGTATTTAATAAATGCCAGTGGCTGTTATCATCAATACAATTCTGTCCCATGGTGACCACAGCAGTTTTGTGGCCTGGCTTTAAGCTGAGCTCTGCTGGACAAGCAGACCCGGAAGGTCTGATGTGATCAATCATTCCCTAAGCTTGTGCTCTGAACTCAGCCACACACCTCAGCAAGGCCCAAAAAAGAAGAAAGGAAGACAGGAAGGGCAGTGTGATGACTGAAAGAAGGACCCAGGAGGAAGGCAAGGAAAGAGGAAACAGGCTTGCAAAGTGGAAATATACCAGAATGTTTTTTTTTCTTTAAAGTTTATTATGTAGCACCTACAAATTTTAGAGGGCTTCCCAGATGGTGTGAGTGGTAAAGAATCCGCCTGCCAATGCAGAAGACATAGGAGAGGAGGGCTGGATCCCTGGGTTGGGAAGATCCCCTGGAGGAGGGCATGGCAATCCACTCCAGCATTCTTGCCTGGAGAATCCCTGGCGGGCTGCAGTCCATGGGGTCGCAAAGAGTCAGATATAACTGAGCGACTAAGCATGCACAAATTTTATACCTCCATTTACACAAAAAGGTTTTGTGCCTGGTAGAGAAATAACGGAGTATTTGCTTCCCAACAGGCTGCTTGGGGGAGGGGAGTGTAAAAGCCCTGAGCAGAGTGTGTGCACCCCTGGGCTTGCAGAAGGTTTTCAGCTAGAACCTTCAGGTCAGGCAGTAGAAAGAGGTTACTCAGGTTTTGCCAGTAAAGTGGGGATAAAAAGGGGTGGATGAGGGGACATCTGGGGATCCGGGCTTGAACGCACGTCTTCGTCTTGATGAGGCACCTCGGTTGCTGAGTTCCTGGTGGCATTTTCAAGACTCCTCTAATCACTGGTTGTCACTCTCCGCCATTAGTGAAGGAAGGGAGTTGCAAAGGGGAGGAAAATATAAGCTAAAAAAATCTACCACCTTATGTCAGAAGTGATAAACGCATTAACAGCGATTGGGAACAAACCTGAGAGTCGGAAGGAGGAAGAGATTCCATCATGAGGAAAAGAGCAGAAGTGGGCGATCTGGGGGCAAATTGGCCTTAAAGCCACTAGCATGGGGGAGATGGAAAGGAGACAAGGAAAGAGGGAAATGGGGAATGCAAGGAAATGAGAAACGGAGGAAGGAAACAGTAAGAAAGATTCTTACACCCTGTGATCAGAGACTCATTCAGTTGGAGCTCGGAGCACACTTTTCAGAACCAAATAGGCGACCAAAGGCTTATGAAATAATGAGATCCTTCCGTGTTTGTCAACTTGCCTTTTTTTTTTTTTCCCATCTGCAAATAATGAAACATAAATGATTCTGAGGGAGACTGAAAGGAACACGGTCCAGGAGGCTGTGGAGAACCACAGAGAAACACACACAGAGGAGAAGTGTCAGGGCGGGGTCCCTCCCGACCTCCACTCCCGGCCGTCTCCAAGGCGAGAAACATTGAAGCACTTACCCCAGGAAGCCCTCGGAGCGGCAGCTCTTTGCAGCAGGAACCCACAACACAGAGGAAGCCTGCTGTGCAGGCGTGCTGTCCTCCCACTCGAAAAGAGATGGCCGTGCTGCCCTGGCACACAATAGCACCTTTCTCATTTTGGGAGCTGGAGCCATTTGGAAAGCGAGTAAACCATGAGCTTAGGACTGTGCCATAAGAAAGGATATGTTAAAATTAACCTCTAATAAAAAGGTTATCTTGAATGCATTGTTTGAATCTTCAACAGACAAGTGTTGGTAGTGAGGAAAAGGAAAAAAAAAGAAAAAGAAAAACAATCCTTAGGTTCCAAGCAAAGTTTCAAAAGCAAAATTCAGAGGATCCCATATTGATCCTCAGTTGTGCATGCTCAGTCGCTCGCTCGTGTCCGACTCTTTGTGACCCCATGGACTGAAGCCCATCAGGCTCCTCTGTCTAGGGAGTTCTCCAGGCAAGAATACTGGAGTGGGTTGACATTTCCATCTCCAAGGGATCTTCACAACCCAGGGATCGAACCCAAGTCTCCTGCATTGACAGGCGGGTTCTTTACTACTAAACCACCTGGGAAGACCTGATCCTCAGTTAGAATACTCCATGTTTTATCATAACTGTGAAAACACATGCATCATTGCCTCTCCCATAGCACATCTTAGCCTTTGTAAATACTGCCCATGACCTTTAAGGTCTTAACAATTTTGTGAAGAGGAAAGCCAAGTCTGCTGTAGGGATGAGATGCAGTGAAGTCATGTTTTCTTCACCACAGATTTTGGGAGTGGGTGCTGGGAGGACAGCTGGAACCTCACTGAAGAAATATCAAATATGCTGCTTAGCAAAAAAAAAAAAAAAAATCAATTTCAATTCTATCACAAAACTTCTGAAACTGGTGCTGTCTTCTGAGCAGAAAATAATGATAACAGTAAAGTTCTAGTTATGAAAACTTTAAAAGGTATAATCATTGTCACCAAAAAACACTGAACTATTTTATTCAACCCCATTCATTCTTAGCTCCATGGACCACTTTATTTTAAAGAGTTATGAGACAAGTCTGAGGGAGAGAAAGACTAGAAAAAACAGTGATGCTTTGCAACAGGTAAAGAATTTTTCACATACCCTGAGGTAGAGGTGATTTGAACCTTTATTATATCATAATTATTCTATATTGGGTTAACTGTTATGATCTTTATTGTTGGGCATTTTACTGGTTTGCTTTTGTTGATGTTTCTAGGCTGAACTTGGTCCTAATTTTAGCTTCTGTTTAATGAGTATGGTTGCATTTGTACCCTTCCCAGCTGACCACAGTCTTGCTCCTTCACCCTTCACTTGTCTCTTGTTCTGAATCTGACTTGTTGATTCTGATTCTTAATTCAGTTGTGCCAAACTCTGCAGTGAGAACTGGAAGATGTCAGAACAAGACAATGACGAAGAAAACTTGTGGCTCATCATTCCTTACTGGCAACATATGCTCAGTTCAGTCGCTCAGTCGTGTCCAACTCTGCGACCCCATGGACTGCAGCACAGCAGGCCTCCCTGTCTGACACCAACTCTCAGAGTTTACTCAAACTCATGTCCATTGAGTCGGTGATGCCATCCAACTATCTCATTCTCTGCCATGCCCTTCTCCTCCCGCCTTCAATCTTTCCCAGCATCAGGGGTCTTTTCAAATGAGTCACCTTGCATCAGGTGGCCAAAGTATTGGAGTTTCAGCTTCAGCATCAGTCCTTCCAATGAATATTCAGGACTGATTTCCTTTAGGATGGATCCTTTGGGATCTCCTTGCTGTCCAAGGGACTCTCATGAGTCTTCTTCAACACCACAGTTCAAAAGCATCAATTACTCTGCACTCAGCTTTCTTTATAGTCCAACTATCACATCCATGCATGACTACTGGAAAACTATAGCTTTGACTAGACAGACCTTTGCTGGCAAAGTAATGTCTCTGCTTTTTAATATGCTATCTAGGTTAGTCATAACCTTCCTTTCAAGGAGTAAGCATCTTTTAATTTCATGGCTGCAATCACCATCTGCAGTGATTTTGGAGCCCCAAAATACAAAGTCTGTCATTGTTTCTACTGTTTCTCTATCTATTTTCCATGAACTGATGGGACCAGATGCCATGATCTTAGTTTTCTGAATGTTGAGTTTTAGGCCAACTTCTTCACTCTCCTCTTTCACTTTCATCAAGAGGCTTTTTAGTTCCTCTTCACTTTCTGCCATAAGGGTGGTGTCATCTGCATATCTGAGGTCATTGATATTTCTCCTGGCAATCTTGATTCCAGTTTGTGCTTCGTCCAGTCCAGCATTTCTCATGATGTAATCTGCATATAAGTTAAATAAGCAAGGTGACAATATACAGCCTTGATGTACTCCTTTCCTGATTTGGAACCAATCTGTTGTTCCATGTCCAGTTCTAACTGTTGCTTCTTGACTTGTATATAGATTTCTCAGGAGAAAGGTCAAGTGGCCTGGTATTCCCATCTCTTGAAGAATTTTCCACAGTTTGTTGTGATCCACACAGCCAAAGGCTTTGGCATAGTCAATAAAGCAGAAGTAGATGTTTTCTGAAACTCTTGCTTTTTCAATGATCCAGCGGATGTTGGCAATTTGATCTCTGGTTCCTCTGCCTTTTCTAAATCCAGCTTGAACATCTGGAAGTTCATGGTTCACATACTGTTGAAGCCCGGCTTAGAGAATTTTGAGCATTACTTTGCTACCATGTGAGATGAGTATAATTGTGCAGTTTGAGCATTCTTTGGCATTGCCTTTCTTTGGGATTGGAATGAAAACTGACCTTTTCCAGTCCTATGGCCACTGCTGAGTTTTCCAAATTTGCTGGCATACTGAGTCCAGCACTTTCAAAGCATCATCTTTTAGGATTTGAAACAGCTCAACTGGAATTCCATCACCTCCACTAGCTTTGTTTGTAGTGATGCTTCATAAAGCCCACTTGACTTCACATTCCAGGATGTCTGGCTCTAGGTAAGTGATCACACCATTGTGATTATCTGGGTCGTGAAGACCTTTTTTGTATAGCTCTTCTGTGTATTCTTGCCACCTCTTCTTAATATCTTCTGCAACACAAGCTACTTATTTATATAAGATTCAATGGCACATATCCAACAGGCACATCAGTAAGCTTTTTCATTGATTTTCCCCAGATGAAATTATATTTTTTTTGGTCAAAAGAGTCAGATATGGATGAGTTAATGCAAATCCACTCATGTTAATGGAAACAACAAGTAGGGAGACAAACAAAACCAAACATCAAAAAATCCAGACTGTCTATAGGAACGTCAATAGAATTTGTATCCTACTGTTGTGTGAAAATTGTATAAATCTTAATTATGCTGAACTGGTTCACAATGATTTTCAGGTCTACTACCTCCTTCTAATTCTCCGCATATTCATTCTACTAATTTTTGAGATTTTGATATTGAAACTCCAATGAAAAATCTTCTACTTAAAAAATAACTGTAATATATAGTGGAACTATATGTAACTTTGTTCTGTATTTTCCAAGTCTCCTATAAATGTGTTATCATATTTTCATAATTTGAAAAATTAAAATTAAAAAAAACTCCAAATGAACCAAAGAAAAAGTTTCAAAACACCTGAAAAAGGTTGAGGAGCAACATCTTCATATTGGAAGGATAACTAGTGTTTATCATTATATGTCCCTCATGCTCTTTTAGTAAGCATCCTTTTAGATATATAAAAGCCTCATAGGTTCCTTCCATTTTCTACTAAACCATTTACCCCATTTCCTTTAGGGGACACTTCTCTCTATGAAAGAAACAGCAAGTTGCCTAAGAGTGTGGTAAAGATTTGCCAAGGGAAAGAAAAAAAGGAAAGAATTAAAAATGAACATATCTAAAAATCAAGGATTTCTAACATGCCAGTAAAGTATTTTGTAGGTAAGATAACTAGGAAAAAAAAAGAAGAAAGATGAGAGATTAATGGCAAACCAGTCCAAGGCCCTTTATTTATCCCCAGGCCAAAAGAAAACTAACAAACCCCCTGTCTGTGAATTTACAGAAGACTTCTGTCCATTTGGACTTCCACTATTCAGGTCCACTTTGGTCAGGATGGATGTGCATTTTGTACACAGAAGGGTATTTAAGTCAACAGAAAAAAAATACATCTCTATCTCTTACATTTACCTGCTAATTATAGTTCCTGGCACTGGCTTAGAACAAGAACAAAAACTTATTAAATCCTCACTGGTGAGAGCGCCATGCTGACTGACTTTCACCTTGGTGTTTAAAGGAAATCCAGTCAGGCTAGTGAACAGGCCTCCTCTACCAGTTCTAACAATCCCCTGGGATTTACTTTTCCCTTTTCCAACAAAACTGAAGAATGTTTCTTGCAGGAAAGCAATTCCTCATTAAAAACCAGCCACTCTTGTGAGCCAGGCTTCAGTTAATGACCACTGAGAGCCAAACATCCAGGGCAGCCCAGCCACAGTCCAGGCACGTCCAGGGCAGTAATGGGTCGTTAGTTGTTCTAAGGACTAGTGCGCTTGCACGAGTGAATGTATAAATTCCAAAGAAGAGTTACATGCTCACTGTAAGACCAGACCCTGACATGGAACTCCAGAGCCACATTTTATGCCTTAAGCACACATACAAACACAAATTCTTTTACCTTGACCCTATTCTCCTTTTGGTTCACCTCAAGCTGATCTTTGCACAAATTTAAACCTTGTTTATTTCTCCCCAAAGTCCAAGTTGCTCCCACCTTTCATCATCATCTCCCATTCTTGCCTGCAATGGGCTACAAACCTTCCCATGCAGAGTGGGCTTGCAAAGACAGAGGAAGACCTAGGACCTGAGAAGAAATGGCAACCCACTCCTATACTCTTGCCTGGAAAATTCCATGGACAGAGGAGCCTTGTAGGCTACAGTCCATGGGGTCGCAAAGAGTTGGACACGACTGAGCCACTTCACTTCACTTCATGATCCAAAAGAAAGCATTCGACAGATGTAAATGAAATTACATTATCATCCTATCAGTCTGATGCAGACATTAGCATCTGTATAAAGTTAACAGCTATCTGCTATTAAACAATGGGAGAAAATATTTGCAAATGATGTGACCAACAAGGGATTAATCTCCAAAATTTAAAAACAATTCATGTGGTTTAATATCAAAAAAACAAACAACCTCCCCCCCAACCAAAAAAAAAACAGGCAGAAGACCTAAATAGACATTTCTCCAAAGAAGACATACAGATGGCCAAGAGGCACATGAAAAGATGTTCAACAATGCTGATTATTACAGAAATGCAAATAAAAACTACAGTGTGATAGCATCTCACACTAGTTGGAACACCCATCATTCTGACTACAAAGAATAAATGCTGGAATGGGTGTGGAGAAGAGGGAACCCTCCTACACTATTAGTGGGAATGGAAATTGGTACAACCAGTATGGAGAACAGTATGGAGGTTCCTCAAGAAACTAAAACTAAAGCTACTATACGATTCAGTGGTTCCACCCATGGGCATATACCTGAAGAAAACCTTGGTTCAAAAGGATACACGCACCACAATGTTCACCACAATGCTGTTTACAACAGCCAAGACACAGAAGCTATCTAAATGTCCACTGACAGATGAATGGACAAAGAAGATGTGGTACATGCATACAGTGGAACATGACTCAATCAGAAAAAAGAGTGAAATGCCATTTGGAGCAACATGAATGGCCCTGGAGATTATCATGCTAAGTGAAGTAAGTCAGGTAGAGAACAACAAATATCATATAACATTATATGTGGAATTTTAGAAAATGATGCAACTGAACTTAATTACAAAACAGAAATAGACTTATAAACTTAAGAGATGGATCTTATGCTTACCATGGGGAATGGGAGAGAAGAGAGAGAGATTGGGAGTTTTGGATTGACATGTATACATGGCTATATTTAAAATATTATATGTAACAAATGAGGACCTACCTATTTTTAAAAATTAAAAAAAAATTAATTCAAAATTTAAAAAAGATGTCAGTCAGTTCAGTTCAGTTGCTCAGTCGTGTCTGATTCTTTGCGACCCCATGAATCGCAGCATTCCAGGCCTCCCTGTCCATCACCAACTCCCAGAGTTCACTCAAACTCATGTCCATCGAGTAGGTGATCCCATCCAGCCATCGCATCCTCTGTCATCCCCTTCTCCTCCTGCCCCCAATCCCTCCCAGCATCAGAGTCTTTTCCAAAAAAGATGTGGTATATATACATATGTGTGTGTGTGTATAGCTATATATATATTTATACATATATTACCTGTGTGTGTGTGTGTATATATATATATATATAGATAGATAGCTAAACTGGACTATTACTCAGCCATGAAAAAGAATGAAATACTACCATTTACAGCAACATGGATGGACCTAGAGAACATTATGCTGAGTGAAATAAGTCAGACAGAGAAAGACAAAAACTATTTTATCACTTATAAAGTGTGGAATCTGAAAAATAACACAAATGAACATATACACAAAACAGAAACAGATTCACAGATATAGAAAACAAACTTGTGGTTACCAAAGGGGAGGCAGGAGGTACAAATAGGAGTATGGGATTAACAGATATAAACTACTACATATAAAATAGATAAGTAACAAGGCTTTACCATACAGCACATGATTGAAGCCATGAAATTAGAAGACACTCCTTGGAAGGAAAGCTATGACCAACCAAGGCAGCATATTAAAAAGCAAAGACATCACTTTGATGACAAAGGTCTGTGCAGTCAAAGCTATGGTTTTTCCAGCAGTCATGTACAGATGTGGGAGTCGGACCATAAAAAAGGCTGAGTGCCAAAGAATTGGTGCTTTCCAATTGTGGTGTTGAAGAAGACTCTTGAGAGTCCCCTGGACTGCAAAGAGATCAAACCAGTCAATCTTAAAGGAAATCAACCCTGAATAGTCATTGCAAGGGCTGATGCTGAAGCTCCAATACTTCAGTCATCTGATGTGAAGAGCCAACCATTGGAAAAGACCCTGATGCTGGGAAAGATTGAAGGCAGGAGGAGAAGGGAGCGGCAGAGGATGAGATGATTAGCTAGCACCACTGACTCAATGGACATGAGTTTGAGCAAACTCTGGGAGATAGTGGAGGACAGAGAAGCCTGGTGTGTTACAGTCCAAGAGGTTACAAACGGTTGGACACGACTTAAGTGACTGAGCAACAACACAGGGTTTATAGCCATATCTTATAATATTATAAGCCATTATTATAGCCATTATCTTATAATAACCTATAATGAAGTATAATCTGCAAAAATACTGGATCACTATGCTATATACCTGAATCTAGTATATTATTACAAATCAACTATACTTCGACTAAAAACAGAAAAAACAACTCCTGAATTGGCTGCTTCTTCAACCGCAGTCTCCTCACAACATTCTCCCTCAGCTCTCTTCTTTATTCGAGGTGTGCCAGTTTCCCCAAACCTGCCAGTCACTGTCAGTGTTAGTCGCTCAGTTGTGTCTGACTCTTTGTGACCCCGGGGACTGTAGCCCACCAGGCTCCTCTGTCCATGGGATTCTCCAGGCAAGCATACTGGAGTGGGTTGCCATGCCCTCTTCCAGGGGATCTTCCCGACTCAGGGATCAAACCCAGGTCTCCTGCATTGCCGACAGATTTTTGCTGTCTGAGTCACTAACCAGGGAAGCCCCCCTAAAACCTATACTTGGATTAAATTATGCCTCCTCATTCAGGAAAAACAAGAGCACTACTTCCCTCAAAGAGCTGTTGTGAGAACTAGATGAGTTAATCCAGGTTAAACCGTGGCACAAGCCTTCCTCACACCAGATATTCAATAAACGTCAGCTTTAATATTACACCTATCTGATGTATGGCCCTGGATACATATCGACCAAGGCAGCTGCCCCAAACTCATCCCTTTTCATTTGTAAGAAATCAAAGGTGTTGACTTAAGACCAAGCCAGTGAACTTTTGAAGTTAATAAAGCCATCCCCACTGAGCCACTTCTGAGTGTGGCCTTGGGACCTCAGCAATGTAGCTTGAGAATATGCTGAATGACAGAGCACTGGTCCATCTAAGGACACTGACAAGCATGACACCTCTCATCTGTTGAATCCATCATCTGGCCAGTGCAAAGGCCCTTTCAGATCTTTGGTTTCAGCCTGACTTTTAGGTTAGCGTCCCGAGAGTTCAGTCTGTTGGAATGCTGCCTGATGCAAGCGTCATGCAGATGTGCTTGTAAACTGAGGTTACCCTATTCCTAAAGATCAGGATACTAGTGGTTTGATGGGCTTCCCAGGTGGCGCCAGTGGTGAAGAGCCCGCCTGCCTATGCAGGAGACAGAAGAGATGTGGGTTTGATTCCTGGGCTGGGAAGATCCCCTAGAGAAGGGCATGGCAACCCACTCCAGTGTTCTTGCCTGGAGAATAGCTATGGACAGAGGGGCCTGGAGGCTACAATCCATAGGGTCGCAAAGAGTTCGACACGACTGAAGACGCTTAGCACAAACATTGGCTTGAAACTCTCAATGCCCTTGAGAGACTTCTGAGAATTTCTGCAGTATGAAGGGATGGTCATCTCTGCTCCCGGCTGCCTGCCTCTGCAGAATTCTTACTCCCCCTATATCAGGGCTTTTCATTTATTTCTGCCCTGATGTTGAACCTCAAATGGAACTTACCCCTTTTCTTTAACCCAAAAGAAGGGCTCCCTTGGTGGCTCAGTGGTAAAGAATGTGCCTGCCAATGCAGGAGATGCAGGTTCAATCCCTGGGTTGGGAAGATTTTTTGGAGAAGGGCATGGCAAACCACTCCAGTATTCTTGCTGGAGAATTCCATGGATAGAGGAGTCTGGTGGGCTATAGTTCTTGGGTCGAAAAAGAGTAGCACATGACTTAGCAACTAAAGAACAACAGCCCCAAACATATAAAGGGACCTGTTTTGGAGAAGATTTTATTGAAGGCTTGAGGAGATGAAAAGAATTTATAATGCAGCCATGTAAGCCACTTAGAATTGCTTTTTGGTCTTTTCTATTCTAAAAGCTTCTCAGCTACTCTGTCATAATGCTTGGAGAATTATTTTTCTGTGTTCTTTTCTCTCTTCTCTGCCTCTCAGGTGTAGACCTCCATTCTCGTCCTAATTTTCTCCTCCTCCTTTATATAGAACTCTTCAGTTGCCTTAGTTCCTGTGCCTGCCTAAACTGGAAAAGAAGAAACTGGAGAGTAAGATCAAGAATTAAAGGAGTATGGGATGGAGAATGTGGTCCACCCCCTTTATGGAGACATGAGTTTCCTAGGGATGGATGACAGGAGCTGGTCTGGAGTTATCTTGAGCATCTGTTCAGTTCAGTCGCTCAGTCACATTCGACTCTTTGCAACCCCATGGACTGTAGCATGCCAGGTTTCCCTGTCCATCACCAACTCCCAGAGCTTGCTCAAATTCATGTCCATCGAGTCAGTGATGCTATCCAACCATCTTGAGCATATCTATCTATCCAGAGCATCCAACTTTCTTGAGCATAGTTTCCCTCAAACCCTGCCAGTACAGGAGAAGATCTCAGCAGAAGCTCTGCGGTGGGCTAAGGGAGTTAGAGTTTGAGAAAGTCAAGTGAAGCATGTCTTCATGAAGTGGTTCAGAAATATCTTTACTGTATAACAGAGTTGCCTTGGTGTTTTCTGTAGTACAAATCTGGCAATGATTTTGGCCTTAGTGTTTTAAAAACACATGACTGTCAAGGAAGAGAGATTATAATGATACAGACAAGCACATCCATCAACGTGAAGAGACATTTACAAAAGAAGGCATGGAAAATTGACGGAGCGCTCATTCTGTGCTGGACTTAGAGCACACACTAATTCCATTTCATCCTCATGAACCATCCTTCACTGTGTGGTTATTTCCACTTTGATCACAGAGGAAACCACAACACTGAGAAGTGAGTTAACTTGGGCTGTCCTTCAAAGATACTAAAATCGCTACCTTCACCTGGCCTTTGCATCACCTCTGCTTTGCATCACTCCCTCCAGCAATCCAGGGCTGTCTTTGTTCCCACCTCCTTGTTTCTGTTCTAACTTCAGCAGAGCAATGATGTGTTTTTGCAATCAATCATATACAAGAGCATGCTGCTTCCAAGTGGCTTTCTCCATCTCTGTCTCCTTTACTCTGCTCTTTCTTCTCCATAACACCCACCATCATCTGACATATTCTGTATCTACTTGTTTTAATCTAGTTGTTAAAATTCTCCCCTTCCCTCTAACCAAGATGTAAGTTCCTTGAGGGCAAGGACTGTGCCTGCCATATTCACTAGAGTGTCCTTGGCACCTAGTATAGGGCCTGGTTCAGGGTAAACATTAATACTTATTAAATATTTATTGAATAAGTTAATCAATGGTATGGACCAAGACTCTTTCTGCTCTATGACAATTTACTTTCAAATAGTGTCCCTATAGTCTGTGAATGAGGTATATATTGAATATATAGCAGACATATATACACCTATATATATATATGAATATATTGAACTTATAGAAGATCACAAGTGATGAGAACCACATCTTTTTCTACAGGCTGATTTTGTGGAGGAGGTGGAATTTTACAAGGTTAGTTATTATCTATCTACATGTGTATTTCAGCATTTCATATTGTCATGCTTATGTGCTTTTCCAAATACTCTAATTTAAAAGGAAATAATCCTAGTGGTAGAAGAATATATTTCTGTGCCTCAGATATGTCTATATTTTGATATGCTGGTGCTTTTTTAAACATGCACCCCACTAACTCTTCACTAAAAACAACACAGCAAACATCTACCCCACTGTTGCTGCTCAGCTGGTAAGTCGTGCCTGAATGTTTGGGACCACATGGACTGCAGCACGTCACGCTTCCCTGTCCTTCGCTCTCTCCTGGAGTTTGCTCAAATTCGTTTCCATTGAGCTGGTGATACTATCTAATCATCTCATCCTCTGCCTCCCCAGTTTCCTTTTGCCTTCAATCTTTCCCAGCACCAGATTCTTTCTCAGTGAGTCAGCTCTTTGCATCAGGTGGCCAGAGTATTGGAGCTTCAGCTTCAGCATCAATTCTTCCAATGAATATTCAGGGTTGATTTCCTTTAGGATGGACTGGTTTGAGTTCCTTGCAGTCCAAGGGGCTCTCAAGAGTCTTCTTCAGCACCACATTTCAAAACATCAATTGTTTGGCACTCAGCCTTCTTTATGGTCCAACTCTCACACCTATACATCCTTCACTGTAAACAGATGTGTTCACTTCTCATGTATTATGTGTCTCTTGGGCTACAGAACACTCAATGCATAATGTTAAGAAAAAGAATACTGCTAACTTAATGCTTTGGAAATATACCTATTTCCCAAAAGTACCTTTTAAAATGAAGAAAAAATAAGTATATTCTGAAGTGAATTTACTATGTGAGATAGCTAATCTTACACATGGCTCTTTCGCTTATAAAGGAGTACATTTTCTCCTTTATAATTAAGACTCAAGGAAAACAAATGAATTTAAAGAAACAGTTTTTGCAACATTAGGAATCTTGAGTAGGGATCAAAAATGCTTTAAATTTAACAGAAATACTTTATTTAGAAGACTTTATTATTAAACTGCTATGTATTCTATAATAAAATAAATCCTTTCCAGAGATCATAAAATATAGAATAAACATTACTTTCCCTTATAAAATTTTGTGAGCAATACCTTGTCCCTGCCCTGCTTCCAAACATGTGCAAATTATTTATAGTGGAAGGACATTATCATAAATGCATCTGATTAAGATCTGACTTTTATCCACAGGGAACTTGTGTTTAAATATAACTATCTCGGTAAGATCACCCATTACTAATATTTCTCCTCCTACTATTATTATTTATGCTACTGCTACTACTTCTTGCTGTTACTGCTACGGACACAATCCACCTCTCCCCCATCATCACCACCAGCGTTTAGTTTACAAAGAGCTTTTAATACAGACTCATTAAATCCTTAAAACAGATCTATGAGATTTCCATACACACCTCACGATTCCTATTACAGATGAGAAAACTGGGCAGAGAGAATTGTAACTTGACCAAGGTTAAAAAGTAGCAGAGTCATTATTTGAAGCTGAGTCTGCTGCTGCTGCTGCTGCTGCTGCTAAGTCGCTTCAGTCATGTCCGACTCTGTGTGACCCCAGAGACGGCAGCCCACCAGGCTCCCCCGTCCCTGGGATTCTCCAGGCAAGAACACTGGAGTGGGTTGCCATTGCCTTCTCCAGAAGCTAAGTCTACTTGCTGCCAAGTGCCCTTATTTAAAATGAGGATACCACAATAAAACTATTCTACATTCCAAAGCCATACATTGTCATATATGATTATTCTGCATTTTCCCTAATACACTAACCACCCTCTTTCCCCCCAGTCTTTATCTTTTCACTATGAAAAGCAATCCTTGACTGCATTAGCTAAAATGCAACGTAGCCACAAGCCATCAGTTTCTGTCTTCAGTGACTCAGAAACTTTATCAAGTTCCCCACCACCATGAATGTTGTTAGAATTTGAGAAATAGGTAGCTTATCAGATTAGCCTGCTAAATTAAGTAGCAGTGAGCAAAGACACGCAGCCAATTTGTTATGTGTAACATTTACCCATTGAGATAAAAATGTTCTCTGCCCTTCTAGGTTAACACAAATGAGAGAAAAATGTCATTGACAGCACACATGATAAGAAAACATAACAGCCTGTTACTATCTCACCAAGAGGGACTTCAGAAGTGGTCTAAGTTAAGCACACTTAAAGAAAGCCTCAGGAAGAAGAGCGGTACCTGAATGCAGACAAGTAAAACTCCTCTCGCTGGAGCAGATGGAAACAATAAACCACAGTTCATGCATACAATGCAATGTTACATTCATCCACCAAAATGATGTTATATGGTCAATGTTTTTAATGTGAAAAGATTGTACATTTACATTACTAAAAGAAAAGGATGTGTGTTACGGCGTACATGTGTTATAAATATATTAGTGGTGATGGCGGTGGTTTAGTCACTAAGTCCTGTCTGACTCTTGCGACCCTATGGACTATAGTCCTCCAGGCTCCTCTGTCTATGGAATTCTCTAGGCCAGAATACTGGAGTGGGTAGCCATTCCCTTCTCCAGGGAATCTTCCCAATCCAGGGATCAAACCCAGATCTCCCGCATTGCAGGTGGATTCTTTACTGATTAAGCCACTGCTGCTGCTACTGCTAAGTCGCTTCAGTCGTGTCCGACTCTGTGCGACCCCATGGACTGCAGCCTACCAGGCTTCTCCGTCCCTGGGATTCTCCAGGCAAGAACACTGGAGTGGGTTGCCATTTCCTTCTCCAATGCATGACAGTGGAAAGTGAAAGTGAAGTTGCTCAGTGGTGTCTGACTCTTAGCAACCCCATGGACTGCAGCCTACCAGGATCCTCCATCCATGGGATTTTCCGGGCAACAGTACTGGAGTGGGGTGTCATTGCCTTCTCCAGGGAATCTTCCCAACCCAGGGATCGAACCCAGATCTCCCGCATTGCAGGTGGATTCATTACTGACTAAGCCACTAGGGAAGCATATTAGTGCATAATAC